>NC_042617.1:438211039-438575727 GCF_901001135.1 Rhinatrema bivittatum
CTAAGTGTTTTACACAAAATTCATAAAATACAAATAAAATTATTCAAAACTAACATAAAATACAATCATCTGGACCGCACGCTAAACTTAAATCATCTCAGTAAAAGCTTCACTAAATGGGAGACTTTAGAAGTATTTTCTGAGCAGCTCAAATCACAAAAAGAAATATCTGGATTGCATACAAAAATTAAATAATATCATTAAAAGCCTTTCTAAATATGAGACTTTTGAGTTGTTTTCTGAACAGATTAGCATCCTATATTAATTTAAACTTATCAGTTAATGCATTCCATAGGCTGGTCCAATAATTGACAGAGCTCAATTGTGAGTTTCCTGTAAATGAGCAGGTTTAACACCTGGTACTTCAAGCAGCCATTGTCTTGGCAGGCCTCAAAATTCTAATTGTTTGATACTTTTAAAATAGATTTGACAAGTGACTAGTGGTATCATCATGCATGGATTTAAAAACAAACATAATAATCTTAACTTTGATGGATGACTGGCAACCAATGTAGCTGCCTCAATATTGGCATCACATGCTCATGCCTAGAGGCTCCCAGAACCAAGCATTCAGCAAAATTTTGTCAGAGTTGTAAAGCTCATAAGCATGTTTTTAGGAGCCCAACAAACACTGAGTTGCAATAGTCAATCAAGTTTAAGATAAAGACTTGCACCAATTTGCCAAAATCAGAAATATCTAAAAGTGGTCTAAAGTGTTGCATCCGTTTCAAATATCCTGCTGATTAAACATTACATAACTGATAAGAATAATTTAGTTCTGAATAAAAAAGAAGGCCAATATTGCAAATGCGCTCAAAGAAAACAATGCTTTCCCCATTGAACGACAACTCATTAAGTGAACAGGCTTGATGAGGGAGCCTTAGCCCGGACCCAGGCCCAACACAAGGACTTGGCCCAGGATCAGGCCCAGGCTTGAAACCCAGGCTTCAGAGGTCATCTTCAGTTGTCTTCTGATATACCTTTCTTCTTATTTATAATAATTTATATTCTCCCTAATTGCCAGACACTGTTCTAGATGAATTAAAAAACATAAAACATATGTCAAATAAAATAAAACAACAGCAATATAGGACAATCAAACTGTAAACATATCCATTTAAAAATGATTAGTCACAGCTAGTAAATGCTTCCCGAAATAAATGTGCTTTAAGAAGTTTCCTAAATATCTTATAATCACCCTCTTGCCTTAAGCATAAGGGTTGGCTGTTCCATAATCTAGCAGCAGCTCTAGAAAAGGCATGGTAACAGGTTTCTTTCTACCAGATTCCCCTTCTTACTCCTGGGGCTTCCAACAAAAGCAGATGCTTTGAGTGTAGTTCTCTACTGGGGAAGCACCGGAGTAAATTAACAGCCATACATCAAAATGGTGCCCTCCACTGAGAATACCCAGGAATTAAATTAACTCTTGCCATACCCAGTAGATGGCATCATTTCAAGAAGAAAAAAAAAAGAAGACAGAAGAAGACCTCTGAGGCCTTGGCTCCAGGCCTGGGCCGAATCCCTGGCTTTTGGACTTGGCCACGGGATTGGACCCTGGCATCAGGCCTGGGTCTCGACCAAAGCTCTAGCATTGGGCCTAGTCTCTGGACCGGGCCCTAGTTTTGGGCCAAGGCCTAGGCTTAGGCCAAGGATTTGGGACCCCATCTCTGAGCCAGGCCCTGGAGTTGGGTCTGGATCCAGACCAAGATCCAGACATCAGGACCAAGGTGCCTATTGCCTTCACAAGACCTCAGCTTTGGGTCTAGGCCTAGGCCTGATGGGTTACTTTTTTTCCTGGTTTTCTAATCAGAACTAAATTCCGATAAAATTGTATTGGAATTTAAATCATTTCATTTTGAAAACGACCCAAAATGAAATAGGAAATTTCATCTCATTTACAATTTTGTTTCTCACAAATGCCCATCCCTAGTCTCTAGCCAGAGTAGTTTTACAAAATGCACTCCCTTGTTGTGGACTAGTACTGGAAGCCTATTCACTTCCTATAAACACTTCCATTAATCCAACTGCACTCTTCTTTTACCCTTACTAATTGAATGCAGTATGGGAAAAAAAACAAAAAACAATTGCTTAGATTGTCTTAGTCCTAATGGTCCTTTTTCTGTTTGCCATTTGAATCAAAGCCAACAAATTGTATCCTATCCAATAAAATAGGACTTCCTAGGTATTGGCGCCTATCCTGATTTAGGAAAGAAACTGATGTGCATAATTGTTATTATTGCAGTTAAATCAATTGTCTTTATTGTTTTGTGCCCTTGCTATCTTTGTATAATAAATCCCTACTGTAAGTCTGCTACCAGTTAAAGGTTTCTACAATAGTATTATTCTTACTTCCTGTTACTATTGAACTTTCTGATCTCCACTTAAAGAACAAACCCTTTGAATGTTCTTATTGTCCACCTATTCTTCTCCCAGAAGAAAGAAAAGAATTCTAAATGTTACATATCAAGCTCAGATAACATGAGACTAACCTAGAGACTTCACCCCTATGATGGCTAAATGTTGTATCCTAACCTATAGCTCCATTGGCTGTGACTACATGGAGACAACCCAAGACATGGGATGGAGACAAATGGCATTGGAGCTAGAACACATATTGTCATAGTTAATATGACAACCCCTGCTGCTGTCCTCAGTGGTACTCCCCACCCCTTCATACCCCCTCCCATACCTCAAACCTTAAAATGCTGATTAGAATCCTGCAAGAGGGCCTGGGGCACCCCCTAGCTCCAGGACCACTCAGTACCATTTTTCAAATGGAGTCAATCTGACCTTGCCCCTGTCTTGTGATTGAGGCAAGGTCTGGGGGATCTCACTTTGCCATAAGCCATGTGGCCTAGGTCTGATCCCCGGACCTTGCCCCTATGATGGTGGCAAGGTCAGATTGACGCCATTTTGAAAAATGGTGCCGACTGGGACTGAGGCTTGAGTGTGCCCTGAGCCCCATCGCAGGATCCTGGTCAGCTTTTTAAGGTTTAGGGGTGCAAGGGGATGGTGGGGTGCTACTTAGGGCCGATGATATTTTTGCTACATTTGGGGAAATGGGAGGTCACTTACTCCCAATGGTTTTAGTGATACATTGGGATAGAGAACATGGCAGTCTTTATGTATTTGGAAAGGGGGCATGGGGTGATTATTCTTTTTGATGGGGTTTGGAGTATTGTGGGGGGGTGTCATCGTGTGAGGACAATCATTTTTAACACTTTTGGGTGTTGAGGCCACGGGGTGAACAGAGTGTCAGCCATAACCCCCACTCCACTTTGTTTTCTTGTGGCAATTATTTTTTTGGCAATGGTCCTTTATGATATTAGCGGTCCCATGGGATTGGGGCTGCCATCAAACCTAAAGGCCCACTGCCATGTAGTTTTGTCTCGTGAGAAAACATCGTGCCATACAGCCACAATGTTTTTTGGGGACAGGGGCTCAATATCTCAGAGACACCTCTCCCTTCACGATAGTGGGAACGCTCCCACAAAAAAACCATCATGGTTTAGTGCCTCTAGGCCTAAGTTGATAATGTATTGCTCAATTCTATGTAAGGCAAGCCTAGAAGTCCGCATAAAAGAAGTTTATTCATTTTTCTAGATATACACAGGGCCTTGCAGCTATGAATTTTTTTTAACCAAATATAATACATTTTATTTGCTAAAATTAATTAATTCCATTTTTGTCAAAAATGTTGCTAAGTCTTGAATTTGGTTAGTATACTCCATTATTGTACTAGTCAGATGAACTGGTAGAAAAATGATCTACCATTAAATGGAATAGAAAATACAATATCAAAAGCAATAAAACCTTGGAATCAAAATGCAACTCAGGTCTAGTCTCACAGTATAGACATCAAAATCACTTGCTAATCTATTGTATACCTTGCTGTATTATGTCTAAAAAAAAGAAGCTTGCTGAATGCATCTCTTTATTGAAAAGATATCCTTGACTTTTCACTATGTTTCCTACAAATTGAAAAACACATTTTCATTTTTCTTTTACAAATACTATACAAGAATTGTCCTTACATGATTGCTGAAAGTCAGCCCATCTTCCTCTCCAGTCCTGAGATATTCATGACCTTAGGGCACCATCATCAAATACATTCTCACTGCTCCCTTCCATTGCTTTTGAACTTTGACCTTGGTTATAAATTCATCTACTTTCTTTCAGATCTTTCTAGCATGCCATCATTTAACAAGTTCATTACCTTGTATATTCTTAGTCTCCTGTCACTATCTCCTGGCATATTATTTTGTATTATGATAGGACCGAATCATTATTATTTGTACAGTTTCTTACTGATTATGATGTTATCATTTGGCCTACTTCATGATTCTCGGATTAACAGTCTCTAAGATGCATTGTTGCCTATCAAAAGTGTTTTAAAATAAAAAGACCTAAACAATTATTCTGTAAACCTTAATTAATTTTACTCAAATAAGTATGTGATTAATCTGAAACACATAAAAGGGCAAAAGTAGAATTATGCAGATTTTCATAAAACATATTTTAAAAGAAGTGTACAAGAATGGCCATGATTGTTTCTAACTTAGAAATAAATTGTTTAATCTATTCTTTAGAAATAAAGCAAATAGCAGAAAAAGATCATACAGCCTGTCTAGTCTCCCTGCCACACAAACCTCTCAGTTCTATAATTCTTATTACTACCTCAGAGATCCCCTGTACTTGTCTCATGCTTTCTTGAATTCAGATACTGTCCTTTTCACCATCACCTCCACTGGATGACTGTTCTATGCATCCATCACACATTTTTCAAAAAATATATTTCCTTAGATTACTCCTAAGTCTACCCCCTTTCATCTTTATCCAATGAATCCTCATTCCAGAGCCCTCTTTTCATTGAAAGTGGTCCGCCTCTTATGCATTGATACCTCTGAGGTAATTAAATGTCTCTGTCATATCTCTCCTAAACTATCTTTCTTTTAGGGTATAAATGTTTAGATATTTAAGTCTGTCCTCATATGCCTTAGAATGAAGACCACTGATTGTTTTAATAGCCACCCTCTGGCCCAGTTCCATTCAGCTTTTATAAATTTGAAGGTGTGGTCTTTTGAATTGTGTAATATATTCCAATATAGATGTCACCAGAGACTATTATTGGGGCAATATAACTATCTTTGTTCTGCTGACCATTCTTGTCCCTATATAGCAAGCATCTTTTGGAGATGGGCCATGGGTGTTTTGTGCTGGCTTGCTATTCACATAACTTTACTGCTGCTACCGATGAAGAACAAGTCTGTAGATCTTGCCTTTTTGGGCTTACATGACAGGATGAGGGGTCCAGGTAAACTGGGGGCCATGCAGGATGAAGAAATAGAGGAATGTGGATGACCACTGGATAAACTGGTGGACTAATTGGAAAAACTGGGGCGAGTCCACCTACATAGGCGTGCAAAATCTGGCAAAGTCCTAAGGAAGATACACATTTGCTCAAATAACATCTTAAAATTAGGAGCATACTTAAGTACACTAGGCAAATTTTAAATGCACATGATTTAACATTCCAGCATATCTACGCTTGAACACCCATGTGTGAGTGTACGGGCACCAGTGTGTTCACTTTTAAATTAGCCTGTTAGTTTTATGCAGCCCAAATGCATGGCTATGTTTTTTTTAATATTAAATCTTAGCTGCCAGGGGTCCTCAAATATAGTTCTTAGAGGCCACAATCCAGTTGATTTTTCATTATTTTGACAATATATAAGCACGAGATATATTTGAATACAAATGAGGGAGTATATTGTAGCAAAGCGCAGGCTGAAGGTGTTCTATTTCCGCTGCCCACAGAACTGCCTTCGGCGGGTAGTTCCACATTGCAGGACTCAGCGTCAGCTCTACAACCTCCGGCCCCAGTGTGGCCTCAGGCACACCTCCCAGCAAATCAAGCACAAAAGAGGCGTATGTCGCATGCTCCAACTAGCAAAAACCACCCTGCTTGGCAGTAGCACAACTCTCCCCAACTCCCCTCTGTTCTGCTGCAGGCCTCGGTCCTCCCAGTCCTTACAAAATACCAAATCAGGCAAAATAAAAGGCCAACAAAACCCAGAGTAATCCTTACTCACTCTGTCTCCATGTCTGTATCAGTCGTTTCCCCTGCAGGGACCTCCATTTCCATGGCTTCCTCCCCCTCTGAGGAGCTGCATTCTTCTTTTAACCCAAACGTATCCTCCGTGCTTCTCTCCTCAGCAATCATGGGTTCAGGTGTGTGCCTTGCCCGGGTGTCCTGCTCAGCTGCACCATCAACTCTCTCTCTTTCCCATTGGTTTAGCTGAGGCTCAAAGAACCTGGGAAAAGTAGTCTTCCCCCGGCAACTTCTGTTGTCTAGCTCTGCTCCGGGTTCTCCCTGGGGTGATCCAGTCTGGGTTTTTCTCCCCTGAGCCAGCCTGCACCTCATCACAATATATAAATAGATCTCATGCATATTCTTTCTAGAAATCCTCAAAAACAGACTGGTTTATGGTCCTTGAGAACTAGATTTGGAGATCCCTGTTCTAGACTATTCCTCAGGCTTCACTAGATCTTTCCTTATGTTTTCCACACCTTCCTGGATGTCCCTGTTGCAGATTTTGATATCATTCACAAAAATACAGACCTTTCTCCAATAGTTTTTCAGCAATTTCTTTTACAAAAATGTTGAAATTAACTGTGGCAAAGAACAATCCCTGCAGCATACCAATAGAAATGCTCCTCTCCTCACAGGGAAGTGCATTTACCACTACCCTTTGCCACTTTCCACTCAACCAGTTACTAACCCGGTCTTTCACTTTAGTGCCTATACCAAGAGCATAAGAACATAAGACTTGCCTTAGTGAATCAGACCAAATGTCCATCAAGACCAGTATCTTGTTTCCAACAGTGGCCAAGCTAGGTCAAAAGTACCTAGCAAGATCCCAAGGGTCAAAGATTCCAAGTTGCTTATCCCAAGAATAAACAGTGGATTTCCACAACTCTACCTTAATAATGGTTAATGGGACTTTTTCTCTAGGAACTTGTCCTTTTTTAAACACAGCTATACTAATAGCTTTTACAACACTCCTCTGGAAATGAATTCCAGAGCTTAATTATGCATTGAGTAAAAACATATTTTCTCTTATTTGTTTTAAATGTATTACCTAGTAACTTCATTGTGTTTTCCCGGTCTTTGTACTTTTCGAAAGAGTAAACAAATGATTAATGATTACTCGTTCCATTCCACTCATTATTTTATAGACCTCTATCACATCTCTTCTCAGCCATCTCTTCTCCAAGCTGAAGATCTCTAATCTTTTTAGCCTTTCTACATAAGGGAATTGTTCCATCCCCTTTATCATTTTGGTTGCCCTTCTCTGTACTTTTCTAATTCTGCTATATCTTTCTTGAAATGTGGTGACCAGAACTGCAGACAATACTCAAGATAAGGTCACAACATGGAATGATACATAGGCATTATGATATTCTCTGTTTTATTCTCCATTCCTTTCCTAATAATCCCTAGCATTCTATTTGCTTTCTTGGCTGCTGCTGCACACTGAGCAGAACATTTCAATGTATTTTCAACAATGACACCTAGATTTTTTTCCTGAGTGGTGACTCCTAATGTGGAACCTTGCATTATGTAGCTTTAATTTGGTTTACTCTTCAATAAGTGCATCACCTTGCACTTGTCCACCTTACATTTCATTTGCCATTTACTTGCCCAGTCTCCCAGTTTTGCAATGTCAGCTTGTGATTTATCAACTTTGAATTATTTTGAGTAATCTGAAAATTTGATCACCATACTTGTTGTTCCCATTTCCAGGTCATTTATAAATATATTAAAAAGCAGTGGTCCCAGAACATATCCTTGGGGCACTCCACTATTCACCTATCTCCATTGGGAAAATTCACCATTTAGCTCTATTCTCTGTTTCATATCTTTTAACCAGTTGGCAATCCACAATAGGTCACTGCCTTCTAACCCATGACTTTCTAATTTCCTAAAAAGTCTCTCATGAGGGAATTTGTCAAATGCTTTCTGGAAATCCAGATACACTATATCAACTGGCTCTCCTTTATCCACATATCTATTTACACCCTCAAACAAATGTAGCAATTTTGTGAGGCAAGTCGTTCTTTGGTTAAATCCATGTTGGCTTTCTCTATTAAACTACGCTTATCTATATGTTCAGTAATTTTGTTCTTTATGATAGTTTTTATCATTTTGTCTGGCACAGATGTCAGACTCACTAATCTGTAGTTTCCCTGTACGTACCGGATCAGTCCAGACTCCTGGGTTTTGCCTCTGCACCAGCAGGTGGAGACAGAGCCAAACTTGTCAGGCTCCGCATATATACCAGGGTGCCACACACAGCCTGTCAGTATATCTCTGTCTCCAGCAGGTGCCGGGTGCTTAACCCACAGTCTCTACTGATCTAGATTTTTTTTAGTTAGGAAAGGAAGGGATTTGTTAGCTGAGTGCTTACTTCCATCCTGTTAGTAAATTTAAAAAAAAAACAAAAAAAACTGAGTTGTTTTTTTTCCTGCAGCACAGGTCTTTGTGGATGGCTCTGAGCCTTCCATTGGGTTGTCAGGTCCCGAGGGGACCATCCCCCCTGGTTGTCAGGCAGCTGTGGCTTAGGGTCGAGGACCCTATAGGTAAGAACTGGCCCAGCAGGGGTGATACTGGGGAGCCCGGCTCACTCACCCCAACCAGGCCGCTTCAGCACTCGCCGAGGGACAGCGTTGAGGGACAGGTAAGAACTGGCCCAGCAGGGGTGATACTGGGGAGCCCGGCTCACTCACCCCAACCAGGCTGCTTCAGCACTCGCCGAGGGACAGCGTCATTTAAAAAAAAAAAAAGGTAAGCAAGGCCTTCGCGATTTGTGGCTGTGTGCCAACGACGTTGTTTTTTTCTCCGCTTCGGGGCCGGGCTTTTCCGCTGGATTTTTTTGTTTTTATTTTGCGCTGAAGGGAGCAGCGTGATTCGGCTCATGATGCCACATGGCACGGCCTGTGCGGCTTGCGGGTTGGAGAGCGCGAGGCTCTCCGGGATGGGCTTTGCTCGGCCTGCATCCCTGGTGATGAGGGACCTTCGGGAGCCGCGCTTGGGAAGCGGGGAGCGCTGGCTGTTGTGGAGGGGTCATCTTCCGGGCCTCCCTCCCGAGCAGTACAATCCAGCGGGGCAAGGGCCGCCATTTTGGTGCCGGGCCCGGGATCACTTCCGATCGCGGCGGGGCCCTCAAGGGGGGGGGCATAAAGTTGCCACCCCCCTTTCCCCCCAGTGATCCCCTCCGCGACCGACCGTGCCTACAGGACCCTCGGGGAACGGAGCAGGGGACGTTCCTGGTTCGGATACGAACATCTCCTGCTCCTCCTTTTCATCTGATTTTATCTTGGCCATGCACAGGGCCTTTAAGGCCCGTAAGGTGCACAAACGACACACAGCGCCGTCAGGTGGTTCTGAGGGGCCACATTCAGGGAATAGGGACCATCCTAAGTGGGGGCCCCTGACCTCTGAGTCGAGGGCGAAGTTGCCCCTGAGGGCCATGCCCCCACAGGAGGACCCATATACCTCGGAAGATTCTTCAGACCAGGAGGACTTGGAGGGTCCGTCCCCACCACCGAGGGGGGTAGAGGGAGATGGGAATCTGTCGTCAGGTGCCAAACGACAGAGTCAGACATCCGAGAGCGACGACCCCAGGGTCATCCGTCGATTCCGTAGGGACGAACTGGCACCCCTCCTTCCCACCATACTGGAGGAGTTAGGGATCTCCACTCTTCCAGAGGAGTCTACAGAAGGCTCCATGGATCCGGTGTTGTTGGGCCTGAGTGGCCCTTCTACGACCTTCCCCTTCCATTTTTCTGCTACGGATTTGCTGTATCGGGAGTGGGACACCCTGGACTTGGGGTTAAAGGTTTCAAAGGCGATAGACAAGCTTTACCCATTGCTGGAGGATGCCTTGGAGGTCCTGTGGGTCCCTAAGGTGGACGCTGCTGTGTCAGCGGTCACAAAGCGTACTACCATCCCGGTCACGGGCACCATGGCCTTGAGGGATCTCCAGGATCGGAAGTTGGAGATGCAATTGAAGAAGATCTTTGAGGTTTTGGCCCTAGGGGCCTGGGCAGCAATCTGCAGTAATTTCGCACTCCGCGCCGGATTGCGCTGGGCCCAACAGCTTCTGGCAAATGAGGGCCTGTCGGAAGAGGAAGCTCGACAGGCCGGACGCCTGGAAGCAGCTGTGGCCTACAGTGTGGACACCCTGTATGACCTGTTATGAACTTCTGCTCGCTCCATGGTCTCGGCGGTCTCCGCAAGGCGGCTTCTGTGGTTATGGAACTGGGCAGCGGACGGTGCGTCCAAGTCCAAGCTGGGCTCCTTGCCGTTCAAGGGTAAGCTGCTGTTTGGAAAGGAGTTGGATGATATGATTCAGCTACTGGGGGAGAATAAGGGCTATCTTCTGAAAGACAGGTCACGTTCCAGGTCCTTCTCCTCTAGGTCTCGGTTCCTCACGCCCAGGTACTTCTTCCTCATCCTCCTCCTCCTTTCATCCCGGGGGGGGGGGGGGGGGATGGCAGCATACTCAGCCCTTTCGGGGCAGGCGTTTTGGCAGGTCTGGTTCATCCCAGGCCCCTTCCAGAGTTAAGGCCGCACAATGATGTACGGGCGGCGCATTCCTCGTACCCAGGGTAGGGGGCAGATTGTCTCTCTTCTACGAGGAATGGGCTAAGATCACGTCGGATGAATGGGTACATTTGGTGGTAAAGCACGGCTACGCCTTAGATTTTTCACATCAGCCCCGCCTACGATTCTTCCCGTCTCCTTGCAGGAATGCAGACAAGCGCCGAGTGGTCCATCAGACCCTGGAAAGATTGCTCGACTTGGGAGAAAATTGTCCCGGTCCCAGCTCTGGAACAACGAAGAGGACACTACTTCTTTATTTCATCGTGCCAAAGAAAGACGGAGCCTCCCATCCCATACTGGACCTCAAAAGCATCAACCAATGTCTGTGGGTTCCACGCTTTCGCATGGAGACCCTGCGGTCAGTTATAGCGTCAGTTCGGCCCGGGGAATTCCTGGCATCCCTGGATCTCACGGAAGCTTACCTGCACATCGGGATCAGGAAGGATCACCAGAGGCATTTCTGTTTCTACATCTTGGGGAAGCACTATCAGTTCCAGGCCTTGCCTTTCGGGCTGGCCACAGCTCCTCGAATCTTCACCAAGATCATGGCGGTCGTAGCGGCACAGCTTCGGAGGGTAGGATTGCTGGTTCACCCTTACGTGGACGATTGGTTGATTCAGGCGAAGTCCGAATCCCTCTGTCAGTCGGCGGTTGCCCGGGTAATGCAGTTACTGCACTCCCTAGGTTGGGTGGTGAACAGCTCAAAGAGTCATCTCATTCACTCTCAGTCTCTGGAGGTTTTGGGAGTGCTGTTCGATACTCGCCAAGGGATGGTCTTCCTTTTGTCAGATCGTCACCACAAATTGCAGGGACAGGTGAGGGCATTGCTCCTGAAACAATCACTGACTGTTTGGGACTATCTGCAGCTGATAGGTTCCATGGCGTCAACCCTGGCCCTGGTACCCTGGTCTTTCGCGCACATGCGACCCTTGCAGTCCACGTTGCTCTTACATTGGAGTAGGTTTCAGAACAATTTTATCTCCCGTTGCTGTTGACGAAGCCGGCTCGTCTCAGTCTCGGGTGGTGGCTCTCCGGGGAGTGACCCTGGGGACTCCAGAATGGACGGTGGTCACCATGGATGCGAGTCTCTGCGGCTGGGGAACGGTGTTTCA
This sequence comes from Rhinatrema bivittatum, assembly GCF_901001135.1. Lineage (NCBI taxonomy): Eukaryota > Metazoa > Chordata > Amphibia > Gymnophiona > Rhinatrematidae > Rhinatrema > Rhinatrema bivittatum. The sequence goes on from NC_042617.1 coordinate 438,222,821, forward strand.
TCGGAAGTCGGTTCAAGGCAGATGGTCATCAGTCAAGGTGTGCTGGTCGATAAATTGGCTGGAGACCAGAGCAGTCCATCTGGCCTTGCTGGCATTTCGTTCCCTGGTTCTGGGACAGTTGGTCAGGATTCTCTTGGACAGCATGACAACGGTTCCTTTGTTCTTCCGAAAGTGGTTTCTTCGTTCCACCTGAACCAGTCGGTGGAACTTCCTTCCTTTGGGGATCTTTCAGAAGCGGATCCGGCGTCCAGGTAGTTGAAGAAGCTGGATGTCCGTAGATCTCTACTACGGAACTTGGAGGTGACCAATGATTTTCGGTTATCAGATCACCTTTTTGTGCTTTGTCAGGGCCCAAAGCGAGGTAATATGGCCTCCAAGACCACCATTTCTCGCTGGTTGAAGGAGGCCATAGGTTCCTCATATTTACTCTGTGGAAAACGCATTCCGCAGGGTCTCAGAGCTCATTCGATGCATTCCCAGGCGGCTTCATTCGATGCATTCCCAGGAAGCCGCCTGGGAATGCATTCCCAGGAAGCCGCCTGGGAATGCATTCCCAGGAAGCCGCCTGGGAATGCATCGAATGAGCTCTGAGACCCTGCGGAATGCGTTTTCCACAGAGTAAATATGAGGAACCTATGGCCTCCTTCAACCAGCGAGAAATGGTGGTCTTGGAGGCCATATTACCTCGCTTTGGGCCCTGACAAAGCACAAAAAGGTGATCTGATAACCGAAAATCATTGGTCACCTCCAAGTTCCGTAGTAGAGATCTACGGACATCCAGCTTCTTCAACTACCTGGACGCCGGATCCGCTTCCGAAAGATCCCCAAAGGAAGGAAGTTCCACCGACTGGTTCAGGTGGAACGAAGAAACCACTTTCGGAAGAAACAAAGGAACCGTGCGTAGCGTAACCCCTGCTTTCGAGAGCCGCAAGAAAGGTTCCCTACAGGATAGTGCTTGAAGCTCTGACACTCGTCTAGCAGACGAAATTGCCACCAAGAACACTGTCTTTAAAGTAAGATCCTTAAGGGTTGCCCGCTTTAGAGGTTCGAAAGGGGGGGCACACATAGCCTTGAGCACCACATTCAGATTCCAGGAAGGGCACGGCACTTTCAAAGGCGGACGCAACTGGATCGCCCCCTCAAAAATCGGTTCACATCGGGATGCGTCGCCAGAGGCCTACCTTCAATAGACCCCAGAAACCAACCAAAAGCCGCTACCCTGCCCCAAAGAACCTGCCCCAAAGAACCAAACAGGCATCAACTGATTTGTGTAAGGAAAACAAATATTCTCACCATGAACAACCACAGCAAGCTCTACAATCTGAGAAAATCTTGAGGGCGGGACTCTGGACTGATCCTTGGTACTACAGGAATGAAAATTATCGGAGGTAAGACCTAATTTTCTTTTCCCTGTATTTACCGGATCAGTCCAGACTCCTGGGATGTACCAGAGCTGAGATTACTTGGGATGGGATCGGGAGAGGCCCGCTCTTAAAACGCCTGCTCCGAAATTGCCTTCCCGTGAACCCTGAACATCCAGACGATAATGACACACAAAAGTATGCAAGGATTTCCAAGTTGCCGCCCTGCAGATCTCCTGTGGAGAAATCTGCATACACTTCGTATGCAGATTTCTCCACAGGAGATCTGCAGGGCGGCAACTTGGAAATCCTTGCATACTTTTGTGTGTCATTATCGTCTGGATGTTCAGGGTTCACGGGAAGGCAATTTCGGAGCAGGCGTTTTAAGAGCGGGCCTCTCCCGATCCCATCCCAAGTAATCTCAGCTCTGGTACATCCCAGGAGTCTGGACTGATCCGGTAAATACAGGGAAAAGAAAATTAGGTCTTACCTCCGATAATTTTCATTCCTGTAGTACCAAGGATCAGTCCAGAGTCCCGCCCTCAAGATTTTCTCAGATTGTAGAGCTTGCTGTGGTTGTTCATGGTGAGAATATTTGTTTTCCTTACACAAATCAGTTGATGCCTGTTTGGTTCTTTGGGGCAGGGCCCTCGTTGGGGTCAGTGAGCCTAGTTTTCTCCAGTTAATCTCCCAGGGGTCTTAGTTAGTGTTCAGTTCAGGATTTTTCTGCTTTGACATTACGTTATACTGACAGGCTGTGGGTGGCACCCTAGTATATATGCAGAGCCTGACAATTTTGGCTCTGTCTCCACCTGCTGGTATGGAGGCAAAACCCAGGAGTCTGGACTGATCCTTGGTACTACAGGAACGAAAATTATCGGAGGTAAGACCTAATTTTCTTTTCCTGGATTATCCCTTGTTCCCTTTTTAAAAACTGGCATTAATTTGCAACTTTCCTGTCTTCAGGAATCATCAATGATGTTACTTATAGTTTTCAAATTTCTGGAGCATGGCCACAATTTCATTTCTGTTCTTTCAGCGCTCTGGGATGCATACCATCTGCTGCAGGTGATTTGCTACTCTTTAGTTTGATCATTTACCCTAGTACATCTTCCAGGTTCAGTGAGATTTGTTTCAGTTCCTCTGAATCATTACCTTTGAATATAATTTCTAGCATGGGTATAACTTTTACATCTTCCTCAGTGAATACCAAAACAAAGAATTCATTTAGTCTCCCTGCCAATAGTTTTGTCATCCCTAAGTTCCCCTTTTACTTCTTGATCACTTAATTGCCCAACTAACTGCCTCACAAGCTTTTTACCTCAAATGTACCCGAAACATTTTTTTTATTATGAGTTTTTGCTTCCACAGCAAGATTCTTTTCAAATTCTCTCTTTGCCTTCTATTTTTAATGCTTTGCATCTGACTAGCCAGTGCTTATGTTGTTTCTTGTTTTCTTCATTCAAATCCATTTTCCATTTCTTGAAAGATGTTCTTTAAGATATTATAGCCTTTCTCACCTCACCTGTCAACTATTATGGTAATTGTTTAGCCTTCTTTATGCCTTTTCTAATTCATGGAATACATCTGTTCTGGGCTTCCAAGATGATATTTTTAAACAATATCCATGCCTCAGCTAAACTCTTAAACTTTGCAGTTGTACCTTTCAGTATTTTCCTAACCATTTTCCTCATTTTATCATAGTTACCTTTGGAAAGTTAAATGCTGTCATAGTAGATTTATTTTTTGCACTCCCTCCAGTTATTAAGTCAAATTTCATAATGTTGTGATCACTATTGATAACTGGCTCCAGCACTGTTACCTCTTGCACCAAATACTGTAGTCCAATAATCACTAGGTCTAAAATAGCTTCCCCTCTTGTTGGTTCTTGTACCAGGTGCTCCATGGAGCAGTCATTTAATTCATTTAGGAACTTTATTTCTCTATAATGTAGTGATGTAACAGTCACCCAATCAGTACTGAGGTAATTGAAATCACGCATTATTACTGTGCTGTTGATTTTGTTAGCTTCCCTAATTTCTTTTAGCATTTCATTGTCAGTTAGTTCATTCTGGCCAGGTGGATGGTAGTACACCCCAACTGCTATTTTACTCCCTTTTTCACCTGGAATTTCTATCCATAAAGATTCAACATTGCATTTTGTTTCCTACAGTACATTTATCCTTTTTGACTCAATACTGCCACCCCTCCACCAATTTGTTCCATCCTATCATTTTGATATAATGTTTACCCTGCTATCACAGTGTCCCATGGTTATCCTCCTTCAACCAGGTCTCTGAGATGCCAATTGGGGTAGATTTTAAAAGGCCTGCGTGTGAAAATCCTGCCAGATTTATGCGCGCAGGGCACTTGTGCGCGAGCGAGCCTATTTTGCATAGGCCGCCGGCACATGCAAAGCCCTGGGACGCGCGTAAGTCCCAGGGATTTGCTTTGGGGCGTGTTGGGGGCGTGTCGGGGGTGTGTCGGGGGTGTGACAGGGGTGGCACGGCATTTGGGGCATGTACGGGGCGTGTCTAGAGGTGTGGCGGTGGTCCTGGGGCAGGTCCAAGTGCTCCGGCACAGCGGTCTGTGCCGGGGCAGGGAGCCGGTGACGCGCGCAAGTTACTCCTCCCAGAGGCAGGCATAACCTAATGAAATAAGGTAGGGGAGGGGGATTTAGTTAGGGCTGGAAGGTGGGTTAGATAGGGGAAGGGAGGGAAAGGTGTGGGGACAAACAAAAAGTTCCCTCTGAGGCCGCTCCGATTTTGGAGCGGCCTCGGAGGGAATGGAGGCAGGCTGTGCGGCTCGGCGCATGCAGGCTGCCGATTTTGCACAGCCTTGCGTGCGCCATCTTTTAAAATCTGGCATACTTTTGTTTGCGCCGGTTGCTATACACTCTAACTCTCTCATCTTATTTTTTAGACCTCTAGCATATGTATACAGACATTTCAAAGTAAGATTTGTGTTTGCATTAACAACCTGCTCATCAGTTGACAGGGGTAATTTGGAATCTTTCTGCACGTTACTTAAATGCATTTGTTCCATTTTGGCATTTATTTCAACTTCTCTACTGGGATGCCCTTTTTTCTCTGTTCTCTTAGTATCCTTCAAAGATATATCATTCTGAACCATGCCCTGAGAGATGTTTGGCTTTCCCCCATCATCTAGTTTAAAAGCTGCGCTATCTCCTTTTTAAAGATTAGTGCCAACAGCCTTGTTCCACTCTGATTAAAGTGGAGACCATACAAGGGTGCTCAATTTATTTATAAGTTGCCAATGTGAAACAGTTTGAAAGGCTATAATGAAATCCAAGTACAATACATTACTTTTAGCATTCTTCTTTGATCGAAGTCTCTAGTCATCCACTCAAAGAAATTGATCAGATTTGTTGGACAAGACCTACCTACCTCTGTTGCCTTGAATCTTTTAATCCACTGGATTTCAGAAACTGCACTATCCTCTGTTTAAACTAAGGGTTTCAGAAAATAGGCTCATTACTGGAATTTTTTAAATTCTGGTGATATGCACAACATAAAGTAAAGTAATTTTTTTATGTGACATGAAAACAGAAGTTGAATCAAGGCAAAAAATGAAGGGCTTACCTCAGATTCACACATCATGTTTACATTGGGTAGTAATATCAAAGATCTTATTTTTCATTAACATTTCACAGCTATTAATTCTTATCTGGTTTCAGGTATTGGCGAACATTCCTCATGAGGTTGGTGTGCTGTCTGTGCTTATCTACATCGACTCAGACTTTGGATATTCATCACTCCAATACTGTGATACGTTTGCATCATCAAACAGATTGTCAATCTTCTGGTGTGATTCAATTCCCCTGCCCCAAATTATATGTAGGCAAGACATAGCATCTATTAAATATCAAACTGTCAGAGCACAAGTGCTGTTTAATACATTCATACATTACATCTCCTATTGTCTCTCACTGTCAGGAATTTCAACATGTATTCTCTGATTTATGGTTTTGTATAATTTTAAATATGTCATCCCACTGGTTTTGAGGAGATTTGCCCAAGAGGTTTCTTCATTACAGCAGTGGATTCACTGACTGCAAATGTTGAATCCTGCTGTGTTTAATTCAAAGCTAGATTTAATGATTTCTCATTTTATCACATTGTTTATAAGCTTCTACTTGTACATTGGTATTTGTGTTATCTGCAGATTTTTCAATCTCTAAAAGTTTTATTAATCGATACCACCATGAATACATAATACAGACATAAACCAACATACAAGAATACAAAAGGAAGGGGATAGTGAACATCACAAGAGTATTGCATACTTAGTACAAAAGCATTCAGTGTCAGGCACATTAAAAAAATAAGAAGAAACCATCACTTCCCCAATAAAATGTAATAAAATTTACCAAGAACAAAATGCCATCCCACCCCACCTCCGGAGTCAACTCTCCTAAAGCAAAAGAAAGATGAAATGAAAGAACATTAGGAAGAAAGATATGAATAGTCTAGACTATAAACCCTGAACTCTAACCCATAAGAAAAAAAGTAGGAAACAATTTAGAAACTAAGCCAAGAGAAAAATGTAGCCCAAACTTCAAAATCTACATGGCTTATCCTCTTAATTTCTCTCTCATCTTTTTCATGCCCACAATCTCTCAAACGTTTAGTACCCATCTCCAGCTTGGAGAGAAAGAAAGAACTCTTTTATTGCCTAGCCACAGGTTTTTAATTAAACTACAAAGTTTTTTAGGAAAAATATCTTAGATGCCCTCCCCTAATAGAAACCAAGAGATAGTAAATGGAATATCCGCCTTTGGAAGTTAAGAGATACTGTAATGTACATCCTTTCAAAAAAAATGTGAATCAGAGGACATCCCACCATACATGAAGAAAGGAACCCAGCATCCCACAATTTCTCCAACATAAAGGAGAGACAACGGGGTCCCACCTCCTCATAGTATTTGGAGGAGATATAGGATCTTACCAATATCTTTATGTAGGAGCTAATCAACCCTAATGAGATGGAATACTTAAAGGTTTATTGCCAAATCTCAGGCCAAAAGGCTTCAGCCTCCTAATGACCCAGGACCTCCTCCCATCTTTTGATATATGCTCAGAACCCAGGGTCTCAACTTCAATGGACCTTTATACAAGCAGGAGATCAGCCCTCAAAGTCTCCCTTTTCCAAAAAAAATGTTTTCAAAGTCCATTTATAGGTTAGTAAAATGTGAAAGTTTCCCAGAAGCAGTCAAGAAATGTCCAAGCTGAAAGTATTAGAAGAGGGAGATTTGTCACCTCAACTCATTAACTAAGTCATCCCTCATCAAAATTTTTGAAATTAGGAGGAATGCATAATAAACTCGGGTGAACCCCAAAAGTCCTGCCTCATGTCTCTAGCAAATTGCTGAGCTGATAATGTTGTAAATGGTGAATAATAGACAAATGCATAAACTTACATAGTTTCCTCCAAATGATAACCACTGGTGGAAGAAATGAATGAGTCTAATCTACTTAATCCTTTCAGTCCATTGTCAACTAGTACTGATAAAGGTGTAGGGGAGATCACATGTGCTTCAAGTCAGACCCAATGAGGGCATACGGGCGCCCGTATGACATAGTGAGGGCAAAGGTAGCGCCGGCACCATTTTGAAGATTGGCAATATGGCCCGCGTGCAGGTGGTCGCTCCCGGACCCCCGCTGGACTTTTGGCAAGTCTTGTGGGGGTCAGGAGGCCCCCCCCAAGCTGGCCAAAAGTCCCTGGGGGTCCAGCGGGGGTCCGGGGGCGATCTCCTGCACGCGTGACGTCGGGAGTCAGGAACCAAAATGGCGCCAGCGCTACCTTTGCCCTGTCACATGATAAGGGCAAAGGGTCACCAGCGCCATTTCTCTTAACGCAGTCGTGGCCAGAGAGAGGGAGATCGCGCCGGGACCCCCACACTGGACCCCAGGTAATTTAAAACATTTTGGGGGGGTTCGGGAGGGTGGGGGATTTGTTTTAAAGTTTCGGGGTGGGTTTTAGGGTTTTTTGGTGTGCCGGTTTTCCCGCCCTCCCCCAATTTACGATTTTTAACGATTTAAAAAAAACAAAACACGACGATCAGATTTCCCTCCCCCCCCAGCCAAAATCGATCGTTAAGATGATCGATCACACGATTCACACCCCTATACACTGATATTCATGAATGCCAGAAATCGTGGTGCTTAGGGATAACCGTTCACCATTCGAAGCCATGAGAAAATTCCTGCACCCGCTTTCTATCTGCTCTACCGCTGAGAGCTTAGGTCCAAGTACACCTCAATCTGCGTCACATGGTAGCACTCACCATTGAATAGGAAACCCCTAAAATGTTAACTTTTGATACCTTTTTGAAGTTTATTAGATATTTGAATGTTTATTATCATATCTCCATTTTCCTTCATTTCTGTTTGAGTACATCTTTAACCCTTTCAATCTGAATGTACAGCTTATAGTGTGTACCATGAACTATTTTGACAGCCTACAGAGGTAATATTACTTTCCTCTTCCTACTAGTTATACCTTTCTTTATATTCCAAATATTCTATATAATGAGGGCAATTATCAGAAGCCATTTACCTGGATAAATTGTCATTCTGAGAATTGCCTATTCTTTCCCTAGGTAAAAACATATGAGGGGATCAAAAATACATATTTTTTTTTAACCACAGAAAAAGTAAGGTGGTCAGGGGTGTGATTTGGGTGGGGAAAGCAAGAATATGCATTAGGGATGGGAGAAATGAAATAGGAAAAAAGATGAAATTTCATTTTGGGTCATTTTCAAAATGAAATGATTTCTCCAGCAGAAGGGAAAATGTCACCCTCTGCTGGATGCTATCATTTCAAGTAAGAAGATAGAAGAAAGAAGACTCTGTGAGGACTTCTGAGGCCTGAGCTCTGGTCCTGGGTTGATGCCCAGGCTTCACGTCATGGCCTCCTGTCCGGGCCCCAGCATTGAGCCTAGGCTTGGGCTGAGATTCAGGCACTGGGACTGGGACTGGGACTCTGGACTGTGTTGTGCCTTTGGGTCTGCATCTGAACCCTGACCTAGGCTGAGGCCCAGGCATCAGTACCTGGTCTTCAGGCTGAACTCTGGCATTAGGCCTGATCTCAGGCGAAGGCACAGGCATCAAGTCCAGGCTGCTAGGTCGGGCCTGGACCTGTGCCCTTGCCTAGGCCAATGCCCAAGTGTAAAAACCTGGACTCCAGGCTAGGCCCCAGTGTTGGGCCTAGGCTTGGGCTGAGACCCAGGCATTGACACCAGGCCTCTAAGCCTGGGCCTTGTATAGGGACTAGGCTGAGGTCATGGTGGCCTAGGTCTATACAAGGCTGAGGCTTCAGCCTAGGCCTAGGCCTCATCTTGGGATGCCCTCAGGACTATGTGGGGGTTGGGGAGAATCCTGGCAACAGCATTATTCTGGGTCGTAGGGATGGGTGGTAAGCACAAGAGATCTCAGGAAGCCCTACTTCTATTTTCCCCCCTTTTTAAAATATTTATTTCATTTTTTTTACACTAAAGAAATGCACTAAATGCACAGTTTTGCTTTTTTAAAACTAAGCATGTTTAGAATGGAGAAATTAACTTCATAAAAAGTAGAAGTAAATCTCTTTGGGTACTTTTTCCTTGGACAGTTTTCAAAAGTAAAGCATGCTCACACTTTCCCTTTGAGGACTGGCACAGTTAAAAATACGCATGTACTTTGAAACTACTCACAAATAGCTGAAAATTGCCCCAGTATTTTATGACCAATGAGGGAAATTTTGTAACAATCCATATAGCAGTAAAGTCTACATTTAAACTTTACAAAATATTTTCTAAACGCACTTACATGCAAAAGTTGGCTTTGAATATGGACCTCCTTGAATTTAGTGGAGGGGTGGATAAAGGCTGGGAGAGTAAATAACAATGGAAAGGAAAAGAAGGGGAAAAGTTGAGGAGGATGCCATGTAATATAGTGCCATATAATATAGTTGACTTTCCTTTATTTTGCCAGTGTGGCGGGCATTATGACCCATTCTATTATGGTGCTTTATTGGTTTAGATAGATGGTATATTAAGAGATCCATATTTACTCAAGGTCTGGATAGCAAAGTTAGCGGGATAAACTTACCTGGCTAACTTTAAAAGAGTATTCAATACTGCAGCCGCACTATTCTATATAGCTAGCTATCTTAAAGTTAGCCGGCTAATTTTAGAACAGATCTTTGGTCCAACCAGACTTAGCTGGGTCGACCACACTTAGCCAGCTAAATTATTTGGCTAACTTTGAATATCAGAGTTAGCCAGATAACTAGCAGGCCGATACAGTACAGTGCGCTCCGGCGAAGTCATTTCTCAGGGGTGGAGGATGGGGACAGATCCAGTGCAGAGCAGCTACTGTCAGCGGGGTGGGCAGGACAGAAGTGCTGAGGTAGTGATGTCTGCAGACGCTTCAATAAATCCTCCTTTAGTTTCCTGGATTGCAAGTTCCAGAATGTGTGTTTAGTGGGTGAGTCTAGCAAGCCCGTTGCCAAATGTCCTAGGTGAGGAGCTACTTTGCTATGAATGGAGGTAACTTTTCTTCATGGTCCACTCCAGGGCATGCTGATAGAATGTGCAAGTGGTTGGCTCAATATCTTAAGAAGGCTAATGTTTTATGGAAAGATATTTACAGATATTTTTTGTGTCCCATATGCTTAGGGGTTGGAGCAGGAGGCAATTGCCAATGCTAGACTGGTTTTGGTAATGAAGGAGGCAATGGAGCACAATTTGCAGAAGGAGTTGCCACTGGGGCATATCTGTGGGTCCTTGAGAGTGTCACCTTTCCCCAGGATGCATCTATACCCTTTGGCATTATTCTAAAGAATGAAGCGGCAACATGTAGGCTCATATTAAATTTGTCTTACCCTGACGGGGCTTCTGTTAGCGATTTTATTCCAAGGGGTTTGTACCCAGTCCATTACATTTCATTAGATTCAGTAGTTGAGTTGGTAAGGAGGGTCAGTTTTATAACAACTATTTGCATGCCTAAAACCAGGTTTTAGGGATATAAATGACTTTGAAAATCAAGAACATGCCTGCTTAAAAATGAACTACCATTTTGATTTACTAAAATATCAAGTTGACTTTTGCTTTCAACCATTGTTTCATTTTGGTTTGAATCATAAACCACCTTCGCATTTATATTTTTCCTATAAATTTTCATTGTTTGGAATATAGGATATATAGGATATCCAATATATTGGATAAAGGTGAACCTGTAGATGTAGTGTACTTGGATTTTCAGAAGGCGTTTGACAAGTTCCTCATTAGAGGCTTCTAGGAAAAGTAAAATGTCATGGGATAGGTGGTGATGTCCTTTCGTGGATTACAAACTGGCTAAAAGACAGGAAACAGAGAGTAGGATTAAATGGACTATTTTCTCAGTGGAAGTGAGTGGGAGGTGGAGTGCCTCAGGGATCTGTATTGGGACCCTTACCTTTCAATATATTTATAAACGATCTGGAAAGAAATACGATGAGTGACGTAATCAAATTTGCAGATGATACAAAATTGTTCAGAGTAGTTAAATCACAAGCAGATTGTGATAAATTGCAGGAAGACCTTATGAGACTGGAAAATTGGGTATCAAAATGGCTGATGAAATTTAATGTGGATAAGTGCAAGGTGATGCATATAGGGAAAAATAACCCATGCTATAGTTACACAATGTTAGGTTCCATATTAGGGGCTACCACCCAAGACAGAGATCTAGGCGTCATAGTGGATAACACATTGAAATTGTCAGTTCAATATGCTGCGGCAGTCAAAAAAGCAAACAGAATGTTGGGAATTATTAGAAAGGGAATGGTGAATAAAACGGAAAATGCCTCTGTATCTCTCCATGGTGAGACCGCATCTGGAATACTGTGTACAATTCTGGTTGCCACATCTCAAAAAAGATATAATTGCGATGGAGAAGGTACAGAGAAGGGCTACCAAAATGATAAGGGGAATGGAACAGCTCCCCTATGAGGAAAGACAAGGACTTTTCAGCTTGGAGAAGAGACGGCTGAGGGGGGATATGATAGAGGTGTTAAAAATCATGAGCAGTCTAGAACGTGTAGATGTGAATCGGTTATTTACTCTTTCAGATAATAGAAAGACTAGGGGGCACTCCATGAAGTTAGCATATGGCACATTTAAAACTAATCGGAGAAATTTCTTTTTCACTCAGCGCACAATTAAACTTTGGAATTTGTTGCCAGAGGATGTGGTTAGTGCAGTTAGTATAGCTGTGTTTAAAAAAAGATTGGTTAAGTTCTTGGAGAAGTCCATTACCTACTATTAATTAAGTTTACTTAGAAAATAGCCACTGCTTTTACTAGCAACAGTAACATGGAATAGACTTAGTTTTTGGGTACTTGCCAGGTTCTTATGGCCTGGATTGGCTACTGTTGGAAACAGGATGCTGGGCTTGATGGACCCTTGGTCTGACCCAGTATGGCATGTTCTTATGTTCTTAAAAAGTATGGCTGTTTGTTATGCCTGCACTCCAAACTCTTTCCTTGTCTTGAGTTATTCATTTTATTGCCATGTCAGCACCATAATTTTTTTAGAATTCATAATTGTGTGAGTGACAGTATTGGGGAGCTTGAAAATACTTTAAAATGGGTCACATAATAATTATCATAGGCACCAGATACACACACCCACAATCCCCCCCCCCCACCCACACACACATACACCCACACACATGCACCTGATAAGCATGGAAATTAAAACTAATGGACAACAAATTGGGTAACTAGGAAATTATCTGGCTAAATGAAAAATTGGCCACTTTTCTGGCTAAATTCCAGCTGGATAACTATTTAGCCAGCTAGAATTTGGCTGGATAAGTCAGGGGTGTTTTAGAGATGGTCCAGAAGCATTCTAAGGAGGAGATGAGTTAGCCAAAGTTAGCCAGTTACATCTGGTTGGCTCATAGTATACACCTAGCCTAACATTATCTGGATAAACTCATCTGGCTAACTTTAGGATATCTAGGTATATTCAGCATGCGGCTGCACCACTGAATGTACAACACTATTTATTTATTTTATTTATTTATTTAAAAACATTTCTATACCGTCGTTAAGTTAGATAACCGTCACAACGGTTTACAGCAAGGCACAATAATGAAAAAGTGAGTGGTATAGATTACAAATTAATCATGTGCCATCATAGTGCGGTAACAATTCATTTCAATAAACTATGTGTGTAAATTAAGCTTGTATGTTGGGAACATATTAGGCGGATTGAATTTAACTTTAATGTGCATTCGTAGCTTACAAGTAACAACTTCTAGTTTTGGTGCGTCCTTATCTTTCAACTATTTTTTTCTTTCTCTTTATCTTTATAGAAAGCTTGTTTGAATAGCCAGGTTTTCAGATTGGTTTAAATTTCTCTGTAGCCTTATTTCGAGTGGCATGGTGTTCCATAGCACGAGGCCAGCCAGTGACAGTGATCTCTCCCTAACTTACGTGAGGCGTGCTGTTTTGACAGAGGGGACAGTTAGTAGAGCCTTATTAGCAGATCTTAGGTTTCTTTGCGGGACATGTATGCGCAGTGCAGTGTTAAGCCAGTCAGCTTTTTCATCGTGGATTAGTTTGTTTATTATGCATAATGCCTTATATTGAATTCTTTGTTCAATTGGGAGCCAGTGTAAATCAGTGAGCGTTCCTGTAATGTGTTCATTCTTTTTTTTGCCAGTCAAAATTCTGGCAGCTGAGTTTTGTAATATTTGTAGTGGCCGAATTGTAGATTGTGTTAGTCCTAAAAGTAGTGAGTTACAGTAGTCTGTACTTGCGAATATCATTGCCTGCAGAACTGTGCGGAAATTGTTTAGCGTTAGTAGAGGTTTTAGTCTTCTCAGGATCATTAGTTTCATATATCCTTCTTTTATTTTCAATGAGAGGTGTTGTTTCATGTTTAGCTCAGGGTCAATTATTACTCCTAAATTTCATACTTTTATTGCTAGCTCAACGGTTTGGTTATTTTTAAGTGTGAGGGTTGGTTGAATGTGGTGTATGTTTTTACGTTCAAGGTGTAAGAATTCTGTTTTGTCAATGCTTATTACCAGTTCCATCTGATTTAAGAGCTGTTTAATTATCTCAAGATACATATTGGCAAGTTTCATTGTTTCTTCAATGGTGTTTACAATTGGCAGCAGCAGCTGTATATCGTCTGCATATAAGTAATGTGTGATACCAAGTCCCGCTAGTAGGTGACATACCGGGAGAAGATAAATGTTAAAGAGTGTTGCTGACAGGGCCGATCCCTGTGGGACACCGGTTAGCAGTGTGACTTTGTCCGAGAGTGTATTTTTGATTTTTTGATTTAGCTGATTAAGTTTAGTCGGCTAACTAGCAGGGCCGCACAGCAGCTGAATATGGATTTCAATATATTAACAATTTGCACTCCGGGATTCTCTTCCTCAAAGATCTAGGCATGGTTTTCCATAATTATATAAAAGTCACTCATTTAGGGGAGCCCCCCTTTTCCTATGTACCCTGTACCAGCTGTGCCTCCTTCTCTGAAGAACTGGAATCTGAGGTATCACTTCCCTTCCAGGGATGCGCTTGGCTTTTTCTCCCCTCACCCCCTCCCTTCTTTTGTTTAGTTACCACCACATCCTTTCCACTTCATTCACCTTTGAGTTTCACTTCCACCTTCCTTCTACTCACCAACAGGTCAATCCAGTAACGAGTGGTAGGAAGAGCTGCGTTAGTGCCCGGCGCACCCGCAGTTGCCGCACGCACAGTCCAGCTCACCTACTGCTCGATCCTGTATGTAAATAGCTTGCAAATGCAAGCTGCGTCTAAGAAGCGTCCGTGAAGCGTTAGGCCCGCGCAACCCATTTTACTATATAGAGCGCTATACAGCGCCTATAAAGTATCCTGGGTGCGCGGGCCTAACGCTTCACGGACACGCTGGTATCTGTCATTTCAAATGACATTTGAAATGACAGGTACCAGGAAATGGACAGTTCTCCGACGCTTGGGATTGTCAGCCCCCTCTCCCCTCCTCCCGAAGCAAGCAACGAAAGCGGAAAAAATAAAAAAAAAAAAAAGCGAAAAAAAAAAGTAGCAAGAGAGAGGGGAGAGAGGACGCGCAATCCTATGCTCGGGAATGCCAGTCCCCTCTCCCCTCCTCCCGAAGCAAGGCGTGAAAAGCAGCCTTGCTCCGGGAGGAGGGGAGAGAGGACTGGCAGTGTAAAGCGACGAAACGACTTACTTTTTTTGCAGCCCCCCTCCGTAGACGGACATCGGCGAGGACGACTGCGGCTCCCCTCCCCTGCCTCCAGCTGCCCGCGAAGATAGACGCATCGCACGGGTGAAAGCGGCCCCTGTGCATGCAATTGGGCCGCTCAAGACATGACGTCACATGTCGTGACTCCAAACATCGTGACGTCACGCCTTGAGCGACCCAATTGCATGAACAGGGGCTGCTTTCACCCATGCAGGCATCCATCTTCGCGGGCAGCTGAGCCGTGGTTGTCCTCGCCGATGTCCGTCTCTGGAGCGGGGCTGCAAAAAAAGTAAGTCGCTTCATCGCTTTATACTGCCAGTCCTTTCTCCCCTCCTCCTGGAGCAAGGCTGCTTTTTGTGCCTTGCCTCGGGAGGAGGGGAGAGAGGACTGGCAATCCCGAGCGTAGGATTACCCGTCCTCTCTCTCTTGCAACTTTTTTTTTCCCTTTTTTTTTTTTTTTCGCTTTTTCGCTTTTTTTCACTTTTGTTGCTTCGGGAGGAGGGGAGAGGACTGGGGCTGCCCCAGAGACCAGCACCCATGGACGCAGCCAGGGCAGGTGAGCGGGGGCTGGGGGAAAGTTTGCCACCTACCCTTACCCCTGCCTCTAACGCAGAGGTAAGGGTAGGCGGTAAGTTAGCAGGTTAAACCTGCGGCAAAACGGCAGGGTAAAAAAGCGATAGTCGGGGCACGCGTTACTGGATGGTAG
This sequence comes from Rhinatrema bivittatum, assembly GCF_901001135.1. NCBI lineage: Eukaryota > Metazoa > Chordata > Amphibia > Gymnophiona > Rhinatrematidae > Rhinatrema > Rhinatrema bivittatum. The sequence goes on from NC_042617.1 coordinate 438,238,140, forward strand.
GGAATAGCTAATTCGATCGTTTACATGTATTATACATGCCGCATGCGGAAGGGGTTACCCAGGGATTTAAGGATACGGTAAGAGTAGGTTAAAGGGGATTGTGGATCGCAGGAAGGGCTAACGCGGCCGGAAAGTGAGTAGAAAGCGGGTTAGGAGCGGGGTAAACGCGGCCGCACTTTACTGGATTGACCTGTAAGTGCATTGGCTATCTCTGCTCTGGTCCCTGCCTCAGATACTGGGATCTATATGCCCACCACTGTCGCTGCTCGATGACAGCCCCTTGGACTCAAGTTGACTTGCTTTATAAAGACACCTTACCAGATGAACTAGCTACAGCCCTTGCCTCCTTCGTGGTATGACAGACCAGCTTGTTTGTTGCCAGCTACCAATACAGCTTTAGGCCTGGCATGGGGAAGAAAAGACATGGCCCCCCTTTTTTTACTCTACCCACACAGAAACCCTGATTGGCTAGGGTACTCTTGCGTGCTTCACCATCCTGCCTGAGGGGGAGGTCCCAGGATACTGTCCAAGGTTCAGCCTGCTGCCCCTAAAACCCAGGGGTGTCTGTTGAATGCCCTTCCCCCATGGGGAGCCAGCTTCTCGGACTATAAAGTATGGGGAACCCCCCCCCCCCCACCCCCCCCCCCCACCCCCCCCCCCACCTCCTGAGATACTCCTGCATGGGTAGGGAAAGGAGCCTATACTGGGCCCTAAAAATCCTACCCACCACTGCTACCAGTCCACAAATGTATGGAGCCTTCACCCTGCTCCAAAAGGCTCTGGGCTCCCCAGATATAACCCTACCCCCAAAGAGACCCTGAGCTTCGTTAGTCAGTCCCCCAAACTTCCAAGGGGGAGGGTCTGGAGTGGCAATGTAAGAAGAGCTTTAAATTACTTTAAAAAAGGCCCACAAAATAGGTAAAAGAAACAATGATTTTATTTCTTTAAACTGTGAATTAAAATAGTGCAAAACATTTTGCTACTACTTAGAGTGCAGCATAAACAACAGTAGTTATAAGGGAGTAGATTAAACTTGTTCTGCCATTAAAGCAAAAACACAAGACAGATTTTTGTAATTTTACCCTTGCCATTATCCATGTGGGATTATGTACAATACTGAAAACACCTGGGGTGAATCATGCTTTCAGAACAAATGAGTGCTGAATATTTCTCTTTTTCTTTCTGAACCTAAGCCAAGTTTCAACATGAAAGTTAAATTTGATGGCCTGTTATACTACAAAATGAAATAGCCCGACAGCCTTTCATACTTCGCAGTCAATTTCTTTACTTGTAACAAGCAAATCTAATTCTGCACAGGTGCATGGTATTTTAAAGTAGGGAATTTCAATAAAGTTGAAGTATATGGGCAATCCTAGCAAATTGTAGTACCGTAGTTGATCTGAGTGAATGAAATTTTTTTGCTATACTAAATTTAACAGTTGGAAGGGGTAATATAAGAGTAGATGTTCCATGCTGAAGAAATACAATAATGCAGTTTGTAATGTAGCCTATATAGTTGCAAACTATGTGAACACTTTAAAGATGTGTCCTTTAGGAATATTTTCAAAAAGAAACAAAGTACTCATGTTGTTTATCTCTGAAAAATAGCAAGTGGCTGGTCCACTCATTAAAAGTATTCACATATTTTGCACCTGCTATTTCTGTGAATGGTGGTGGGGGGGGGGGGGGGGGATACAGAATTGTATGCATTAGAGGTGTGAATCGTGTGATCGATCGTCTTAACAATCGATTTTGGCTGAGGGGGGGGAGGGAAATCTTATCGTCGTGTTTTTTGTTTTTTTTAAATCGTTAAAAATCGTAAATCGGGGGAGGGCGGGAAAACCGGCACACCAAAAAAACCCTAAAACCCACCCTGAACCTTTAAAACAAATCCCCCACCCTCCCGAACCCCCCCAAAAAGTTTTAAATTACCTGGGGTCCAGTGGGGGGGTCCCGACGCGATCTCCCTCTCTCTCTGGCCACGGCTGCGTTGAGAAATGGCGCCGGTGGCCCTTTGCCCTTATCATGTGACAGGGCAAAGGCAGCGCCGGCACCATTTTGGTTCCTGGCTCCCGACGTCACGCGTGCAGGAGATTGCCCCTGGACCCCCGCTGGACCTCCAGGGACTTTTGGCCAGCTTGGGGGGGGGGCTCCTGACCCCCACAAGACTTGCCAAAAGTCCAGCGGGGGTCTGGGAGCGACCTCCTGCACGCGGGCCGTATTGCCAATCTTCAAAATGGCGCCGGCGCTCCCTTTGCCCTCACTATGTCATACGGGCGACCGGTTTTCTACTGGCTTGGCTGCTGTGCTCCTAATGAACTCCCACTGCTGATGCTACCCTCCATTGACTCTGCCTTCTTCTGTCCCTGTACCATAGGAACAGTGGAGATGGGATGAGGCAGTTGCTGTTCTAGCTTCTTTCATGACCATGCTTCTCTACCTGATTTCCTTTTTCTAATAAAAAACCTCTCCTTGTCTTAGACAGAGGACTCCTGCTCCTATTACTAATATTATCACTCAGTAGTGTTGCCTGTGCTGGCTCTAGGTGCCTGTGGAGAAAAAACATTCCTCTTCCTCTTCCATTGTTGTTGCTACATCTACTCTTTGATGCCAGTGGTTTGAGGGAATTTGAAACACAGGCCGATGAAATATAGTGCACTTAGGCTAGCGCACCAGGTAACACGCTACTGGATGTGCTTTTTGGACGCACTAAAATAACCCCTTATGCAATACAGGGATTTGCGCATCCAAAACACACGACCAATCGAGCAATAGTGCTCATCACATGCAAATTCTATGTAGATGAGGCTATTAGCAATTACCCCATCATGCCAAAAATTGTCATGCGGCCAAGGCACCCATTTTAATGTGGCAAATTTAACACCTGCTGGAGCTGGTGTTAAAGCATGCTATGCTCAAGGACTCACTGAAACAAAAAAATCCAGCTTTTTGTAATTCTTCCTATTAGCATCATCACAATACCAAATAGGAAGAATGACAGAAAGCAGAATTGTGTCATATTCAAGGATTCAACCACTAAAACAAATCCTGCTTTATGTGGTTCCTCATAGGGGGAACCACAGAAAGCAGCATCCACAGGGTCTGGCCCAATTGGAACCCCTGCCGATAATAAGTGAAGGAGTGAATAAATTAATATTAGGTATTAACTAGGGATGTGCATTCATTCAGGATGAATTAGGAAATTTCAACTAAATTGCCTAATTTGTCCTGTTTCGGGGACAATGAATCCCAAACTAATTTTTCCTAAAATTTTGGGAAAAATTTGTTTTCGGGTTAGTGTGCACTAACTGGAGTTAGTGCGCACTAACCCCATTAGTGCGAACAAACCCAAAATTTAGGTCTTCCCAAATTTTAAAGGCACAAACTACGGGAAATACGATATTTCCCGCAGCAGGCCGAAAATGAACCCGATCCAAGAGGTTCAGGCTTTGCACATCACTAGTATTAATATTCACTCCTTCATTTACTGCTGATTGGTCCATTCACTGTTAAATGTCAGTGAAAAGGATCAATCAGGAACAGCCCTGCTGCGGGATGGGGAGGGAACGCTGGCCAGGCTGTTGTGGGTGCACAGCCTTGTCTCCTGGTTGCCCAGTGCAGAGCACTAGGGGCATACAAATTACCCATTGCATGTCCCTTTTAGGACAGCAGCTCATTTGCCTATTGCATCAAATGCCCAGGAGAGGTGGATGTGGGCATGTTCAAACAACCTATGCCTAGTTTGAATGCATATTTTTTATGCGATGATATTGCATCAGCCAGATCACTAGTTACTGGCTCAGTGACTGGTGCTCATTGGTTCTGACTCTCAGTTGTGAAGTCTAGAAAATACCTGTGCTGACTGTGCTTTGAAAGTCTAGTTTTCAACATTGTTGACTGTACTCTTATGATGTCTGGCACTTGTTGGTGAGGACCCTGCTCTGTAAAATTCAATAATCCTGGGTGATTAGTTCTAGCAGGAGTGAATGGGTGGAGGTATTTTCCAAACAGCTTGAAATTAGGTCTTGTCCCATAGCCAAGATGTCACAAAATCAGCAGCTTTAGTCTTCATGCAGACCCAGCAGGACCCCACCCAGGTCCTTGCCAAACTTCTGCAGGCTTCAGTGCTATTGAATGCATCTGTAGTTTTGGGGCTTACAAAGAGTTCTTTACAAGAGTTAGCCAGATACGTTATCCAGCTAATTCTGAATATCATAGTTTTCCAGATAACTTTTCTGGCTAATTTAACTCTACCCCGAAATGCCCACATGTAATCTGGCTAAATTGTAGTCAGACAATGAGTTGTATGGCAAAGTTTTAATTGGATAAGTAAGGGAAATATTAAAAAGCTGATATTTACTGTAGCTGGATAACTTGTGAGTTAATGACTGGAAAGCGAACTATAAGTAAATCCATGGCTCTAGCACTAAACCTTCAAAAGGGAAACTTTGATAAAATGAGAAAAATAGTTAGAAATAAATCTGAAAGGTTCAGCTATAAAAGTTAAGCATGTATAACAGGCATGGACATTGTAAAAAAAATACCATCATAGAAACACAGTCCAGATGTATTCCATACATTGAGAAAGGTGGAAAGAAGGCCAAACAATTGCCGGTATGGTTAAAAGGTGAGGTGAAAAAGTCTATTTTAGACAAAAGATCTTACTTCAAAAACTGAAAGAAGGATCCATTTGAAGAAAATAGGAAAAATCATAACCATTGGCAAGTTAAATGAAAATCATTGATAAGACAGGCTAAAAGAAAGTTTGAAAATAAGTTGGCCATAGAGGTAAAACGCCTAATAAAAACTTTTTAAATTATGTCTGAAGGAAGAAGCCTGCAAGGGAGTCAGCTGGACCATTAGAAAATCGAGGGGTTAAATGGATACTAGGGAAGATAAGGCTATTGCAGAAAGGTTAAATGAAATCTTTGCTTAAGTGTTTACCAAGGAGGATGTTTGGGAGATACCTATTCCAGAGATGGTTTTCAAGGGTGACAGTTCAGGTAAACTGACCCAAATCACAGTGAACCTGGAAGATGTACTGGTCAGACTGATAAATTGAAGAGTTGCAAATCACCTGGACTAGAAGGTAATCACCTCAGGGTTCTGAAATAACTAAAAAATTAAATGTAAGACCTATTATAATTCATTTGTAATCTAGCATTAAAATCATCCATTGTACTTGAAGACTGGAAGGTGGCCAATGTAACCCTAATATATAAAAAGGGCTCTAGAGGTGATCCAGGAAACTATAGACCATTGAGCTTGACTTCAGTGCCGGGAAAAATCATGGAAACAATTATAAAGAATAAAATCACAGAACATATAGATTAGGGATGTGAATCGTGTCCTCGATCGTCTTAACGATCGATTTCGGCTGGGAGGGGGAGGGAATCGTATTGTTGCCGTTTGGGGGGGGTAAAATATCGTGAAAAATCGTGAAAAATCTAAAAATCGAAAAATCGCAAAACCGGCACATTAAAACCCCCTAAAACCCACCCCCGACCCTTTAAATTAAATCCCCCACCCTCCCGAACCCCCCCCAAATGACTTAAATAACCTGCGGGTCCAGCGGCGGTCCGGAACGGCAGCGGTCCGGAACGGGCTCCTGCTCCTCAATCTTGTTGTCTTCAGCCGGCGCCATTTTCCAAAATGGCGGCGAAAAATGGCGGCGGCCATAGACGAACACGATTGGACGGCAGGAGGTCCTTCCGGACCCCCGCTGGACTTTTGGCAAGTCTCGTGGGGGTCAGGAGGCCCCCCACAAGCTGGCCAAAAGTTCCTGGAGGTCCAGCGGGGGTCAGGGAGCGATTTCCCGCCGCGAATCGTTTTCGTACGGAAAATGGCGCCGGCAGGAGATCGACTGCAGGAGGTCGTTCAGCGAGGCGCCGGAACCCTCGCTGAACGACCTCCTGCAGTCGATCTCCTGCCGGCGCCATTTTCCGTACGAAAACGATTCGCGGCGGGAAATCGCTCCCTGACCCCCGCTGGACCTCCAGGAACTTTTGGCCAGCTTGTGGGGGGCCTCCTGACCCCCACGAGACTTGCCAAAAGTCCAGCGGGGGTCCGGAAGGACCTCCTGCCGTCCAATCGTGTTCGTCTATGGCCGCCGCCATTTTTCGCCGCCATTTTGGAAAATGGCGCCGGCTGAAGACAACAAGATTGAGGAGCAGGAGCCCGTTCCGGACCGCTGCCGTTCCGGACCGCCGCTGGACCCGCAGGTTATTTAACTCATTTGGGGGGGGTTCGGGAGGGTGGGGGATTTAATTTAAAGGGTCGGGGGTGGGTTTTAGGGGGTTTTAGTGTGCCGGCTCACGATTCTAACGATTTATAACGATAAATCGTTAGAATCTCTATTGTATTGTGTTCCATAACGGTTTAAGACGATATTAAAATTATCGGACGATAATTTTAATCGTCCTAAAACGATTCACATCCCTAATATAGATAGACATGATTTAATGGAACACAACCAGCATGGATTTATATAAAGCGGTCTTGCTTCACAAAACTTCTACATTTTTTTACATTTATTTTTATAAATTTCAAAAATGTAAAGTAAGAATTTGAACACAGAAAAAAATGATTGGTCTTTATATAAAAAGATAATGAATGAAAAGGAAATTCATCCAATAACAATAACAAATCATCTTTACAGGAAAATCAATACACAAATGGGGCAGAAATAATTGGGAGAGAGCAAATGCATAAAGAAATTAGAAACTAACATATCGTGTATTATGACAGCAAATAAATTCTTCATGGGATCAATACAGGCCTATTAATTCCCAGGAGGAGAGGACAAAATACTCTTGGAGTTAATAAAGGACTTAAGTTGTTCCAGCAGGAAGAACATAAAACATTCATTATGAAATCAAATCACACATTTACAGGGATATCTAAGCACAAAAGACTAAGACCTAAGACCAGGGAAACCTGAGACCTAAGAGCAAGGAAGTTTTTCCACCTCTCTTGTGTAGAGTGAGCAAAAAGTTGGAAAAATATGAATCTCTGACCATAAAAAAGAGAGGAGATATTCCTAAAATATCTTTTCATCACCTTGCTTAATTCTTGTTCAGATATAAAGGGAACAAGAATGGTGGAGCAATCATAAATCTCAGTGTTAGCATTCTCCAAGAATTCAGTTAAATTTTCAAAAATATCAGGCGGTTTAGCAGATTGGTTTGAGGAGATCTTGTTTTATTAATCACTGGGAGAAAAAACATCTTATTCCTTGAAGGAACTTTATCTGCATCAAACTGAAGAATTTCAAGGAAATATGACCTCAAGGTAAGATAAGGATCTTCCCCCACTACCTTTGGAAAGTTCAGGAAATGAAGATTTAGATGCCGAGTAATGTTCTCAAGAAATTCCTGTCTACGAGATAGATTATTTGTATCTTTACATAAGAACATAAGAAATGCCATACTGGGTCAGTTCAAGGGTCCATCAAGCCCAATATCCTGTTTCCAACAGTGGCCAATCCAGGTCACAAGTACCTTGCAAGTACCAAAAACTAGATAGATCACAAGCTATTAATGCTTATTAATTGCTGTCATAGCAGTTTATGGTTTTATCTTCTAGGAACTTATCCAAACCTTTTTTAAACCCAGTTACACTAACTGCTGAAATCACATCCTCTGGTAATGAATTCCAGAGCCTAACTATGCACTGAGTGAAAAATAATTTTCTTCGATTTGTTTTAAATGAGCTACTTGCTAACTTCATGGAGTGCCCCCTGGTCCTTCTATTATCTGAGAGGGTAAATAACTTATTTACATGAACTTGTTCAAGTCCTTTCATGATTTTGTAGACTTCTATCATATTCCCCCCTCAGTCTTCTCTTCGTCAAGCTGAACAGCCCTAACCTCTTTAGCCTTTCCTCATAGGGAAGCCGTTCCATGCCTCATATCATTTTGGTCGCCCTTCTCTGAACTTTCTCCAGTGCAGCTATATCCTTTTTGAGATGCGGTGACCAGAATTCCATACAGTATTCAAGGTGTGGTCTCACCATGGAGTGATACAGAAACATTATGACATTCTCCGTTTTATTTTCCATTCCCTTCCTAATAATTCCTATCAACTTTTTTGATTGCCACAGCACACTGGGTCAACAATTTCGATGTATTATTATGACTCCTAGATCTCTTTAACCACCTTCACATTGCAGGACTGAATTTGAATAATAGCAGTCTAAAAAGCTGTAATCTGGCATTTTAAATCACCAAGGTATTCATCATACTTTTTCCCCATAATGCCAACTTTAGTTTAGAGGTAGTCTATTTTTGTGTTACATTCCTTCATGGAGCAACTGAAGACTATAATCAGGACCCATATGGCTTCTAAGTTACCAAAGCTGGCTTAGTTGGTAACGTGAAAGACTCACTGAAACCCAGGAACTGAAAAAGCTGGGGTTATAATCACCATTGATGCAATAACCTCCACCGGCCTCTCCTGGGCCTCAGCAGGAGAAAAAGTGGCCAAGCATGAAGCCAGACCAATTTATTTATTTATTTAACATTTTTTTCTAAACCGACCTTCATGGTTGAGGACCATATCAGATCGGTTTACATCGAAAGGGGGGAACTATAACAAAAACCGTAGGTAAAAAAAAACAGGAAGAACAAAGTTACATACAACAAGGGTAGTAAACTTGGAAGCAAAGATTGCTAGAAAGAAAGGTCTAAGGAACGTAGTGATTAGGATCTTAACAGCAGTTAATGAGTCAGAGTAGGTTCTTATTCAGAACTTGAGTTGGTATGGAGGTCCATTGTTCAACAAGAGTGTTCGTTCGTCTGATGTGTGGCTGAGAGATCAGAGAAGGCCTGGCGGAAAAGCCAGGTCTTGAGTTTTTTTCTAAACGTTAATAGGCAGGGTTCTAGTCTAAGGTCGTATGGGATGTTGTTCCAGATATCTGGGCCTGCTGTTGAAAAGGCTCGATCTTTGGTCGAGGTCAGTCGTGTAGCTTTTGTAGGAGGGGCCTGAAGGGTTCCTTTATATAATTCTCTGGTTGCTCTGTTGGTGATATGGAGATTGAGAGGGAATTTGAGGTCCAGATGCAGATGATTATAGATGGATTTGTGAATTAAAGTGAGTGATTTGTGAAGAATTCTGTATTTCACCGGGAGCCAGTGTAAGTTATGGAGGATAGGTGATATGTGTTCTCTCCGGTTTGTGTTAGTCAGAATTCTTGCCGCGGCATTCTGTATCAGCTGTAGTGATTTGGTAGATGAACAGGGGAGACCCAGGAGGAGAGCGCTGCAGTAGTCTATTTTAGAAAATATTACGGCTTACAGAACTGTTCTGAAGTCTTGGAAGAGTATTAGAGGTTTAAGTCTTTTTAAAACCTGGAGTCTATAGAAACAGTCTTTGGTTGTGGTGTTGATCATTTTCTTTAGGTTTAGTCGGTGGTCGAGTAGAACCCCGAGATCTATTACATGTGTGTGCATGAGCTGAGTGTTGAGGATGGTCTATGGGGGTTGGCTGTCTTGATTGGAGGAGATGAGGAGGAGTTCGGTCTTAGATGCGTTAAGAACCAAATTAAGGCTGTTGAGAAGGCTGGTGATCAATTTTAGGCAGTTGTTCCAGTGTGTGAGTGCATTTGCGATGGATTCTGTTATCGGAATCAGAATCTGTACGTCGCCAGCATATAGATAGTGTATTAGGTTAAGGTCGGTTAGAAGCTGGCAGAGGGGGAGGAGGTAGACGTTGAAGAGAGTGGGTGATAAAGAGGATCCTTGAGGAACACCGAGTGAGGATCTTGTTGAAGGAGATTCTTTATTGTTAATTTTAACTTTGAAGCTTCTATTACTAAGGAATGAAGTGAACCAACTTAAGGCTGATCCTGATATACCTATGTCTGCTAGGCGAGTCAGGAGGATGGAGTGGTTGACGGTATTGAATGCCGCCGAGATGTCTAGGAGTACTAGAAGAAAGGAGTGGCCTTTGTCTAATCCCATAATGATGTGGTCTGTTAAAGATATGAGAAGCGGTTCTGTACTGCGAGATTTGCGAAATCCGTATTAGGATGGGTATAGGATATTGTGTTCTTCTAGATATTCTGAAAGCTGAGTATTAACCAATTTCTCTGTTAGTTTGGCTAAAAAAGGGAGATTTGAGATGGGGCGGAATTTGGCAGGTTCTTTGGGGTCTAAGTTGTGTTTCTTGAGGAGAGGTTTAAGGGAAGCGGTTTTTAAGCTGTCTGGGTACCTCCCTTGAGTTAACGAGCAATGGGAACTGAAGCAGTGAAACTCCACTCCAACCCCTCCCCCCAGTATCGATGAGACAACATCACATGGTGCCAGCTTCAGCGGTAGAGAAGCAGTGATTTCAGGAGCCGACGGGACCTCAAGATCCAAGGGGTGCAAAGAGACTTCCCCAGGTAGAACGGGTGATCCCTCATCCAATAACGCAACAGGGCTGGCTACTCCCAATATTGCTGCTTGACAGACACAAAGGATAGAATTAACTGCTGCCCAGGAAGGAGGTGAATATCAGGTGGGAAGACACACACTTTCCCCTTTCATTTCAAAGGCATATTTCAAGATGAAAAAGTGAGCAAAACAGAGAGCAATTTCAAGCATCTGGTTCATGCCGTCATCTTGTCCCCTTCAACATTTTTTTGAAGGGGTTAATAAACATGTGGATAAAGGTGAATCGGTAGATGTATATTTGGATTTTCAGAAGGCATTTGACAAAGTCCCTCATGAGAGGCTTGTAAGAAAACTAAAAAGTCATGGGATAGGAGGCAATGTCCTTTCATGGATTACAAACTGAGTAAAAGACAGGAAACAGAGAGTAGGATTAAATGGTCAATTTTCACAGTGGAAAAAGGTAAACAGTTGAGTAGCTCAGGGATCTGTACTTGGACCTGTATTTTATAATATATTTATAAATGTTCTGGAAAGGGATATGATGAGTGAGGTGTTCACATTTGCAGATAACACAAAATTATTCAGAGTAGTTAAATCACAAGCACATTGTGATTAGGGATGTGAATCGGGTGATCGATCGTCTTAACGATCAATTTTGGCTGGGGGGGAGGGAAGTCTGATCGTCATGGTTTTTGTTTTTTTTTAAATCGTAAAAAATCGTAAATCGGAGGAGGGCGGGAAAACCGGTACACTAAAACCCACCCCGACCCTTTAAAATAAATCCCCCACCCTCCCAAAGCCCCCCAAAATGTTTTAAATTACCTGGGGTCCAGTGGGGGGGTCCCGGCATGATCTCCCACTCTCGGGCCATGGCTGCGTTAAAAGAAATGGCGCCGGTGGCCCTTTGCCCTTACCATATGACAGGGCAAAGGTAGCGCCGGCGCCATTTTGGTTCCTGTCACCCGACGTCACGAGTGCAGGAGATCGCTCCCGGACCCCTGCTGCACCCCCAGGGACTTTTGGCCAGCTTGGGGGGGCCTCCTGACCCCCACAAGACTTGCCAAAAGTCCAGCGGGGGTCCGGGAGCGACCTCCTGCACGCGGGCTGTATTGCCAATATTCAAAATGGTGCCGGCACTACTTTTGCCCTCACTATGTCGACATAGTGAGGGCAAAATGGCGCCGGCCATTTTGTATCTGGGTAAATTTGTCACTTACCAGATTTTTGAATATTGTAAAATAAGAAAAGTAGCAGGACTAAGACTCACTGATCCTTGCTCTCACCCACCCATTCTTCTGGGATAAATAATATAAATAAATAATGTAGTATGGGCCATGTGATCCCCTTCCACCCCATCAAAATTTTAAAAATGTAGTGGCCGGCAACTGATACCCACCCAAGATAAATTGTAGTGGCCAAGCAGTGCTGATCCCCTGCATCATCTAACTTGCCAAATCCTCAACCCTCACCATTAAACCCTCCAGCTGTACCCCCACATCCCCAAAAGACTCCAGGAAGCCTAGCAGGAGGAGGAAGAAAGGTTATTACCTCTTCTGTATAGGATGAATACCAATACTGACTGGTACATTGCCACTTAGTACTCATTTATTCATTTCTCTGGGATGAATAAGACAACTGATTGTCCCTTCATGACCAATCCCTATTCAAAACTGAGTTCTGAATAAGATTTAGTCTTCTCACTGACAGCTCCAGCCAATTAGTGGTCTATTCACCTGGGTAAGGTGAATAAATGAACGCTAGCCAGTGCAGCTGGCAGCTGTGCCAGCACTTGGGATGCAGCCATGCTGAAGAAAGTGAGAGTCTTTTCTCCCCCCATTGGGCTTCCTGGACACTTTGAGGGTTCAGAGATGGCAGTGAGGGTTTGACAACAGCTTTTTTTTAAAGATAGGGGATTGGCACTGCTTAACCATTATGTTTTACTTTATCTTGGAGGAAAGGAATTGGTTGTCCTTGGCCAAGTACATTTTTTTTTAATCTCAGGAGGAGGGATCAGTCAACTTTGGCCAGCTACATTTTCAAATCTGAAGGATGGGGGTAGGGTGAAATGGCAGATGCTCAGCTTACTAGTTTTGGGTTTTGTTTTTTTTTTAATCTTAGTTGTCCTGTTAACTTTAGAACTGAAGTTTTTCTGAGCAAAGGTAGATGGATAATATCAGAACTAATTAGATGAAGTTTAACCATGGCCCAGGAACACCACCAGTGTTGTGTTTTTTTTTTTTGTCCTTTAGCTAACTTTTGTGCAGGTACCATGACAAAATGTATCCACAGAATGGGAGGAAATTTTCAAATCAAGGTTTTTGTCCAAATCATTCCAAAATATATCTATATTAAACCATTGAATATCAACCTCCTAGTTTTCTAAATGTAGGGTCCTGAAAGTGAATGGCTGTGGAGGCAGAGATAGGCCAGGAAAGAAGATGCTATAAAGCTGAGCATGATATGTGCATGGGCATATAGGATGGGCAGTATGGTCTTTATCTGCCATTATGCTCTATGTTTCTATGCAATACTGATTTTCAGCACTGGTCACCTAAATTAAGGATGATTTATTACACTGTGTTAATGTTTTTACCATCCTTTAAAAGGTATTAGCACAAAGAAAATGCATTAAATGTGTAGTTCAGAGATCCAGCAGAAAGTAGGTATGGTAATGAGCTACTTGAAAATGCATGCAAAGCAGCTCATTACTGTATAAATCAAATACTGAGGCTTGTGTTAAAGTTTACAAGCTACATTATTCAATTTAAGTTAACTATCCCGACCCTCGCAAGATGTTAATTTTACCACGAGAACATTGGAACACTAATGCGTGTTCTGATGCTCCCAGAGTTCACCATCTAAAGGACCTACTCAGGCTCAGAACCCAGTCCAACCCACAGTAAATGTATCTCTGTGGGCCCGGTGGAACTCCCCCTCCCCTCCCCACCTGCAGTATCTCATCACAAGTTTGAAAATCAAAGGGCCGATGCAATAAGATGTGCTTAACATGGAAGTGTCCATGCTAATATAACTCCAGTATGTTATAGGGGCTATAGCACTGTAAGAAAAGAACACGAGTTTAAACCCATGCTAGGACTGTGCTGTTCCCACGCTACTCCCATGAAAATGAGGGAGTTTGCTATTACCAGACAATGCAGGGGAGGCACATTAGAGGGGACACTACTTAATACAACTTTTTCTACCATGGGAAATTTAATTCCTGGATCACAGCCAAAATGAAACTTAACTCACAGGTTCCGGTGGCCCTTTTAGTCTGTTGATTATGCCTCTATGGTAGTGTGTAGGTGCTTTTCTTGTAATAACAAAACATTAAAAATAAGGATTATGGATAAGATACAACAATATATAAGAACATGCCATACTGGGTCAGACCAAGGGTCCATCAAGCCCAGCATCCTGCTTCCAACAGTGGCCAATCCTGGCAAGTACCCAAAAACTAAGTCTATTCCATGTTACTGTTGCTAGTAAAAGCAGTGGCTTTTTTCTAAGTAAACTTAATTAATAGCAGGTAATGGACTTCTCCTCCAAGAACTTATCCAATCCTTTTTTAAACACAGCTATACTAACTGCACTAATCACATCCTCTGGCAACAAATTCCCGAGTTTAATTGTGCGTTGAGTGAAAAAGAACTTTCTCCGATTAGTTTTAAATGTGCCACATGCTAGGGATGTCCAGCAGGGACGGATTCGTCCCATTCGGTATTCGTATTCATGGGGAGCCAAATCTGTTGCATCCATTCTCGGGGGACCCTGATCCATTCATTAGTTACATATTTAACGTTTCCCCCCAAAAACCCCATCCCAACCCTTTAAATTTAATTAACTATAACCCCCTACCCTCTTGACCCCCTCTAGACTTACCAAAAGTCCCTGGTGGTCCAGCGCGGGTCCCAGCATGATCTCCTGCACTCGGGCTGTCGGCTGCCGGTATTCAAAATGGCGCTGATAGCCTTTGCCCTCACTATGTCACAGGGACTACCATGCCATTGGTTGGCCCCTGTTACATGATAGGAGTACAAGATGGCGCCAGCCGTCCATTGCTCCTATCATGTGACAGGGGCCAACCAATGGCACCGGCACAGCAATTATATTTTTTTTGAGATGCGGCGACCAGAATTGTACACAGTATTCAAGGTGCGGTCTCACCATGGAGCGATATAGAGGCATTATGACATTTTCCATTTTATTCACCATTCTCTTTCTAATAATTCCCAACATTCTGTTTGCTTTTTTGACTGCCACAGCACACTGAACGACAATTTCAATGTGTTATCCACTATGACGCCTAGATCTCTTTCTTGGGTGGTAACACCTACTATAGAACCTAACATTGTGTAAGTATAGCATGGGTTATTTTTCCCTATAAGCATCACCTTGCACTTATCCACATTAAATTTCATCTGCCACTTCGATGCCCAATTTTCCAGTCTCACAAGGTCTTCCTGCAATTTATCACAATCTGCTTGTGATTTAACTACTCTGAACAATTTTGTATCATCTGCAAATTTGATTACTTCTCTCGTCGTATTTCTTTCCAGATCATTTATAAATATATTGAAAAATAAGGGTTCAAATACAGATCCCTGAGGCACTCCACTGCCCACTCCCTTCCACGAGAAAATTGTCCATTTAATCCTACTCTCTGTTTCCTGTCTTTTAGCCAGTTTTTAATCCACCTATCCCATGACTTTTTACTTTTCCTAGAAGCCTCGCAAGAGGAAGTTTGTCAAACGCCTTCTGAAAATCCAAGTACACTACATCTACTGGTTCACCTTTATCCACATGTTTATTAACTCCTTCAAAAAAGTGAAGCAGATTTGTGAGGCAAGACTTGCCTTGGATAAAACCATGCTGACTTTGTTCCATTAAACCATGTCTTTCTATGTGTTCTGTGATTTTGATGTTTAGAACACTTTCCACTATTTTTCCTGGCACTGAAGTCAGGCTGTTTCCCGGATCGCCCCTGGAGCCCTTTTTAAATATTGGGGTTACATTAGCTATCCTCCAGTCTTCAGGTACAATGGATGATTTTAATGATAGGTTACAATTTTTTACTAATAAGTCTGAAATTTCATTTTTTAGTTCCATCAGAACTCTGGGGTGTATACCATCTGGTTCAGGTGATTTATTACTCTTCAGTTTGTCAATCACTCCTACCACATCTTCTAGGTTCACCGTGATTTGATTCAGACCACCTGAAAATCTTTTACAAGCAATTACAGACACTAGCAATTACAGACTCCATCCTCAAAAGCATGGACCAAGGTAAATCGTATTTACTTCTCCTCCTAGATATCTCGGTAGCCTTTGATACTGTCAACCACCAAATCCTCATTTCACGTCTGGCAGAGATAGGTATCTCCGACACAGGGCTTTCATGATTCTCCTCCTATCTCACCCACAGAGAATACTTAGTAAAAATTGATAAGTCTGAATCCTCACACATTCCCCTCACACAAGGTGTGCCCCAAGGATCCTCCCTATCCTCCACTCTCTTCAATATTTATCTTTTGCCACTCTGCCACCTACTCTCTGACTTAGGCCTGAAGTTTTTTCTGTATGCTGATGATGTGCAGATCCTTATCCCCTTTCAAAAATCCCTTAAGGAATCCCTGCAATTCTGGGAATCTTGCCTTGTTTCTATCAATTCCCTACTATCCAACCTCCACCTTGCACTAAATGCATCAAACACAGAAATCCTCATCATCTCTAATCAACCGGTACACGCATCACAGTCCACCTCTCATAACTCTACCTTAGCCCATACCCCTCTGCACTCTGTAAGAGACCTAGGTGTCTCACTAGATCAACACCTAAATTACAAACCTCACATTAAGTCCCTTCTAAAGGGGGGCTTCTACAAACTCCACATCCTTAAAAAACTTAAGCCCCTCCTCCATGCCCAGGACTTCCGCTTAGTTTTGCAGATGACCATTCTATCTAAACTGGACTACTGCAACTCCCTCCTCCTAGGCCTCCTCCTTCCACCATTAAACCCCTTCAAATCCTGCAGAACGCCATGGCGAGAATCATAACCAGCACCCGTAAAAGGGACCATATCACCCCCGTACTAAAGGATCTGCACTGGCTACCCATCCCCTTCCACATTCAATACAAAACACTTACCATCCTACACAACACGCTTTACAATAACAATCCCTCCTGGCTCGAGGAAATGCCACGTTTCCGTTCCTCTAACCGTCCCACCAGAACCTCCCTCGTGTGTACCCTTCACACCCCATCCCTCAAAACTGCACACCTTTCCCTCACATGAGAAAGAGCCTTCTCCATTGCCGGCCCTACCCTCTGGAACTCCCTACCCACTGATCTCCGTCTTGAACCTTCCTTACACAATTTCAAAAAAGGTATCAAGACATGGCTTTTCAAACAAGCCTACCCAGATGCTAATCAAACCTAGACAGTGCCCCCCTGGCCTTTCAGAACCCGCCCTGAATTTAGTATATTTGTGCATGGCTAATCCAGTTACAATATGTACTCCTTTCCCATGATGTGATATTTAGTAAGTTATTATGGTTTTTATGGTTACTCTCCACTCTCTCTTCTTATTTTCGTTCCTTTATCTCTCCCTCAATCTTTACTCGCTCCCAGCTCACCTTTTCTTCCCCTTTTCTTGCCTGCTCCCCTCTCCCCCCTCCTCGTTCAATGTAATTTTCCTCTTTTTTAGTTAATTGTAAACCGGCATGATATGTTCTACGAATGTCGGTATATTAAAATCTGTTAAATAAATAAATAAAGACCAAAACTACACATATGCCAGGCTAATGTAAGGATGTAGCTTTTATCAGGAAAAAGGAGTGTCCTGTGATTGACATTTATGTACATCTTTGAAGATCATGCCACTGTACAGAACAAATAAAACGTGCTACAATTTCTGCTCTCCCTTATACAGCCATTGTTACATTTCTCATGCTTACTGATGCAGCCAATAGAACAGACACTGCTTTTCTCGCTCTTATAAGATCTGCCATTATCGCTTTCATGCGGTCTGAGTTATTACCCATGAACATATTTGCCATTTTTTCTGCAGCACAGAGTGTTATACTCTGGTGGTTTAGTGTGCCCATGGACCTCAGCCCGACCCAGACCTTCCAGGCCGAGCCAAGGGTTTACAGTGGCTCCACATGGCTGATGGTCTACCCTCTGCCAGGCCGGCAAGCTCCCAAGGCCAACATCCGAGGATGTTGGAATTTGAATGGTCCTCCGACCATTCCGAGCCCTTTCGGACCTGCTGCGAGAAGCATGGAGTAGCAGGCCTGGTCTGAGGTTGAGAGCAGACGGACCTTGACACGGAGACAAGAAAATTGATGCAACGGCATCACATGGCACGAAGACTTGGGTTGATGCGACGGCATCACATGGCACGGACTTGGGCTGAAGACATGACACCAGGATCGATGCAACGGCATCGCAGACGAGACTTGACACCAAGGCTGATGTGAAGACATCACGGACCAGTGGTCGATGCGACGGCATCCTGGACCAGGGTCGATGCAACGACATCAGAAACATGACGCTGAAGTGCAGACACAACGAGGAACTTGGAATCCAGACGAGATGAGAAGCAAGGAAGGCGGACATTGGCACTGTCTCTCAGGGCGCCCTACTCAGGCCACCCGCGGGACTGAGTCGCGGACCACCCTGTCCCACTGCGCACCCTACACAGCCCTTGCAGGCTGGTCATGGACCACGAGGAGAATGGGACAGCACAGGAACAAACAACCAGGACATGACGGCTCAGGAGCACAGGACAACCGTCCACCAGCAGGCTAGTCCACTCAGGAGTACTTCATCTGAGGGACCCCCGGCCTACCGTACCAGAAGGCTCGAGAGTGAAGACGGGAAGTAGGAATGAAATCAAGGAAGGCAGGAACACCAGGACGTAGAAGATCAAGACACCAGGACACCTGGACGAGGACCTCAGGCACAAAGACATGACATGGCATGACGAGAAGACATCACGATGAGGAGCTCCACAAGACTGGAAGACCTTACACAGGCTCTGGCAGGCAGGAGCCTCCAGAGCGAAGACACCATGACGATGCAAGGCCTGGAACAACTGACGGAGCAGCCCTTTAAAGGGCTGGTACAGGAAACAGTCACCAAGGTGGGGCCAAGACACTTCCTGTGTCTGGCCCTTTAAATGTTAAGAGAAGACGCGGCTGCGCACCTAGGGGAGAGCAGGAAGCTGTGCAGGACCGCGGACAGTGGCCTGCACCGACGTACTTGCGTAGGAAGCAGGGCAGGGCCTGAGGAGCAGGCCCTGACTACGGCAGCGGCTTCAGCCACTGCGGGGAGCCCCAGGGGCAGCTCCAGCCGCTACTCCCACCCGGGGCTGTGGCCTTAACACCGCGAAAATGCAGTCAGCAACGGGGGCGGTCCCGGGCCCCGAAGAAGGTGGAAAAGTCCACGGCTCCGGCCGCAGTGAAGAGGAGAGACGCAGGCGGCCTCCGGGCCGCGTGGGCAGGCCGACGTCTGCGGCCTGCCACGTCGGCGAAGAAAAACAGCATGGATAAGTGAGCCTGCTCATGGGGAGACCCGCGGGCAGAGTTCATAACACAGAGTTATTCGAAATATTAAAAATACATTTCAGGGTCATACTTTCACTGAATAGGGAGACCCATTTCCTCGCTCACTTTTATGGGTGGATTATGGACGCCTGAGCAGCCAGATTTGTGATTAGCTAGGTGCTTTTCTGGGTGCCCAAGCATCCAGATTTGTGCCCAGTTGAGCACCTACCTTGGTGCCTGAGTAGCAAGATTCGTGATTTGCTAGGCTCCTTTCTGGGCACCCGAGCATCCAGATTCACACTCAGCTGAGTGCCTATCTTGGTGCCCGAGCAACCAGATTCATGCTCAGCTGAGCACCTATCTCTCTGCAATGCAGTGTGAATTATGATCCATTAAAACATTTTCTACTTTTTCTGCAGAATAGAGTTATTTGAAATATTAAAAATAAATTCCAGACCCATTCGCTCTCCATTTTTTTTGCACGGATTATCAGCGCGGCTTTTCAGCATGGATGCAGCCGCTTATTTCATAGGGCCTTACTGCTCTTATGTATGTTCATTTCTTCATGTGTCTACAGATTTGTGCACGTAAATCATTTGCGTAATTTATTTTTTACATCCCACAGAAACTCCAGCTTTAGCCGCATGCGGTGATCAAAACCCGTGCTCATAACTAGTGCCTATTTTGCCATCAGTCTTATATCAGCCCCTCAGAGCTTAAGGAAGTATCTCCTCTTCCTGAGATAAAAAATGATTCTTAAAAGGTGACTTCTCTATAAGTCCAGCTTTCCTTTCAGTTTCAGTTTTAAAAATTGAGGGAGTCACATTGGGATAAGCTGGTTGAAAAAGTGTTTCAACTTGATTGATAATGTTCTTTCCTTGTCCTGTCCCATCTCTCTCTACTCTGTCTAGCTTGAAGGGAAAATAAAATCTGCTGTATTGCTTGCACCATAGACTTTAATGGCTCCAACAATGAATGCAAATGGCAATTTTTGTTATGTTCAGAATGCGTCTTCATTTGTTTTATTTGAAACAGATAAAATAAAAAATGGACTTATTATTTGCATGTTACCCATTTATTTCAAACATATGTATATCTCTAATACTTAAGAAAAGTTTCTATGTCTGATCTATATTAAATATCTAAAATAATTCCTGTGTAGTTACATTAGAAGTAAAAAAGGAAAACGTTGAAGAGTCAAAATGATAGAAATTACTAGAAAGTAATAATAATCTAATCTGATTTTTGAAGTGCAAAATCCTATTAAAAAAGACATAATATCTAGGTTTAGTTGCTATTGGAACTATAAAAACAGTGGGGTATCTACATTAGAATCCACAGGTACCACACCAAATTGTTCCTTGCTGACATTTCAATTAGATATCTACTATCAAAAGTAATAGTGGGTGCTTGATTTAAAAATTAACTGTCAGATGTAATTGTATCATGTCACATCATATCATTTAAATTGCAGCATGCCAGTGGATGGCATGATGTGGCGTTACTAAACATGGAATACAAATTAGCAGGCATACATAGTTTCAAGCTGAATTACTGCAACCAGTGGAAATAGGGATCATCCGATTTTAAAGGAGAATATTAGTAAGATGTGTCCATCATAATCTCAAGTAAATACATGAAATTGTAGGTGAAACAGATTCTTGACTAGAGTTGGTTTGCATAATCTTCTCATAGAAGACATTACTGTATTAGTAACATAAAATCTATGTTCTTTTGCTAGAATTTTACCTATATTTTGACTTTCTATTTGGCAGTCTTGTACATCTTTACCAGTAAAAGGAATGATATGACACTACTTAATAATCAGCACAAGTTTACTCCAAGATCTTGTTTGGATTCATATCTTTTAATAGCATTCACAAGAATTCTCATGTATAGTTTCCATTAAGTGATAACATTAACTCATATTGTAAAAAGTGAGGTCAATTTAAAAAAAATGTTAAATGAATACTTATCTAGCTAATGTTAGCTAGATGAGTTATAAGGGATATTCAGTGGGATAAATGTCCTGCTGAATATCCTCAAATAAAATTATCTGGGTATACCTACCCATATAGCTTTCAACCTAACCAACTATCTTAAAATATCATTGGCTTTATCTAGGACTTGTGCACAAATAACTTTAATCTTAATTGTTCTGCTTGTGGACCCTTGGGCCGAGGAGGAGTTGTCACCACCTGTAGGGAGGCCTCTCCACAGGTCCCTCCGTCAGCTGGTGAGGCAGGATGGTGGCAAAGACTCCTGCTGGGCTTCACCACTACCAGCCTGTGTTCCCCTCAGGTTGAGCCCTCGGGTACTGGGGCAAGCTGGACTTTTGTGGGGCCTCTGCAGCAGGCTGGAGTCTGAGGGTTGTGCAGAACCAAGTCAGTGCCCGAGCTGAGGTCGTAGCAGGCAGCGTGGACTCGAAGGCAGTGTCCAGGCGAAGTCGTGGCAGTGGCGAAGCTTGTAATCAGTGTCCGGTCCTAAGTTGTGGCAGGCGGTGTATCTTGTAGTCAGTGTCCGGTCTGAAGTCAAGCCAAGGTCAAGCAGAGAGGCGAGGAGGGCAGGAGCAAAGGTGGGAACTCGGGAACTTGCAGGAACTCACAGGAATTTGCAGGAAGCAAGGAGACCTGTTGCCAAGCCGTCTGCTAGGAGCCAGATGTAGTCTTATATAGTCTGGAGCTGTGTTGTCATCAGGGAGGGCCGGCAGCAATTTCCCGCCGCCGGCCCTTTAAGGCCTGGGAGGAGGCATGCACGAACGCCGAGGAGGAGCCCACAAGGGAGCAGCAGTCGGTGGCATCCTAGCCACAGAAGAGAGAGAGGAGACTCCCGCAGTCCCAGGATGGGACTGCTTGCGTCGGCAGCGGTTCCCCGAGGCTTCCAGAAAGCCCGGGCCTGCTGCCGCCACTGCAGGGCAGCAGGAGGTAAGCAAAACCGGTTGCGGGGCTCTGCTGCCAGCAAGCATAACATTAATTGACTATATTCAAAGAAGGAGGAATAGGAATTAAAAAAAAAAAAAAGAATGGGCATGCTCGCCCAACCCTGTCCCTTCCCAACCCAGTGAAATAAATTTTTGCTCTATATGGCCGATAGGGATGTGAATCGTTTTTCAACGATTAAAATTATCGTCCGATAATGTTTATATCGTCTTAAATCGTTATAGAACACGATACAATAGAAATTCTAACGATTTATCGTTAAAAATCGTTAAATCGTGTTAGTGCGCACTAACTCGAGTTAGTGCGCACTAACTCGATTTAGTGCGCACTAACTGAAAATGATACAAATAAACACTTTCCAGGTCACTGAAGGTCAGTTAGGAATGAATATGTGTTCCTATTGGCTGGCTGCCCTCTTATCTATTGATGTTACCAAGGTTACCACTGAGGTGATGGTTGGGGGGATGGGAAATGGAACTGGAAACTAACGAACACCAACAGAAAATGAAACAAAGTGTTCACACTTCTCAGGTCAGTAAAGGTCACTTAGGAATGAATATGTATGTATGTATTCCTATTGGCTGGCTGTGCTCTTATCTATTGATGTTACCAATATGGTTGGGGGGATGTGAAATGGAAACAGTTGGAAGCTTGACAAAAAAAGTAATGTAATGATCAGCACTCACCTGACTAGAACTTGTTTGTTTATTATTTTTGTTAGCAGGCACCTGAAATGCTAGTGCATGTTGAATTTGCCAATCACTGTGCATTTTAGAAAGGTGGTCCTGGCTGGAACTGTACACAGTTCAAATATATGTAATTGATTGTTGGTAAGTGTATTTTTTAAGTAGCCACACTGGCACCAGTATGTTTACTTTTCCTCCTACTTAACTCACTAGCTCAGCTTTGTAAGAAGGGCTTCTCTGCTTGTGTGTTGTTTTTGTTTGGTGTGAGGAGAGCAGAAACATCAGATCTTTATTCAATCTACTACAGTCATCTCTTACAGTGCCCTATCCCTATTAATACCAGGAGTGTTGTGATCTTCCTGCACACAGTGCCCTAACCCTGATACCAGTCTGAGACAGCTCCCTCCCTGCATTACTAGTGAGAGGCTGGCTTCACAGACAGGGGGGGAGCTGCCTGACCCTCACTCCTGACTTCCCCCATGTCCCAGCTAGTGAATGGTGTGTGGGTGAGGG
This sequence comes from Rhinatrema bivittatum, assembly GCF_901001135.1. Taxonomy (NCBI): domain Eukaryota; kingdom Metazoa; phylum Chordata; class Amphibia; order Gymnophiona; family Rhinatrematidae; genus Rhinatrema; species Rhinatrema bivittatum. Next base: position 438,261,200 of record NC_042617.1, read on the forward strand.
GGGGGGGGGAGGATGGTGAAGTCTGAGACAGCTCCCTCCCTGCATTACTAGTGAGAGGCTGGCTTCCCAGACAGGGGGGAGCTGCCTGACCCTCACTCCTGACTTCCCCCATGTCCCAGCTAGTGAATGGTGTGTGGGTGAGGGGGGGGGGGGAGGATGGTGAAGTCTGAGACAGCTCCCTCCCTGCATTACTAGTGAGAGGCTGGCTTCGCAGACAGGGGGGAGCTGCCTGACCCTCACTCCTGACTTCCCCCATGTCCCAGCTAGTGAATGGTGTGTGGGTGAGGGGGGGGGGGGGGAGGATGGTGAAGTCTGAGACAGCTCCCTCCCTGCATTACTAGTGAGAGGCTGGCTTCGCAGACAGGGGGGAGCTGCCTGACCCTCACTCCTGACTTCCCCCAGCCAATAGGAATACATATTCATTCCTAAACTGACCTTAACTGACCTGAAAAGTGTCAAATTGTATCATTTTCAGTTAGTGCGCACTAACTCCCAGTTAGTGCGCACTAACTCCCGTTAGTGCGCACTAACTCGAGTTAGTGCGCACTAATCGGAAAAAACGTTTTTTAACGATTTTTTAACTAAAAAATCGTGCCTAAGACGATTTTCTTACCCTGCCACACGATTTCTATCGTTAAGACGATATGGAAAACGATTCACATCCCTAATGGCCGATACCCCCTTCACTATAACTCCCCAAATAGTTAAGAACATTGTGGGCTTATAGGCCTGAAAAGCCTTCCTATTTTACCACTCCCAAAATTGTCAAAACCTAATAAATAGGAAGACCCTTGTTGCTCTTGGAGGTGGACTCTTGTCCTGGTGCAGTGGAGAAAGGCTCCCTGGTAGGTACCAGGAAGTACCTGCCTCCAGGGGGTGGAGCTCAGGAGGCGGCAGAGGCTAGGATGAGCTTCACCACTGGAAGCCCGCGGTCCCCCCGGATGGAGAAGGAACAGTCAGAGGACCTGGACGTGGCAGCCGAGTTTGTCGTCCGAATACCATGGAGAACGGAGATACATCGGTGGCAGTAGCGATGTGGGTATTAAGCGACAGCTCAGCCCAGGGTAACTGATAAGACCAGTTGTCCTGCTGGCCATTCACATAGGAATGAAGGAATGTTTTCAAGGTCCGGTTGGTCCTTTCAGCTTGACCATTGGCCTGTGGGTGATAGGCCGACGTGAAATTCAAGGCAATGTTAAACTTTTTGCATAGAGAGCGCCAGTACCTGGCGGCAAGCTGTGGTCCTTGGTCAGATATAATTTCTTTTGGGAGTCCATGGAGATGGAAAATGTGTTTCAGGAACAACTTGGCTAGTTCTGGGGCCGATGGTAGGCCCGGCAGGGGAATGAAGTGACCCATTTTCGAAAAACAGTCGATGATGAACCAGATTACAGTATTGTTCTTTGATGGAGGCAGGTCTGTGATGAAGTCCATTGAGATGCTGGACCATGGCTCGGTAGGTGCTGGAAGTGGTTGGAGTAGGCCCCAAGGCCGTCCTCGTGGAGAATGCCCACGGTAAGACAGACAGCCACTGTTCAATGGGTGATGAGCCCTTTAAGATGTTCTCCTTGAATGGAGGCAATGCGGAGGTTAACATCTAATGGCTGAAGAGGAATGTTCAGAAGCTTGAAAATGTCATCCATGATGAAGCTGCTACTTGCTCCTGTATCGACAAGAGCAGTGGTAGTGAAGGAGTGGGCCTTGATGTCCAGAGAGACTGGAAGCAGGAGTGGGGGGCCGGTGACAGTAGCGCCTAAGCTCGGTTGCCCCCACCAGGCTCAGGCATTGCAGTTTTCTGGACGGACAGGACAGGACTGCCGAAGATGTCCGGAAGCACCACAGTAAAGGCAAAGACCCTCCTTCCTCCGACGGAGACATTCGGTCGGAGACAGTCACCCACGGGTCACCTCCATGGATTCTACCATGGGAGGAGGTGATGGTGTAGGAGAGTGGAAAGCCTTTACTTCTAGGCACCTTTGCCGGAGACGATGTTCGATCTTCCTGGTGAGGGAAATCAGGTCCTCTAGAGACGTGGGAGTCTCATGGATGGAGAGTTCATCTTTGAGAGTGCTGGAGAATCCATATAGGAAGATGGCTTGCAGGCAATCTTCTTATCACCCAAGCTCAGTAGCCAGGGTCCTGAATTCCACTGTATACTCAGAGAGGGTCCGTGACCCTTGATGGAGGTGGAGTAGATTATGGCTGGCTACAGCTTGGCGGCCTGGGTCTCCGAAGAGAGCAACAAACCTAGAAAGCCTGGAAAGCATGGGATCAGAGCATTCCCATAATGGAGAGGCCCATGCAAGAGCCTTCCCTTCTAGGCAGGAAAGGATGAAGGTCACTTTAGTGGTTTCCTTCAGAAACAAGGAGGGTTGCAGTGGAAATTGCATGAAGCACTGATTGAGAAAGCCACAACAGGATCGTGGGTCTCCATTGTATCGAGGAGGTGCAGGGAGCACCAACGATGTTTTGTGTAGCATAGAGGCCGATAGGCCCACAGGATTGGCCAGGGCTGTATCTCGTAGCTGGGAACGAAGCACTTCCACCAAAGAGGCTAGCGATTCTAAAGCTTGGTGATGTTCTTTGACTGTGGTGGCCAAATCTGGTAGAGCCCTGGAGGCAGGAGACTCCGCTGAGTCTATGGCCTTGGCAATCTGTTGCACTTGGAGGTGAAGCCTTAACATAAGAACATAAGAAAATGCCATACTGGGTCAGACCAAGGGTCCATCAAGCCCAGCATCCTGTTTCCAACAGTGGCCAATCCAGGCCATAAGAACCTGGCAAGTACCCAAAAACTAAGTCTATTCCATGTAACCATTGCTAATGGCAGTGGCTATTCTCTAAGTGAACTTAATAGCAGGTAATGGACTTCTCCTCCAAGAACTTATCCAATCCTTTTTTAAACACAGCTATACTAACTGCACGGACCACATTCTCTGGCAACAAATTCCAGAGTTTAATTGTGCGTTGAGTAAAAAAGAACTTTCTCCGATTAGTTTTAAATGTGCCCCATGCTAACTTCATGAAGTGTCCCCTAGTCTTTCTACTATCCGAAAGAGTAAATAACCGATTCACATCTACCCGTTCTAGACCTCTCATGATTTTAAACACCTCTATCATATCCCCCCTCAGTCGTCTCTTCTCCAAGCTGAAAAGTCCTAACCTCTTTAGTCTTTCCTCATAGGGGAGTTGTTCCATGCCCCTTATCATTTTGGTAGCCCTTCTCTGTACCTTCTCCATCGCAATTATATCTTTTTTGAGATGCGGCGACCAGAATTGTACACAGTATTCAAGGTGCGGTCTCACCATGGAGCGATACAGAGGCATTATGACATTTTCCGTTTTATTCACCATTCCCTTTCTAATAATTCCCAACATTCTGTTTGCTTTTTTGACTGCCGCAGCACACTGAACTGACAATTTCAATGTGTTATCCACTATGACACCTAGATCTCTTTCTTGGGTTGTAGCACCTAATATGGAACCCAACATCGTGTAATTATAGCATGGGTTATTTTTCCCTATATGCATCACCTTGCACTTATCCACATTAAATTTCATCTGCCATTTGGATGCCCAATTTTCCAGTCTCACAAGGTCTTCCTGCAATTTATCACAATCTGCTTGTGATTTAACTACTCTGAACAATTTTGTGTCATCTGCAAATTTGATTATCTCACTCGTCGTATTTCTTTCCAGATCATTTATAAATATATTGAACAGTAAGGGTCCCAATACAGATCCCTGAGGCACTCCACTGTCCACTCCTTTCCACTGAGAAAATTGCCCATTTAATCCTACTCTCTGTTTCCTGTCTTTTAGCCAGTTTGCAATCCACGAAAGGACATCGCCACCTATCCCATGACTTTTTACTTTTCCTAGAAGCCTCTCATGAGGAACTTTGTCAAACGCCTTCTGAAAATCCAAGTATACTATATCTACCGGTTCACCTTTATCCACATGTTTATTAACTCCTTCAAAAAAGTGAAGCAGATTTGTGAGGCAAGACTTGCCCTGGGTAAAGCCATGCTGACTTTGTTCCATTAAACCATGTCTTTCTATATGTTCTGTGATTTTGATGTTTAGAACACTTTCCACTATTTTTCCTGGCACTGAAGTCAGGCTAACCGGTCTGTAGTTTCCCGGATCGCCCCTGGAGCCCTTTTTAAATATTGGGGTTACATTTGCTACCCTCTCATCGTCCTCTCATCGTCCTCTCATCGTCCTGGAGCAGTGGAGAATAGGGATGTGCATCGTTTTTTTGACATGAAAATATCATACGATATTTTCTAATCCGTCAAGTATCGGGGGTCCCCGAAAATGATAGGAAAACCCCACAAATTTTCGTGTGGTTTTCTTATCATTTGGGGGGGGGGGGGGGAGAGAAAAGGCACAAAAAAACCCCCAAACCCACCCTGAACCTTTAAATCTAATTATTTAGAATCCCCCACCCTCCTGACCCACCAAAAACTTTCCTAAAGTACCTGGTGGTCCAGCAGAGGTCCCAGGAGTGATCTCCCACCCTCGGGCCGTCAGCTGCCACTAATCAAAATGGAGCCAATGGCCCTTTGCCCTTACCATGTGTCAGGGGCTATCGGTGCCCGTGGCCGGCCCCTATCACATGGTAGGAACAACGGATGGCCCGCGTCATTTTTTAAGATGGCGCCAGCCATCCATTTCTCCTATCATGTGACAGGGGCCGGCCAATGGCACCGATAGCCCTTGTCACATGGTAAAATCAAAGGGCATCTGCGCCATTTTGTTTACTGGCAGCCGATGGCCCGAGCACGGGAGATCACTGCTGGGACTTCTGCTGGACCACCAGGTACTTTAGGAAAGTTTTTGGGGGTTGGTGATTCTAAATAATTAGATTTAAAGGGTCAGGGTGTGTTTTTTTTGGCTCGGTACAGCCAAAAACAAAAACCGTCAATGATCCCAAAACCGGAACTGATTCCAGCACCCGATTCACATCTCTAGTGGAGAATGGCTTCCTGGTAGGGACCAAGAAGCACCTGCCCCCAGGGGGTGGAGCACAGGAGGAGACAGAAGCTAGGATGAGCTTCACCAGTGGAAGCCCACAGTCCCCCCAGGTGGAGCCTTCAGGGACCCGGGCTGCTTGGACTTAGGTGGGCCTCACAGGGTCTCCTGGAGAGGTAGTAGAGAGGCGTGCCCACGAACAGCAAGGGAGCGCAGTCAGACCCTAGGCTATAGGTCTGGAGGAGCAAGGAAGGCCAGAACAGCGTAGGCAATGACAAGGTAAGGGACAGAGCCAGAATCAGGAGACGTGGTCAATGGCAGCCGGGGTTATAATCCAAGGATCAGTCCTAGGAGTAGTCAATGAAGTAGGGGTCAGGTTCCAGAGGTCAGACAAGGTCACAAGACAGGCAGAGTTCAGGATCCAAGCAGCGAACAGAATGGTCAAGGAGCAAGCCGAGGTCAGTACCAGAGAGACAGTCCAAGGGTACTACCTGGGGAGACAGGACGGACAGACGCTGGAACAGAAGGACGCTGGACAAGGTTGGAACAGTAGGATGCTGGAACAAGGCTGGAACAAGACTATGAACGCGGAGGCAAACTAGAACACTTACAGTGCAGACCTGATTGCCAAGGCAGGGAAGTGCAGGCAGGGACTTCCTTATAGCGTACTTTCAATTAGGACGCACCACGGAGCTAGGACCTGCGTCTGGCCCTACAAGAGGCCAGGAGGTCTGCACACAAATGCGTAGGGGCATGACCAGCACCACTGAGGATGCTGAACTCCGGCGTGAGGCCTGGTGCCCAGTGGAAGGCTCGGTGACCGCCACCACAGGACGCCGAGGCCTGGAGGAGCTTGCGGCTGCCACTGGGGAGGCCGATCCGTGACTTGCAGAGGAGCTAGCGAGGTGAACAGGCCCATGTGCAGGTCAAGCATGGACAGGGCATGCAACACCCCCTTCAGAAACCCACCCTTCCACCCATCAATCTAACCCAATCCCACTTGCCTCACCCAAAACTCTCCAAACCCTTTACTTTACCCTTTACTTTGCAACAATCACAGCTCACGATACGTCCAGCTACTATTTAGTGTCAAAGTTGTCTCCCCAGCCTTACCTTCTCCTCTGATCCCACTTACTTTTCCCACAGATAAAAGTATGTATTTTAATCCTTGTACATACTTTTACCCATGTACAGTGTGGATAACTTTCAAGCAGCTTATTTACCCAGGAATAAAAGCTTTTGAAATGTATCCTTCCAAATTACAAGGACTATAAATTTAGCTGTGTAAAAAATGGATTCAAATTCAGGCATTTCTTGAGTACTTGAGTATTGCAGTTTAGTAAATCCATTTGGAATTTTCTGCATGTTTTCACAGTGAGGAGTACTGCACATGGCCCACTGTGGCAATGTGTAATGGTGGCTTTTCATCCCAAGGCCACCATCTTTTAAAGGGGCTCCATGGATGACCTCACTGATGCACTCAATAAAAATATGCACAATCTTGACCTATCAGACATTAACACTGCAATTGCATCATGGAATTCACTCACCAAGAATATCGCCAATGAAATATGCCCTTTACGTACAAAAAAAAATCAGCCACCGCAATACATCATATAAACCATGGTATACGCCTGAACTAAAAATGTTAAAGCACACCCTCAGTAAATTGGAGAAAGACTGGCGTAATGACTCCTCACTCGCACAACGTAATACTTACAGAGCAACCTTACGCATATACCGTGAGCAAACCCTCAATACAAAAAAAAACCACCATGCAAAAAGAATACATGATCTGCAATTTAATGCAAATGCTCTCTTTACGTATATAGCACAAATGACTAAAATCAGCACCACACCCACCTCTGACAAAGATGCCCACATCAAAAGTGAGGAATTAGCCACATTTTTTCATGAGAAAATAGCTAAAATCATGGCTCGTTTTCCAAGCTACAACCTCCCAACTAAAACCATCCCACAAGTCCCACATGCCACTTTCAATTCCTTTGAACCCACCACCTCCCTAGAAATCGAAAACACAATAAGAAAAATGAAACCTGCCACACACCCTAGTGACACCATACCCACAAAACATCTACTGAATATCCCAGAAACCATAGCACCCACCATTGCTGAAATTATCAATTGTTCCCTAGCTTCTGGAGAAGTCCCCACTATGCTTAAACAAGCCATCATCAAACCCATACTGAAAAAGCCCAAAGCCGATGCCAGTGACCTAACTAAATACTGACCCATTTCCAACCTACCTCTCTTGGCAAAAATTCTAGAAAAAATTGTAAACACGCAGCTCACAGATCACCTTGATAAACATGAATTTCTTTCACCCTCACAATTTGGATTTCGTAGGCATCTGAGCACCGAAACCCTACTCATTAGAGATGTGAATCGTGTCCTCGATCGTCTTAACGATCAATGTCAGCTGGGAGGGGGAGGGAATCGTATTGTTGCCGTTTGGGTGTGTAAACTATCGTGAAAATCGTTAAAATTGTGAGCCGACACACTAAAACCCCCTAAAACCCACCCCCGACCTTTTAAATTAAATCCCCCACCCTCCCGAACCCCCCCCAAATGCTTTAAATAACCTGGGGATCCAGCGGTGGTCCAGAACGGCGGCGGTCCGGAACGGCCCCCTCAATTGAATCCTGTTGTCTTCAGCCGGCGCCATTTTGCAAAATGGCCGCCGCAAAATGGCGACGGCCATAGACAAAAACGATTCGACGCAGGAGGTCGTTCCGGGCCCCCGCTGGACTTTTGGCAAGTCTTGTGGGGGTCAGGAGGCCCCCCCAAGCTGGCCAAAAGTTCCTGGGAGTCCAGTGGGGTTCAGGAAGCGATTTCTTGCCGCGAATCGTTTTCCGTACGGAAAATGGCGCCGGCAGGAGATCGACTGCAGGAGGTTGTTCAGCGGGGGTTCCGGACCGCCGCTGAATGACCTCCTGCAGTCGATCTCCTGCCGGCGCCATTTTCCGTACGGAAAATGATTCGCGGCAAGAAATCGCTTCCTGAACCCCGCTGGACTCCCAGGAACTTTTGGCCAGCTTGGGGGGGCCTCCTGACCCCCACAAGACTTGCCAAAAGTCCAGCGGGGGTCCGGAACGACCTCCTGCGTCGAATCGTTTTTGTCTATGGCCGCCGCCATTTTGCGGCGGCCAGTTTGCAAAATGGCGCCGGCTGAAGACAACACGATTCTATTGAGGGGGCCGTTCCGGACTGCCGCCATTCTGGACCACCGCCGGATCCCCAGGTAATTTAAAGCATTGGGGGGGGGGGTTCGGGAGGGTGGGGGATTTAATTTAAAGGGTCGGGGGTGGGTTTTAGGGGGTTTTAGTGTGCCGGTTTTCCTGCCCTCCCCCTTCCCCCGATTTACGATTTTTTAACGATAAATCAGGGGAATTGGTATTGTATCGTGGCCCTAACGATTTTTGACGATTTAAAATATATCGGACGATATTTTAAATCGTCAAAAAACGATTCACATCCCTACTACTCATCTCTCTCACCAACTCCATCCTCACTGGATTTGACAAGGGTCAATCTTACCTTCTAGCCATGCTTAACATATATGCGGCTTTTGACACCATTAACCACAATATTCTCATTACCCAGCTCAGGGAACCTGGCATAGCAGATACCCCCCTATGCTGGTTTGAAGCCTACCTGCAAGGACGCCAATATAAAGTCAACTTTGAAAACCATGAATCTCAACCATATAATATACACCACAGAGTACCGCAAGGATCTGCCCTCTCCTCTACCCTCTTTAATATATACATCCTCCCCCTCTGTCACCTTCTATTGGAACTTGGCCTCCTGTACTTCATCTATGCTGATGATGTACAAATCGTCATCCCCATCACCGACTCCCTTAACAATGCCCTCAAAACATGGGACGCAGCCCTCACAACTATTAGCACACTCCTTACAAGCATTAACTTAACTATCAACCCAGATAAAACTGAAATTATGATCATCTCCCACCAGAAACGAAATACCATGGATTCATCTGCTCACATACTATTCACCTCTTTTGCCTTTACACAAAATGTAGAATATCTTGGAGTCACAATAGACAACCACCTTAACTTTAAAAAACACATTAACAATACTATAAAAGATGTATTTATTTATTTATTTTTATATACCGATGATCCTGTATACAATACAAATCGCACCAGTTTACATGGAACTGAACAGTCGCCTCTGGGGCTGAATACATTAAAACAGGTGTACAGGAACACTTTTAGGGAGACATTCAAAAACTCAGTTAACTGAAACTAGGATCCAAACTCAGAAAACATATATACATAGGTATATATAATGACTATTGTATTATCAGGTTTTAGCTCTCAGGGAAAGCTTGGGTGAATAGCCAAGTCTTAAGCTTCTTTTTGAAAGTCAAGAGGCATGGTTCTTGGCGGAGGTCCGGTGGGAGCAGATTCCAAAGGGGGGGGACCTGCTGTGGACATAGCTCGTTTCCTCAGTAAGGTTTTAGCCGGCTGGGTGTGAAGCATGTTCTGGTATGCACTTCTGATCGGTCTCTTGGAAGTGTGCTGCTGCAGTTGGAATGATAGGTTGAGGGGGGAGATGTTGTGAAGAGCTGGTTACTTTAAATTACATACCCTAAAAAAACTAAGACCTCTACTATATCAACATGATTTCCACACCGTACTGCAATCCCTCATTTTTGCAAAAGTTGATTATTGTAACACCCTCCTTCTAGGCCTACCCAAATCCTCCATATTGCCTCTACAAATGCTGCAAAATGCAGCAGCTCATATTCTCACCAACACTCAAAGGTCAGAACATGTTACACCCATTCTCAAAGATTTGCACTGGCTCCCCATTGCACAAAGGATTATGTTCAAAACCTTATCTTTAATACATAAGACCCTACACACCGAAAATATGATCTGGCTCAATAATGACCTACACTTTCACAAGCACTCCAGAACCCCAGAACCCAACATGCTGCCACTCTACACACACCCTCTCACAAAGCAACCCTACTTGACGTAACCAGAAAGCATGCCATATCCATAGCTGGGCTTCTATGTTGGAACAATATGCCACCTGATCTCCGTCAGGAATCATGCCCAACAAAATTCAAACAAAAACTCAAAACCTGGCTATTCTTACAAGCTTATACTTAGGTTATACACAATTATCGATCAGCATCTCTGTCTCCTACTAGACTTATAACCACACATTTGTGTAATCTCTATATCTGCCCTCCACCGTGCAGATATGCCCTCCTCCCCTTTACATCTTTCTATGCTCTCCCAGTGTATGATAAATCTTTTCCTTCTCCCATGATTTTTACATCCTTAGTGTTGTTCCCCCTTAATGAGATGTTATTTCTGTCCCCTATTCAATCTCTTTGTTTATTTCTCTCCTTGTCTGACGCGTCTCACTCTACCTTATTTAGATCTGTGATATATGACATGTGATAAGTAATATGGGAATAAATGTACCTACCTCTACTGTTCAATAATACCCCTTATCCCTGTTTAACAGAGTGTACATATGTTGTTCCCCAATTATATTTAACCATGTCTCCCATTGTGCTTTCAAGTTAATCTTAAATTATTTATCTATTTTAATTGAATTAATTTCCTAACTTTTCTCTTAGTTATTTTCTAATATGCTCTAACCTTCTGTTCTGTTCCTTTCCTTATTCCCTAAAGTTAAAATATCATTTGTAAAGCACGGGCACTAAATGTTATGTTTATTTTAGCTCTGTTGCGAAGTATTGTTGATTGTGAACCGACGTGGTTACTAAACAAATGTCGGTATATAAAAACTACAAATAAATAAATAAATAAATAAATATATAAATAAGTAATTTTTTTAAGTCTCCAATTCCACCTTGAAAAAATGTCTGTGTTGATCCATAGGCCTTCAACATCTCTCCCACCCCTGCTGAACCCCAGCCAGCCCTTAAAATAAAAAAAATAAATAGCTAATCTTGCCAAGCCCCAGCTCCCTAGCCTTTTATCACTTACTCCTATTTTTTCAAATATCCCTCCTTAGGGATAGACCTCAGGCATCCCCCAACTTAGCCCATTTGAGAGTGTGTCTTTAGAGGGTACAAGCAATCCTCATTCATTCCTGCCCCACCCTAGAGGAATCTTGAAAAATGGCAGTGGCTTACCCAGCGTTCACTATGCTCCTTCTGTGCAGGCCAAACACATGGCTGGGATCAGCCAGTACCATTTTTCAAGATGGCACTGGAGCTACAGGAATGAGTGGGTATTAGTATTACCAACTGAATACATTCCCCACAATTGGGATAAGCTGGGAGAGGCCTAGTGGGCTAAGTCCTAAGAAGGGGGTTATTTTTAAAAAAGGGAATGTGGATAAAAGCTGGGGGTGCAGATTGACAGGGGAAACTAGTTTTTCAATTTTATGGGCCAATCTGGGACTAGTGGGGATGAGTGATGTTGAGCTCCCATGGACCACTATGGGTGTTTTTTCAAGGAAGGGATGTGGGGCTTTGAAAAGGATTTTCAACCCCTTTAATAGTGAGCTCTATTATGATCACCTGGTGCATTAACCTGCTGATGTTCTTGGGAGAAAGCTAACTAACCTCGATGTATAGGTAACTTTCTGAGAATGCCATGATTTCTGAAGTTTACTGCAGGCCACCTTATTCTTTTTCTATAATGATCTGATTTTGCATGCATTTGCATGAAATGCAATTCATTTTTAAACTGGGCCTATTTTTTTGTGTACTAAGATGTGTTTTGGTAGATTAACATGCATAATTCTTAATTAATATGCATTAATTGGGAAGTGATATATTTTATTATGACAACACAGCTCAGTAAATAGGCCCCTTTGATGGTTAATAATATTCAGTACTAATCGGAAAAGTTTTAGCAGCTAATCGCAAATACAAAATTAGTTGTCCTAAATCTAGCTAATCACATTTTTTTCTGGCTAGATTTAGACTTACTTACATCCAAAAACTAATAAGTTAGGGTTGGCTGAAAATTTCTCTAAAGGTAACCAGCTAAAATTAACCGGTTATCTTTGCCTCTCAGTCAGTCATTGAAAACTGACCTCTGTATCCTTAATCTTTCACCATACTCTGTCAAAAATGTCGTTATATTCTTAAACAATTTAGCATATATCAGAATGTCCTTATCTTTGTATGATAATAAAATCCCATTTATCTTCCTGAGTATTGCTTTTGAAGACATTTACTTGTATCCAACTACCCTATCCTCTATTTCCTCCTGTTCTTTGTGCTTTCTTCCTCCACCATGTGCTGTCTCTATCCAACCTTACAGTTGCTGTATAGAGTGATGCTTTACTGGTAGTACAATAGGAGGAGCCACATGAGAAGGTTAGCATGATATATATCTCTCCCACAGCTGCTGCTCCTACCTACCTTGTAGTTTCCAGTCTACAACAAACAGCTGGTATGGGAATATGGGAACAGCAACAAAAAGGTTTTCCTGCCTTTTCTTCCCTGTGCCATCTCCAGTTATGCTCTTGGCACAGTAACTTTCTGGGCTGAATCCCAGAAAAGTAGAACATTTCCCTGAAGATTTAGAAAATATTCTTAGAAGTCAAGGACTTCAGATCACAACTGAAGAGTTCCCAGATATAAGCACCTCATGGTCAGCATGTAAAAAGGGCTTACAGGAAACTCCATGAGACCCTTGCAGACCATCACTGCTACTTATAGTAAAGCTAATGGCATTTGTGCCCCCCCCACCCCACCAAAATTAGTCACCTACTAAATCTGTTCTACTTATCTTACCTTGCAACACATGTTGGTTTAGTTTAGTTTATTTATTTATTTATTCCTTGATTACTCATAAGTATTACAATTGTAAACCAGTGTGATGTACAATAAAATATAAAGGCTAAAATAGAAATACTAAAAATGTAATAAAAAACAGACTTGCAAACATAACATAGTATAAAAATAAAATAGCAAAAGTAAACATAAAACAATAAAATCACACCAGACTATATTAAAACATAAGCATAAATATAACATGAGAAGCAAAATAAAAGCATAAGGAAAAATGTAATCATAGATTAAAAGATGAAAGATATAAAGCAACTGACTACATAAAAAGGAAGAACCTAATTAGATGGAAAGACTTACAGAAACAGAAAAGTTTTCTAAGCTTTCCCAAACTTAAAACAATCTTTCTCCAATTGAAACCCAGTGGTAAAGAGTTCCAAAGACATGGCGCTAAAAAATAAAAACAGATTTCCTTGGTTCTTTCCAGCCTAACATCCCACGGGGAAGATAATACCAATAATTCTTGTTGGGATGAATGATAAGTATGAAAGAGTTCTCCAGCTCAAGGAATTAAAAATCAAGCACCCGATCTGGAATTGGATGCTTGAAGTGACAAAAAGCCAGTGCGGGTCTTGAAGGAGGGGAGTGACATGATCTTACATATCCTTTCCAAAGATTAATTTGGAGGTATTTTGCAGTCTGCATATCTGAATAGATGGAAGAATATGAAATTACACAAGATATGTCAAAATTAAAGAATAAGTTAGGGATTTAAGAACATCATGTTGCAAAAATGGTCTGATTCTAAAAATGAAATGCAGAAAGAAGCATGAGATTTGCAGCAGACATGAAATGGGATAAGAAAAGGTCAATAGTGAGTCACTTCTGTATAGATTTGCCTACCATGATAGGAGAAGGAATCTATGAAGAAGAATGTTTCTTAGCAAATCATTTTGCCTCCAATTTACTGGGATTGGCTTTGAGTTTTGAGAATTTTAACCAATCAGCTACATTAGTCAAACAGTCATTAAGCTTGGTCAAGGAAAAGGGAGAATACTCTGAGTCATAACTAGCAGTGATATGGATGTCACCAGCATAAAAAAAAGCTAGAGAATACTAGACTCTGTATCAGAGTGGCTAAAGGTGCAAGAAATAAATTAAATAAGATACAGAATGGATCCTTGGGGAATGCCACAATTGAAAGAAATAGGAGCAGACTTTGTGGAATTCAAAGCAAGACAATAAGACCAAGATTCTCTGAATGATTTAAACGTTTAAAGACTGGGCATGGATTCCTATGTCATGAAGACAATTAAGCAGTAACTGATGATCAACAGTGTCTAACACAGCCTCATACCTAAATATACTAACAAAAAATGATTTACCATTATCCAACAGTAAGGAAATTTCATTGATCAAGGCAGTGAGTACTGTCTAGGTACTATAGCATTTCCAATAGGAAATTGGATGATAGTAATCTGGAAGATCTAGGTCTAAATAGTGCTTATTTAACACAGGCTTAATAACAACAGTCTGAATATATTGCAATCCCCTTCCACTCTTCCACAGAAGCCCCATGGTAGCTCTAGCCTCTAATATATACCCTACTCCAACCCGTGAAACTCCAAAAATATGCATGTTCTGGCCCTACATGCGCCATCACTCTCAACTGGTATAAGGAGCCTCTGTTCTTCCCCTCAGAAAAAGTGATCCTCAGTTGCTCTTGCTTCTCTTATGCCATAATTCAAAATGTCAGCAGCTGACCTGAGGCTCCCCTTTCCCCTACATGTAAGAAGTAAAGGGATACCTTGGGTCATCAGCTGTCACTTTGAATTATGATACTGTTGGGGCAGGAGTAACTGGGGATTACTTCTTCCCAATAGAGGACCAGAGGCTCCTGATATTAATAAAGGGGAGTCTGGGAGTTAGGGAGGCATGGGGGAGGTAGGAGATTTTGGAACTTTTTGGGTCAAGGAGTCTGGTTTTATATCTGGGAGAAGGACTTTTGGGAAGACATCTGTTGGAGTGGAGTGGGGAATCTCTGAGGGAAGGGTTATGCTGGGGAAGGTGGGAAGGGAAACTGATATTGGGAGGTACTGGAGAGATCTCATAACTTGGGGCTAGCTTCACCTTTAAGCATCCTTGGGTGGGGGGGGGGGGGGGGGGGAGCATCAGCAGGTTTGTTAATTTTCCCTAGTAGCATAAGTAGACTAACTACATCTTTTGAGGTATAGATAACTTTCCCTAGCTTAACTTGGCTCCTGAGGTACATCATGATCCATGTTAAGCCATAATATTAATGATTTTCTTTGCTTGAAATTGCATGCGATGCAGACCATTAATAATTTCCTTACATTGCAGCAGATCTTTGGTGCTATATTGATAATGCTCATGTTATCATAGCTTAGTAAATATGTCCCTTAAATTGGTCAAAATGATGTCCATGCTGTATGAGGTAGACAAATTATTATGACACTTTTGCTTGATTAAGTATAAAATATGCTCAGTACTGCAACATTACCAATTTCAGTTTGCTGTATATTACACTATAATATTAATATTATTATTAGGCTTTGTATAGTGCCTCTCTACACAGAGCTTTACACAAAAACTGTGTAATTGTCAAAGGGACTGGTGGATAAAATAGTGCTTTCCCATAGGAATGACCCTTTAGAAAATTGAACAGCTGACAGTACACACATAAAATTACTTGTGTACATTCTAAGATGGTAACTTTCAAACTGGCGCATGGGTGCCAATGTGCAAGTGTGAATCGGCCTGTGCCAAAGGAAGCGGCTATTTTGTAACCTGTATGCGTATATGTGTGATGTTATCAAACAGCCTGGCCATGTGCACATGTCCCAAATTTTAAGTGAGCGTGCGCAAGTGCACGCAAGTGCCACTTCTATTGTGTAAATCGGGGGATTTTGAAAGGGGCGTACACCAACACTATTCCCAGTTTAACTAGTTCATTTCCAGTTCACCCAGTTAAGAGATAGGTCCTGCAAATCCCCCTAGTTTAATAGCCTTCACTCCTCCCAGTTAGCCCCGACCTTTAAAACCCCAAAGATCTGCCAAGTTTTCTTTATTTTTTAACTTACATGTCATCCATAGCAGAAGTAAAGTTATACAGCAGGGGGACTCAGTGCAGATAAGTATTTATGAACACATCTCAGGATGACTCCCTGAAACACCCATGCTCTGGCATGACCCCAGCAAACAATGTCAGTTTATGAAGAAAGAAGACAAAGAGGACTGCTTTGTGGGAGCTCTGATGCCTGGGTGGTGGGCCTGGGCATAACCCTAGGCTGAGGCCCAAGCACTGGGACACGACCTCCAAGCTAGGCCACGGCATTGGGCTTGGGTCTGGGCTATGGACTGGGCTGAGGCCCTGTTGTTGGGCCTGGGTCTTGGTCAAGGCCCCGATGTTGGACCTGAGTCTTAGCTGAAACCATGGCATCGGGACCTGGCCTCTGGTTTGGGCTGCGTCTATGGGCCCAGGCCTGGGTCCTGGTCAAGGCCCAGGCGCAGGCACAGGCATTGAGCCTGGGTCCAGGTCGAGGCCCCAGCATCAGGCCTGGTTCTGGGTCAAGGCCCCAACTTTGGGACCCAGACTCCATTCCTGGCCACAGAGTCTGGGTCAATGTCTCAGCATTGGGCCTGAGTCCATGTCAAGGTCCTGGCATGAGGCCTAGTTCTGGATCAAGACCCCAGCATTGGAACCTGCCCTCTGGGCCAGGCCACAGAGTCGAACTTGGACCTGGGCTCCGGCCTAAGCCAAGCCTGATACATTGGCTTTGCATAGGCTGAGGCTGAAGTCACAGCAACCTACCTCAGCCTCGGCCCGCACAAGGCCAAGGCATCAGCAAGGGCTTAGGCCTCGCTGGTGATGGACCCCCATTAGACTGGGTAAGTGGAGGCCAGGAGGATCCTGGCCCCGGCATTTTTCCAGTTGGGAATGGGTTAATATGGAAGACCTTGCGAGGTCCCATTTTCAGTTCTTTTTTTGTGGGGGACTTAAATATTTGATTTTTTTTTTCCAAATCAAGCATTCCACAAACCAAATTTGTGGGGAAAACCCTCCAGGAAATGAACCAAAATACGAGAACAATTATTTTTCCCTGCATACCCCAGTGCCTTGGGTGCCATTTTCTGAAGGCGCTCAAAAATTGGGACTCCTCCTGCTGCTGGGACAAAATACTCCCACTCGCAGCCTTCTGCCTATAGGCACATTAATCTTAAATCATGGCCTTGTGTAGCTTATGCAAAATGGGCATATTTACTAGGGATGTGAATCGTTTTTTGACGATTTAAAATATCGTCCAATATATTTTAAATCGTCAAAAGCCGTTAGGGCCACGATACAATACCAATTCCCCCGATTTATCGTCAAAAAATCGTAAATCGGGGGAAGGGGGAGGGCAGGAAAACCGGCACATTAAAACCCCCTAAAACCCACCCCCGACCCTTTAAATTAAATCCCCCACCCTCCCGAACCCCCCACCTAATGCCTTAAATTACCCTGGGGTTCAGCGGCGGTCCGTAGCTAAATCGGGGGAAGGGGGAGGGCAGGAAAACCGGCACACTAAAACCCCCTAAAACCCACCCCCGACCCTTTAAATTAAATCCCCCACCCTCCCGAACCCCCCCAAATGCCTTAAATTACCCTGGGGTAGAGCGGCGGTCCGAAACGGCCTCCTGCTATTGAATCGCGTCGTCTTCAGCCGGCGCCATTTTGCAAAATGGCCACCGCAAAATGGCGGCGGCCATAGACCAACACGATTCGACTGCTGGAGGTCGTTCCGGACCCCGCTGGACTTTTGGCAAGTCTTGTGGGGGTCAGGAGGCCCCCCCAAGCTGGCCAAAAGTTCCTGGGGGTCCGTGAGCGATTTCCTGCCGCAAATCGTTTTCCGTACGGATAATGGCGCCGGCCATACGCGTATGGCCGGCGCCATTATCCCCATTAAATACAGGATACAGTTCAAAAGCAGCATGATGATGCATAAGGCCCTTCATAACATATCCCCACTCAACTTAACCTTCAAGCTGCAACTACATACTTCGGACAAGCCGACTAGAAGTGCATACCAAAACAGAATGATTACTCAGCCCGCTAAATCCTCACTGAGAAGATGCGCTATATCAACCGCGGGCCCATCCCTCTGGAATTCCTTACCACCAGACCTCCGCCTGGAGCCGTGCCATACCACTTTTAAGGCGAAATTAAAGACTTGGCTCTTCCTGCAAGCATTCCCAGAGAGCTAAGAACAAACTGATATAACAACCCATAACAACCCTGGTCCTTTGGTTCTAATGTATTATTCTCTACACTATTTACCTAAGATTTATATTGCCTTACTTATATGTTTAAAGTTGTAACTAGTTAGTTTCGCTTATGCTGATTAGATCAAGTTTCTGATTTGTTCCATGTAAACTGCTACACGGCAGTAGTTATTACCGTTTAACTGTGAACCGGAGTGATATGTATTGTATACAGGAACTCCCAGTATATAAAATCCATAAATAAATAAATAAATAAAGGAGATGTCTGGCCGATAAAAATCCACGCTTACCTCCCAACGGGCTCCCCGCTGACCACTAGGCAATATCTTTGCCTCTCGCCGCTCTCCTCAGCTGAACTCACCGCTCTCCTCCGCTGAACATGCCGCACCTCCTCCCCCCAGCTCCTCAGCCTATCCGGAGCCAGGCGCTCCCAGCGACATCAACAGTCGGCGACCTCAGGGGTTTTAAATCCCCTACCGCCCTCCCGGCATCGCGCGCCGGGTGTCGCGTGCCGAAGGAGTGCGACAAAGGGGCCTGCCCCTTTGTGCGCCCCTTCGTGCAGCCCCGAGGGCTGGTTGGACCTCTTGCTACTGCAGACCCCTTGCCCTCGCTTCTCTTCTTCCTCCAATCTCCTCCGGAGTACTGTGTCCAGGATTCAACCAAAGCCAACTCAAACTTCCTTACCAGCCTCTCACTCCAGCGATTCCATGCAGCCACACCCCTGTGCTGCTCCACCATCAACTAATCTTCACATCAGCTCCTCCCTCCTTGCCTCTACCATCCCACTTCCAGCTTCCACTCTATACCTTCTATCTTGTCCACTACTTTCACCAGCTCAACATTCCAGAATGCATCCAGTTTTCCCAATCCTGATCCTTCAACACTGCCTATCCTCCAAAGAAAAATCAACCAGGCAAGCTCAACACCACAATTTAAAATCACTCACACCAATCTGATCGCACCGATCACCCAACTTCTAGGCCTCACCCTATTTTCATTAACATTATTCAACGCGCAATCTCTAACCAAGAAATCTCTGATCTTCAGCGATTATCTCAGCGACGCTAAGTCGGATATATGCGCAATCACAGAAACATGGCTTAAGCCCTCAGATACAGCAATAATAAATCAATTACCTATGCATACCTATGACATCTTCTCCATTCCCTGACAGAATAAAAAAAAGGGAGGGGGAATTCTTTTAGCAACCAAAAAAGACCTCAAATTCTCTCAACACCCATTCAATTCAGATTCTAAACTTGAAACCGGCTTCTTCACATCTGCCCAACTTCAAATCCTTCTCGTCTATGCCCCTCTGGGCCTCCTGGAAACTGACGACTCCCCTCTTGTTGAAATAACCACTACTCTACTCAATTTGGATGCTCCAGCAATAATTTTAGGTGATTTTAACCTGCACGTGGACAACCCCACACTTTCACCCAGTTGCGAAGCCTTTCTCACTGCCCTCTCAGCCTTGGGATTCAACCAGATAGTTAACAAACCCATGCACAGGGCCGGTGACACGCTGGATCTTATCTTCGTCAACCCTAGCATCAAGCCTTCTTCTCACCTTAGTTGTAAAAAGGTCCCATGGTCCGATCATACACTTATTTCAACCTCATTCTCGCTGAAAGAAACCATCACCCCACACATACCCTCACCCTCCTTTCCTTACAGAAGATCATGTTCCTCTGAAGACCTTAGTAATCATTTGGCATCTCAACTCCATCTCATAGACCTCACCGATCCGAACACAGCTCTCCGTTCCTGGAACGACATCACAGAATCCATTGCCAACAAGCTATGTCCACTAGTAACAAAGAAATCTTACTCTAACTCTTCCAAAAGACAACCATGGTTCACTAAAGAACTTAGGAAACTAAAACAAAGCTTAAGACAGAAAGAGAGCAAATGGCGTAAAGCCCCGTGCACCAGCACATTGGCCTCCTACAAATTCACACTACATCAATACAAGGCCTCCACAATGAGATCCAAAAGGGACTTCTATGCATCCAAGATCCATGACCTGGTCTTCGACGCTAAAGCACTATTTGCCTATGTATCTAATCTCACACAAATCAACCCGCCGGAGATTCCCAGTAACTTAGCACAATCTAAAGCTGAAGAACTAGCTCATTATTTCCAAACCAAAATCAGCAGCCTTCTAAATCAGCTGCCCTCCAACACCTCATCTCTCTCGACTCCACATCATCCCTCCTTCAAAAACATTTGTTTTGAAGCATTCAAACCCATTTCCACCTCTGAGATACAAGTCGTTCTAAGGAGAATGAAACCTTCCTCTCATCCTGTGGATCATATCCCCACCAAACATCTCTTGACAATTCCTGACTCCATTTCCAAATCACTGGCGGACATCATAAACTGCTCTCTATCCCAAGGATCCTACCCAGATGACCTCAAATTGGCTTCCCTCAAACCACTCCTAAAGAAACCAAATTTGGACCCTAAAGACCCCAACAATTTCTGCTCGATCGCCATCCTTCCCTTCATAGCCAAGATTATGGAGAAATTAATGAATACTCAAATTTCAGATTACATTGAAGACAACAAATTCCTATTCCCCTCTCAATATGGGTTCTGCAAAGCATTGAGCACAGAATCCCTCCTCATTTCCCTAACTGACTACCTCATCATGGGTCTCGACAAAGGTCAATCCTTCTTATTGATCCTACTTGACCTCTCAGCAGCTTTCGACACGGTCAGCCTCTCCATCCTCATAAACCTGTTGGCTTCCATAGGCATTTCAGGCACCGCACTCACATGGTTTAAAACTTTTCTCAGCAATAGAGGCTACAAGGTTAAGGTCCAGAACAAAGAATCATCATGCTATGACTCACCCGTAGGAGTTCCACAGGGTTCCTCCTTTTCTCCGACACTCTTTAACATCTACCTTTTACCGCTTTGCCAGCTTCTCATCAACCTCAATCTAAAACATTTCCTCTATGCGGATGATATTCAGATCTTGATCCGCATTAAAGATACCTACGCGAAAACACTTGATCACTGGGAAAACTGCTTCCAAGAAATCAACCTCCTCTTCAGCCTAAACCTAGTATTAAACTCCTCCAAGACCGAACTCCTGCTCATCTCTCCTGAGAACAGCTGCATAACCACTACTCATCCTGCCATTCCACCAACCACACAAGTGAGAGACTTAGGAGTGATTATTGACAATCGCATGAACTTGAAAGCTACCATCAACAGAACTATCAAAGACTGTTTCCACAAACTCCAAGTGCTGAAAAGGATAAGACCTCTCTTCCACACTCAAGATTTCAGAACGATTCTACAAGCAATTATCTTCTCAAAGATAGATTATTGTAATTCAATCTTTCTAGGTCTCCCTTCCTCTTACACCAAACCACTTCAGATGGTACAAAATGTGGCAGCACGAAAACTAACTAACACCAGGAGGAGAGACCACATCACTCCAATCCTAAAAAACCTCCATTGGTTGCAAATACACTTCAGAATCATCTACAAGTCCATTTCCATTATATACAAAACCATCCACCAACATGCTCCAATTGACCTACAAATCTCCCTCAGATTACATAACTCCTCAAGACCGACAAGAGACGCATACAGAGGATCACTCCAGGTACCTTCCACCAAAACCACCAGACATATTACTTTAAGGGATCGGGCCCTCTCTACAGCCGGTCCCCCTTTATGGAACTCCATCCCCCCCGATCTGAGACAGGAGCCCTACCTCCCAACCTTCAGGAAAAGACTTAAGACTTGGCTGTTTAAGCAAGCATTCCCTGACCCTAATTAATCTCTCACTATATCAACATATCTCGCTCAGTCATCCTAGTTTCAGGAATGTATAATTATCTTTTACTGATGTTATCCTTTCCTTTTATTTCACTCTTCGTCCAGTTCAATCTTCCTTGTTATATTTGTAACTGCTTTTCTCCACACTTTAGTTACAGTTTGAAGTTATTATGCACCCCTGTTGAACTGTAAACCAGCATGATGTGATTGTATCATGAATGCCGGTATTTAAAAAACCTAAATAAATAAATAAAAAATATCTGGGCAATTCTGGAATGATTGAACTCTTTCAGACTAAAGTTTGGAACCAGTCTAAACCCCTCCACTCGACACTGCTGTCATGTCTACTCAAACTCAGTAAAACCAATCATTCTTCCATGCAATTTTCTTTCTGAAGAAATTTTAATCCTTATCTTAGCTTAGGAATGATGAGGGTAATTTTCCAAGTCATTTCTGTGTTTTACCTGTGGAAATGGCTTTTGAAAATTGACAACACAATGCAGGAGCAGGAACCTGCACTTCAATTATTCAACACCAGCAGAGGGAAGTGCAAGTAATTCAATAAGTCCCCTCAACTTCAGATTATTTTCATCAAAGATTTCTTTTTATTTTTACATCATCAACTCCATTGATTAGACAAGCACAGAATTTAAGTGGGGTCCCCCGACACGGACTCGTGTTTCACCAAACCCGGCTGCGTTGGGAGGGACAAGTAGTTAGAAACAGGAGGTCTTCAACTATAACATAAAGGAAAAATAAATGAAAATAGTAAAGGGGACCATTTTTAGAAGGATCCAATAGTAACCAACATTCTAATAATATTTTTAAGCACACGTACCTTTTCGTCGCTGTGCATATATTTAAATTGCAAGGAGAGCAGGCAGAGCCAGCAAAACTCAGCATTTAAAGGTAGCAGAAAATAGCGCCAAAATCTTGGCCAATGACAGCACACCAAGTTAGCATCCAACCAATCAGAATGAGCAAAATAATACAATAAAAACAAAAACTAACAGCTTTCGCTGGAAATTACAAACAATAAAATAACAGTGTGCAAACAATTCAAGGTGAAATCGAACAGTCATAAGAGTGAAAACAGGACAGTCTTACACGAAGTTTTTTAAGAAAGAGAAAACAATATTCTTATAACTTTTTTGAGCACACATATCTTTTAGTCGCTGTGCTTACATTTAAATTGCAAGGAGAGCAGGCAGAGCCGGCAAAACTCAGCATTTAAAGGTACCAAAAAATGGTGCCAAAGTCTTAGCCAATGACAGCGCACCAAGTTAGCATCCAGCCAATCAGGAGGAACAAATAATACAGTAAAAACAAAAACTGACAGTTTTCGCTAGAAATTATATGCAAACAATAAGAATGTACAAACAGTTCAAGGAGAAATCGAACAGACATGAGTTTTTAAAGAAAGAAACGCCATTCAATCTCAGAATTCAGTCTGTGGGGAGCTAAACTATTCAATTTAAAAATCCACTTTTGTTCCCGGCGAATAAGAATTTCAGAGAAATTCCCACCTCGGGGTGGTGGAGGCACCACATCAATCACAAAAAATCTTAACTCACTTTCAACATGACCTGATGTTGTCCAATGAGGCACCAGAGGAGCCGTTTCATGGCAATTTCTGATATTGGAACAATGTTCTATAATTCTAATCCATATCAGGCGAGAGGTTTTCCCCACATATATTTTAGAACAAGGACATATGATAACATATATGACTCCTTTGATCTTTAATGTAGAGGTAAATCCCAATTTAAATTTGGCCTGGGAAGTGGGATGTTCAAATGTGGACATAGAAACTGAAAGGGGGCAAACTGAGCAGCAGTGCCCACAGGGTGCATGGCCTGAAGGTGCGTTCAGAATCAAGCTGCAACCGGTCATTTAGGTGTGAGTGAACCAAAATATCTCTCATATTTCGACTCCGGCAAAATGAGAACCGAATAGGAACGCCAAAAATACTATGGGAAGATAAAATTGGCCAGTAATGTTTAATAATAGAGGTCACAGTATGTATATGAGTAGAGTATGGCAAAATACAATTTATACATTCATCAGATGTTCTATTTTGAGGTAGGAACAAATAATCACGGTTTGCATATAGTGCACGTTTAAAAGCTCTGTGAAGAATGCACCTGGGGTACCCTCTCATCTGAAACCTTAGAATCATCTGCTTTAGGGATGTGAATCATTTTTTGACGATTTAAAATATCGTCCGATATATTTTAAATCGTCAAAAAATCGTTAGGGCCACGATACAATACCAATTCCCCCGATTTATCGTTAAAAAATCGTAAATCGGGGGAAGGGGGAGGGCAGGAAAACCGGCACACTAAAACCCCCTAAAACCCACCCCCGACCCTTTAAATTAAATCCCCCACCCCCCCCAACCCCCCCCCCCCCCCCAATGCTTTAAATTACCTGGGGATCCGGCGGTGGTCCAGAACGGCGGCGGTCCGGAAGGGCCCCCTCAATAGAATCGTGTTGTCTTCAGCCGGCGCCATTTTTCAAAATGGCCGCCGCAAAATGGCGGCGGCCATAGACAAAAACGATTCGACGGAGGAGGTCGTTCCGGACCCCCGCTGGACTTTTGGCAAGTCTTGTGGGGGTCAGGAGGCCCTCCCAAGCTGGCCAAAAGTTTCCTGGGAGTCCAGCGGGGTTCCGGGAGCGATTTCTCGCCGCGAATCGTTTTCGTACGGAAAATGGCGCCGGCAGGAGATCGACTGCAGGAGGTCGTTCAGCGGGGGTTCCGGACCGCCGCTGAACGACCTCCTGCACTCGATCTCCTGCCGGCGCCATTTTCCGTACGAAAACGATTCGCGGCGAGAAATCGCTCCCGGAACCCCGCTGGACTCCCAGGAAACTTTTGGCCAGCTTGGGGGGGCCTCCTGACCCCCACAAGACTTGCCAAAAGTCCAGCGGGGGTCCGGAACGACCTCCTCCGTCGAATCGTTTTTGTCTATGGCCGCCGCCATTTTGCGGTGGCCATTTTGAAAAATGGCGCCGGCTAAAGACAACACGATTCTATTGATGGGGCCGTTCCGGACCGCCGCCTTTCTGGACCACCGATGGATCCCCAGGTAATTTAAAGCATTGGGGGGTTCGGGAGGGTGGGGGATTTAATTTAAAGGGTCGGGGTGGGTTTTAGGGGGGTTTAGTGTGCCGGCTCACGATTTTAACGATTTTTCACGATAGTTTACACACCCAAACGGCAACAATATGATTCCCTCCCCCTCCCAGCCGAAATCGATCGTTAAGACGATCGAGGACACGATTCACATCTCTAATCTGCTTAGCTTCATTCATAAAGTCAGCTCGAGAAGAGCAGAGCCTTCTGAAAACTGCCTACTCTTTATGAGAATAAAACTATGTGTGTTGTTGTAATTTTCCCCACATTGTTGTGAGGCATTCCCATGTGTAGGGGGAAGGCAGCAACTTATTTAATTTTGGATTTTCAAAACTACCATATTGCTTTGGTTGGAAAAACTACTCACAGAGAAAGCAGGCACAAATCTCCGAGAGTATTTTTTATTCCCTGTGGCAATCACTGGTAAAAGCCCTGTGGGTAAGAGCTACCTATGCAGTTTGCACCAATGTCAGCAGTTTGAATATTTATTGCTATATTATTTATAGATATTAATTAGATAATAATGATGCCATCCTTCTCAAAATTAGCATCTCAAAATTAAGACTGAAACTTAAATTGCGTAAAACTCCATTTAATTAACCCATATAAGTGTGTTCTTGTTGTGAGCACAGGCGGGTGCTTGAGAGCATGAGCCCCTGTGCCATGACGTGATTAACAAAACTCCAGGCCTAGCCATGGTCCATGCCACATCCAGACATGGGCTGGTTGAAACAGAAACACTCTTGAACTGGAATAAGAACACTCTTGATTGGGACAGGAACACTTGGACATCCAACACGCTCAAGAAACTGTGAACCAGCAACCCATGCTGATCCCTGGGGTAGCCCTTTGGCCACTCTGAAAGCACTTTCACACTATCACTTGGAAGCGGTTTGAGAGTGAGGACAGACTGAGGCAGAGGACTCAAAGATGACTCTGGATACGTGGACAAGACGCTGGATACTTGGACGTAACACTGAAGACTTCGACATGACAGAAGGCTGAATCATGGCTTGAAAACTGAAGCATGGCTTGGAGATGGAAACAAGGCTTGTGACGGTAACATGTCTGGACTGAACAAGACAAGAGCTCAGGACTTGGAAGAGGCAGGTGACTGGAACAAGAACGCCAGAGACCAGGGACAGGACTCAGGAATTCAGAACTCAGAACTTTGACTTGGAACTCAGACTCAGTAACTTGGATTAGAAAATCAGATTCAGGAACTCAGACTAGGAACTTGGACTCAGACTCAGGAACTCACACTAGGAATTCAGAAGAGACTCCAAAGACCTGAACCAGCGGTAAAGACTTGGACAGGAATCGGAAGACTTGGACCCAAAACTTGGACCCAGGAACGAAGACTTGGACTGAAGACTTGGATGCAAGAATGACGACTTGGATGTAGGAACCAGGAGACCAGGAACAGAAGACTACAAGAAACAGGAGACCATGAAGGACCAGTAACCTTGCGAAGACCTGGATCAACAGAAGTTGCCTTTTAAAAGCCCGAAGCAATGACATCATCAGGAGGGTCCGCGAGGCTTTTCCTCCCATGGTCCCTTTAAATTGTGAGAAGAGGTGCGCATGGGCACCTAGGGAGGCAGCACGCCATGTCGGAGAATGTCTGTGGTGTTTCAGGACGCACACGAAACAGCAGCGGCATTGGCAGCATCTCACCGCCACGTGAAACAGGTGGCATTGGTGATGACGCCAGCTGTGGAGAGCGGTGGCATATAGGCGGCATAACAAGGCTGCAAAAGGAGCGAAGCCGGTTTCTTTCTGGCTGGCAGTGGTGAGTGAGGCTGCTCGCAAGCCCCTCCTGTGAGCAGTATCACAACAGTTCTAAGCCTGCATTTTTTTGATTTGCATCATCATCATTGGGGAGGATAATTTTCAAAGGCATTTACCTGGACAGATAGGCATTTTCTCAGGTAACATAACCTGACTGAAAAATGCCTCCCTCAAATATAGCTAAAATTCCGTGCAGATCACATAACAAGCACATTTTCAGCTGCTGTGAAAGAGGCATCTCTTTGGACATGTTTAAGTTGGGGAGGAAAATAGTGCCCATATATTTCATTTACAAATCTGCATGTGCTAATTTGCCCTCCACTCCTCCAGAGCAACTGAAGGACACTAATATTCCTTGCACTTGCTAATTTTCAAATAGACCAAAAAAAAAAAAAAGAAAGACAGAGGTAGTTTTTCAAGGAATATGTGCATCATGTCGATATGTTAATACTGCTGCATGGTTTGCAACTATGAGGGCCATTAGCAAACTGTTCCCATAATGATTATGGTAATCCTTAAAGTATATAGAAATTACAATCCTATTTCTCAAAAGCAATTGAAACAACATTTTCACTTTTAAAAGCTGTACTTTTCTCTTTCCAGAGGTCACTCTCCATTTTTTTTATTTTACTTTACTTGTCTCTGTTAAATCAATTACGTTCCTAACACTCCTTTGCTTTCCCTCTCTCTGACCTCTTTCTCAGTAGTTGCTACACATTCGCTTGGCTTGAGGGAACACTCTGCATGCCGTCAGTGAACAGGAATAGAGCAGTTGCCTGGCTTCCTCTCTGTTTTAGCTGTAAACCAGACTTTAGATGAGTTTAACAGTACGTCCCCACTCCCAGCTATAGTCAGAGTAGGTGAAATTAATCGAAATGGTGAAAAAAGGGCAGAACCCGAAGAAGGAATTAGAGAAGACGTAGTGAAACTAGGAACAATGAATAAAACAAAATGCTTAGAGAACAAAAAAGCTTATACAAACCAGAGTGCAGGTGAAAGGTTAGCTTCGGGTGTATGTGTGTGTCTTGCAATTGCTGTGGGGGAAAAGAGGTTGTATAGGGTGAGGGGAATAAAGAGTAGGGAGGAGTCTCTATAGTAGTGGGGTGGGGTGTTTGAAAAGCTGAGAGGATGGGGGCAGAGCCAGTGCTTGCTGTTTTGCTGCCCTATGCAAACAATTATTGTGCTGCCCCCCCCCCCCCCCCCCTCAATTAATTCAGTCTCTGTCTCAGGAATGCCAGAAAAAAAAAAAAAAGCCCAATTCCTTCCAGTGACCTAAACTTTAAAAACTGTCATCCCTCTACCCTTCGGTTTTTTCATCCCCTCCTCCAGAGCCCATTTCTGGTTCAAGAGTATTAGTTGCCCTAGGCAAATCTTATACCCTTGCACTCCTGACTTCTGCTCTGTCCATATAGACAGTTAAAAATTATACATTTATATTAACATATTTTGCATGAAAAAGAAAATTCAAAGTACAGTCTTCTGAGGTAAAACATTATCACAGGTATTTGCATGCATGTTTTTGGTGCCAACCAGAAAACCCTATAAGAAACTTAGAACCCATATGGCATTAGGGCTACTGTAATGTGTGTTAGGTGTGGGTAGGGGTGTGCATTCGGATTGACCGCATTAGTAAAACGCAACTCATATTTTTTTTTTACTTAAAAAATTGATTCGACATAAACGATCAGATTTCCCACATATCGAACATAGATATGTTCGATATGTGGGAAATCGCGATTGTTGAGCCAAAATAAAAATATAAACCCCCTCACCCTCCTTAATCCCCCCCCCCCCGACTTACCACAACTCCCTGGTGATGGAGCGAGGAGTGAGGACGCCATTTCTGCAATCCTTGGCGAGAAGCATGTGACGTCGGCGGCACGTCGAGTGACGCCGGCGTCACGTGATTCCCGGCTCGTTCGTGCCGGACGGCTCGTTCGGCCCAAAAAGAACTTTTGGCCAGCTTGGGGGGGCCTCCTGACCCCCCCAAGCTGGCCAAAAGTTCTTTTTGGGCCGAACGAGCCGTCCGGCGCGAACGAGCCGGGAATCACGTGGTGCCGCGTCACTCAGACGCGACGTCACGTGATTCCCGGCTCGTTCGCGCCGGACGGCTCGTTCGGCCCAAAAAGAACTTTTGGCCAGCTTGAGGGGGTCAGGAGGCCCCCCCAAGCTGGCCAAAAGTTCTTTTTGGGCCGAACGAGCCATCCGGCGCGAACTTGCCGGGAATCACGTGACGTCGCGTCTGAGTGACGCGGCACCACGTGATTCCCGGCTCGTTCGCGCCGGACGGCTCGTTCGGCCCAAAAAGAACTTTTGGCCAGCTTGGGGGGGTCAGGAGGCCCCCCCAAGCTGGCCAAAAGTTCTTTTTGGGCCGAACGAGCCGTCCGGCGCGAACGAGCCGGGAATCACGTGACGCCGTGTCACTCGACGTGCCACCGACGTCACATGCTTCTCGCCAAGGATTGCAGAAATGACGTCCTCACTCCTCGCTCGATCACCAGGGAGTTGTGGTAAGTCTGGGGGGGGGGATATAAGGAGGGTGAGGGGGGTTTAATTTTTTTTTTGCACATATGTACATATACCCAACTCATTGGATTTTTTTTATGTCCATATTGGCCGCAAGTGGGACCCCCTTTCGGACATAAAAAATATGAACATAAAATTTTGCTCTGCACATCCCTAGGTGTGGGCTGCACCCTCAGAAAGCCCACACCTAACTAGAGACTGCTTTGTATAAATCTTCTCTTGTTGGTACCTTGCATTGATTCAAATGATAGAAATGTACCAGTCATATCAAATTTGCAGTTAATTCCTCTGACTATTTATGTAAAACCACCCCAAACCCACCCCAAGTTGAAAGTGTCCCCCTCTTACAGTGGTGTATATATATATATATATATATATATATATATATATATATATATATATATATATATATTTATATATATATATATCATATTTATCAGTGTGGTAACTACAATTTGCCTAGCCACACACATTTTTTATCGAGTGCACTATTTCCGTTATATTTATAGCAATTTGATGAATCAAGGGGCAAGTGACGGTAACACTCTTTTTCATTTCAAAAGTTGCCACCTGTGTAGATTACGATATAATTTACCCATAAGTCAACTTCTATGACTCCAGAAGACTAGTTCATTAAAAGCTGATTTTAATGAGCAGGCAACAAACTAACGAAAAGACTATTAAATAGGTGTTATTCCATGAATATTATCAAACGAGCATGAAAAAGAGCTTCACATGCTAAGAGAGAATAGCTTTTGATAATGAGCGAGATGAAAGTAGCCCATTACTATGTATGTTAAAATACACGAACAAGGCAAAAGCTGTGGCAGCACTTATTTTTAAGTATTGGCCAATGTTACAAATGCACTCGTTTTTTTGACAAGAGCCGTTCATAGCTTATACTAAAAAAAGAAGCATCCATGATGCAGTGGTTCAATCTTTTTTACCGATTTTGGCCTTAAAGGAGGACAGCAATCCTAAGGGACATTGGATTTGTGTCATTGTTCCCTGTGTTCAAGGTCAATTACTAATCAACAATGGAGAGATGGCAATACCAGTAAGACAGATGAAGCCAAACATTTTAATAATTGTGAAACATTTTTTGTTGTATATATGATCATTGGACTGTCACAAAAAATGAATAGGTAGAACTAGCCATAAAGTATGTACACGCTTTATAATAGAGCATCATAAGTGTATAGCCACTAGAACATTCAGGCACCCATGGTTCAACACTGTTTACATCATTCTCACAATTTCACAGATTTAAAGTGGAGAATCATTGATTGGACTGAGGAAGGTCCAGGGAGAGGAAACCAGTTGGCTCATTTCAATTATCATGAGCAATATTGGATCTTTCACTTTAATACAGTTTGCCCTAATGGACTCAATAATGAGTTAGAGTGATGCAAATGAAATTCATCTACATAAGACTGAAGGAAGTGGAGGGTTATAGAGCCACATTTAAAATTGAGGATGCCGAGAATAGGTTTCTGATTATCCATGGTTTATAAGTAAAAATATGCATATATAAAGCAATTTATCTTA
Source organism: Rhinatrema bivittatum (assembly GCF_901001135.1). Classification (NCBI taxonomy): domain Eukaryota; kingdom Metazoa; phylum Chordata; class Amphibia; order Gymnophiona; family Rhinatrematidae; genus Rhinatrema; species Rhinatrema bivittatum. The sequence goes on from NC_042617.1 coordinate 438,292,039, forward strand.
AGAATTGTTGTACATATCTTATGGAAAATAGAGTGACCAACAAATCCTGATGAAGGACTCATTAGGCCAAAACACAGACCCGTGTCATTTTTAGAAGGTGTAGTGTGGATTAATTAATTTCAGCATTACATTGGATAAAGAAACAATGTGGATGACCAGACGTTTGAATGAGATACGTTAATGACATTCATGTTCATAAATATTTTATTTACACTAGAAATCAATAAAATAAAAAAATGAAAAAGTGACCTATGATTATATAAAAGGCTGATTATTTTCATATGTGAAAAAAACATTAACAGTGATGACTAGTATGATGGTCACTATAATTGTTTAATAGATATAATGTGAAATTGGAGAGGCATCATTTCAGTATTATTGATATTTCTGTTTTCCATTGTTGCACTGAATGCAGAGTCTCTGGCTTGTTGCAGTTTCCAAGTCAGTTTTTGTCTGCACTTTTCTGTTTATACTTTATCATCTCTTTATTCTATATTTGGTGAGGGTCTCTCTGTTCTGCAAATGTAATCAAGATGAGGTCTTCTGCTAGCATGTACTTTCTGTGTAGGGATCTATAGCAGTCTGGCTAGTTCTGTTTGCCTAATGGCAGGAATAATGGTGTTTTAGAGCCTGGTGTAATATTTGCAGTGTTGCTTTTTCATAGGTAGGGTTGTAACTATTCGAATGCTGTTACTGCTGTTTTGGTTTGGGAAGTTTACTGTATTGCAACCATTATTTATTTATTTATTTATTTTTTATTTGTTTGCTGAGTTTTAGATACCGTTATTCAGTTGAGCCATCATAACGGCTTACAAAAGTATACATTTATCTTGTAACAGAAAAGCAATGGCTTACTGAGGGCCCAGCCCACACCCAACACATGTTACAATATGCCTAATACTCATATTTATAACATGAGTGCAAATGACCATTGTGCCTGAAGCCTCTGATCCTGCCCCCGCCCCACCCCGGCCACGCCTCTCCCTCTTCCCTCTTCCTTTTTAACTTTTTTGCAGGGTTTTCTGGTTGGCACCACAGCAGGGCATGTAATATAACATACATGTTATTGTTGGTGATATTTTGACCTTGGACCATTTTTTGAATGTGCTTTTTCATTTAAAATCTGTTATTGTAAATGCATAATATTTAATTATGTGCGGGGAGTACCTGGGTGGGGTGGGGAGGGGCACTAAGTTTGCCTAAGGTGCCTAATGCTCTTGCACCAGCCCTGGAAGAGCCAGGAACTCACTAGCCTTCCTCTGCTTGACTTTGAGTGGCAGCAGTTTCATGTGGCTGCAAGATGATCACTGGGGATTTTACCACTCAACTCGGGTTCCTGCCTCCCCTGAGTCCTAAATGTGGTACCTCCTAGATCTTCTTTTTGGGGAGATTGGATGGGGCTATTTGTAGAGATTTTGTTCCATTCTTGTGTTCATATACAGGTTTGTACACTCTAGAAAATGCTGCAGAGTCTGTTCTGAGGTCAGTGTGTGATAATTGCTTTGGCCAACTGCTGCTGCTGAACTGGATGATGCGAGAGCTGGGTAGAGGGCTGTGGACAAAATGAGGAGGACGGTGCTGACAGACTGGGTAAGGAAAACACTAGATAAGCAGATGTTTCTCTGGTTCCCCGGGGTTCTAGTCGTATTTTATGGGCCTTGTGCTCTCTCCCATTTTATAAATGGAATCTCTGTAGCTTGTGATACTTTATATTTTAATATTTTAAAGATTTAAATTTTGTGAAATATCAATGATTTAACAAGATGTCATATATATTATATTCTTAGTTTCAAAGTGTATTAAAAGTTTAAAAATACCATCCAGACTGAAAAATATTTTTAATTAGCTTAGTATACAATGAGTTATTAGAAAGTTTGTGTGACATTGATAAATAGCAATTATTTATGATTCTCCCTCAAATCAAATGCATGTTTTCTAAGGGTGGATGACAGTAACTGTCATGTGTGGATGTGGAAGGACATTGTCAGCAAAAAGCTTACTTGGCTCCTCCAAGTGTATGGAATTTTCACAGTTGAAAGCTAATGCCGAGGCCCCTGCCATGTAATGTAACTTCTGCTATAGATGCCCTGTAAATTAAAATTTAATGAAACGTAGGAGATCGGCAGTATTTTAAGGGTCAAGACTGAGGGGAGTGAAGACTATCAAATTGGGGGGGGGGGGGGGGGGGGGGTGTTGGAGGACCTATCTCTTAACTAGGTGAATTGACGAACTGGTAAAACTGGGAATGGTGTTGCCACACACCTCTATTACAATTCCCCAATTTACACATTAGAAGCTGGATTTGCATGCCCTCCTTAAAATGTGGTGCATATGCGTGCAGGGCCAAGCTATTTTATAACATGCATACATATTTGCGCACAAGTTATAACATTTCTGTGTCCCTGGGTGGTGGCCAATGCACACATACACATATGCACCTGTGCACCAGTTTGAAAGTTACCATCCCTGGCTTTTTTCCCATTCTGTGGATATAAGAAGGAAAGATCTCAATGAGTTTGGCCTCAAGAGCCTTACTACTCAGTTTATAAATAGATATTACCTTCTGTTTTGGCTAAAATGTTCTGATTACATATATCAACAGGGTATAAAAATGTGTAGTGTAGTGTAATATAGTTAATGATCATTTAATCAGTAACCATTATAATAAAATAATGTAAGAGTGTTTAAACTGTGATTTAAGCAAAAAAAGATAAGTCCCTAAATGTAGACACCTAAGTTAGACTTCTAAAAGGGTCATTCACTGAAGCTTTATCGCGTGCGTTAGGGCCCTTTTCGCATGCAATATATTTCTAATTAGGGGGAGGGGAGGAGTCAGGGTGGGGAGGGAAGGAGTCAGGGCGGGGGCGGGAGGAGTCGACGGTGTCTTCACTGCCGGCAAAAACGTTACCAACATTATCGTCGGCAGCAGCGCGCCAAATAGCACCACCTTCCACGGTGGTGCTATTCGGTGCGAAAGCCAGCAGTGAAGACACCGCAGTGGTGCGAAGGCTGCGGGCTTTCGCAGGCCACCCCCCGCCCCTCATTTTTGCTGGATTCATCATTTAGCGATGAATGATGAGTCCAGGCCTAAGTTAGGCACCTATTTTCAGTCAAATTTAGAAACCTACATTTTTGACTGAAAATTCTCCTAAATTTATGCCCCTAAATCTTAGGTCCTAAATTAAGGCCTCCTATTCATTTTTGTATTTTATTTATTTATTTATTTAAACATTTTTATATACCGGCATTCGTTGTGGACATCATGTCGGTTTACAGTAAACAGGTTAAGTTTGGAAAATTACATTTTAACAGGGAAGTCAAAACTGGGAGAGGGGGTAACGAAAGGCAGCTAAGAAAAGACAGGGTAAACAAAACAAGGTTCCTCGAGGTGAGGAGATGGAGTATAACAAAACATAGTTCCTCAATATGAGAAAAAGGGAGTAGACGTATTGTGGTCTACTTTGGCACGGATTGATGACTTTTTGTAGATTTAGACTCCTAAATTAAGTGCCTAGTGCTAAAATTCAGTGCTTGGCTAACTTGTTTTCCCTCTTCTAACTCCTCCCCTATAGTCACTAAGAGGTTGATCTTAAGACCCAAGGATGTGCCAATTTTATAAGATGCACGCATCCTATGGCCACATGTACATATGCGTTGGATTTTAAAATCCTCGTGACTCGCACTTGCAGGGGTGATTTTACAAAGCAATGCACAGTGACGGAAGTAGGGCTTCTCCAGTTGCCTCCAAGTCCACTCCAATTAAGGAGCAGACTGGGAGAGAATTTCCCTATACCCCTATCTAACCTTTCTACCTTTTCCCCTCTCTTCCCCGACCTCAAACCCCTACCTATTAGGGGTCGATTTTAAAAGGAGCGCATGTGCATTCATGTGTGCATGGTTCCTGGCATGTGCACATGAATGCGCCAATTTTATAACATGCATGTATCGGCGTGCACATGTTAAAAAATACGGGTCCCGCGTGCACATGCTTGCAAGGGGGGATATTAGAAAAATATTTGTGGCGATGCAATCGGACCTCGCCCAGTTCCCTTCTGGTCCGCTCCAATTAAGGCACTTTGATGCGTAACGGGGGTTATGTGTGTGGCTGTGGCACGTGCAAGTTCTGGCCATGTGCGTAACCCCGGTTTTTTATGTGAGTGGCCTTTTAAAATCAGGCTGATAGAATTTTTTAAATTTTTTACCTTACTGCTCCTTCAGAGCACTAGTAGACTCCTTGGGCCAGCCAGCTGCTAGTGCATTCTTCCCCAGGAGAGCGGCTAATAGCGTTGTCCAGGCCCCCCCGCCCCTCCCTGCCAAGACCACGCCCCCAGGCCTGCCCCTTTGGAGAGGCCCTGCACTTTGGCGCATAATGGGGTTTATGCGCATGGCCGGGCCTTTCTGAAATTGTGAGTGGCATGCGCAAGGCCCAGCCATGCGCATAACCCCCTGTTTCTATGCGTGTTGCCCGTTTAAAATTGGGGCGTTACTTTTTAGGACTGTAAATGTATTAAAGCAAGACAGCTAAATTTAGGAATTCAGCCTCATACATTTTCCCAAGGGACAACTGACAATCCTAACTCCCAAAGGGCCTAATTCACTAAGAGCCAAACTTTCAAAGGGTTACGCGCACCAGGCCTAGTTTTAAAAGGCCCGGCAACGCGCATAAAGCCCTGGGACGCATGTAAGTCCCGGGGCTTTACTAAAGGGGCGGGAAGAGGGAGAGGTGTGGTCGGGGTGGGGCAGTCCGGGGTGGGGCGGGGGCAGGATCAGAGGCTTCAGGCACAATGGTCATTTGCACGCATGTTATAAAATCGGGCGTACACCCTTTTAAAATCTACTCCTAAGGCATTTCTCCCATTCAGTGTCTGTGGGAAAATGCCTTGATGAATTAAGCCCAAAATTAGGCACCCAAGCCCTTTGAAAATCAGCCTCTGTAAGTTAAGTCTTGCTGGATGAATACTATTAAAATGAAAAAATAAACAGAAAAAAATTGGAGATAAAAAGTATCACACAAATTTGAGAGGAATGTGGTATGTACTATTCATATATCTGCCCTCTATTAAACAAAACATTGGCTCTACTTCTAAGACTCTTATAACCATTAGTGGTGGCTGATTAATGAAGCAATACACAGCCACAGTGCAATTCATATTTAGCTTTCCTTCCAGTGATTTAGCAAAGCATTGCTTTTATAGTTTTAAAGGCATTTGAGGTGAACATATTAAAGCAGAAATGTTTTCCCCTCATTATACAGGTCACCTCAAATGCCTTTGAAACTGAAAAGGAAAGTAAGTTTGCAAGTCTTCAGAGGAAGTTTGAATGAGAATTAAAACTCAAACAGAATGCATTTCAAACTAATTTTAGGGAACTCCAGCAGATGAAATGTAATGTGAACAATTGCAAAGTGATAAATGGGGAAAAATAATTCTAATAACGAAGATAACTTTTAAATTGCACATGACGGCATATACGTGCGTATGTGATCCTGAGTAGATTTACTATAGTTTTTTTATAAAAAGCACTCATGATATACGTGCATTTTATAAAATACACATATATCCACCCCAAAACACATGTGGTTAGGTAGGCTTAAATGTGAATACGTGCAATGCATTGAAACCGTGCACACTAATGAATTTGTGCATACTTTACCCACCTATTTTAAAAATATATGTGCATACATTTTACTTACTTGCAAATAGAAGAGGATATATATAAATCAGATTTTATATGCGTAAGTTGGTACATTTTATAACATATGCACTTTAGTGAAATTATCTGTTATACCAATTAGCTCACTAATTCTCCCACTCTATCCTCAGCTCATTGAGATCCTTTTTTGATACATACTAGGTCAGATCAAACAACCATCCAGCCTAGCTTCTTGTTTTCAACAATGGCCTATCCAGGTCATAGGTACCTGGAAAGATCCCAAAATGTCAATAGAGTCCATGTTGATTATCCCAGTGATAAGCAGTGGATTTCCCCAAGTCCATCTTTATAATGGTTTATGGACTTTTCTACCAGGAACTTGTCCAAAAGTTTTTTAAACACAGATTTTTTTTGAACCCACTAACAGAATTCATCACAACTTTAAGCAATGAATTCCAGATTTTAATTATGTGTTGAGTAAAAAATATTGTCTCCTGTTTGTCTTAACGCATTTACTACTAACATAATTGTTGGTCTCCTAGTCTTTGTATGTTTTGAAAGGGTAAACAATAGGGATGTGCAATCGTTTTTCCCGAATTAGGCAATGTCAATGAAATTGCCTAATTCTGAATGGTTCGAGACAACCGAAAAACGATTGATTTTTTTTCAGAAATTTCGGAAAAAAATCTTTTTTGAGTTAGCACACGCTAACTCTGCCAGGTTAGTGCACACTATCGGGGCCCCGGAAAGAAAAACCTCCAAACCATGGGAAAAACAAAATTCCCACAGGGGGGCCCTGAAATGAAGCCGACACAAAATTTTTACCCAAAGCACATCTCTAGTAAACAACTGATTTGTGTTCACCCGTTTCACATAGACACAAAATACCAATAATGTCACACTAAAGTTACTTACATCTTTATTAACAAGCATATATTACACATTAAATAATCCCAACGCAAACCCACTAAAAAATGCTGACACAAGAACCCAACTAACGGGTAGATTTTCGACCTGCTGTGAGCGTAAATTCCGGCCTTTAAGCACATGGCCGGCCTTGAGCATTCTGAGCCAATTTTCCACAAGGCCCGGTGACGTGTGTAAAGGCCAAAAAGTGCACAAGTGCCAGCCTTCCTGCAAGGGGTGGGCCGTGGGGCAGGGAGGGGCGGTGGTGGGCAGAACAGTGACATTGTTCACTCTGCCGGTGCACAAAACTTACTTCAGCTCAGGAGTTGAAGTAAGTTGCAAAATAAGAAGAAAAAAAGAAAAAAGGTAGGGTTTAGGTTTAGGGTGTGGGGAGGAGAGGAGAGGGGAAGGGGAAGGGGAAGGGAGGTTAGGAAGGGGGGTAGGGAAGTTCCTATCTAGTCTGTTCCTTAATTGGAGTGGACTGGGAGGGGACTGAGAAAGGCCGGGATGCGTCACCGCGCAAAAATTGCAGAAGTCCCCCTCCCCCATTTGCGCGCACCGCCTGCACATACATGCATGGATAACAAAATCTAGCGCGCATGTGTGTGCGGCCCTCCAATTTTATAACATACGCACGCCGGTGCATGCATATTATAAAATTGGCGCACACCTTTTAAAATCTACCCCTAGGACCCTAGTTTCAAGGGTCAATTGCCAACTTCATCAGGGGAAATTGCACAGCTTACAAACATCAGTACCCATCTATTAAAGTTATTACTAATATTGGAACAATTTACATATTACAAGTACATGTATAAATATGATATAATCTGGATCCAAATTTTCATACAGCTGCCAATATCTCTGGCTGTGGAAATAAAGAAAAATAATTAATAATAATATAAACTAAAATGCCTAATCTCTACTCTATTATCAATAAACTACCATCTTCCTTTTACTCAGCAGCTTCATAAAAATTATATAAATAGTATAATTATCTGTGACTAGAAATTAGTTACTGAAAGACTATAAATATATAAAAAATGCCTATCTCACTCACTTTTTTACAAATATTCATGTATATTCTATAACAAATTTTTAATTGGAGATATTACAAACCTAAGAGAATACTCAAGATATAACAAGTTCTGATTTTACCAAGATTTTAACCTGCAGGGAACAAAGACTTATTTTTCCAGTTTATTTTTTAATTTAACCAGTAGGGTAAAATTGAGATATTGAATGGAGTATTTTCCTTTAAAAGTTTAGTTGTGGTTATGTTATGTATCTGGGTTCAGCCCTACATTTCAGATCTTTCTTTTCAGTATTGAATGCACTCTTTGATTTAAACCATGATAGATAGATAGTTGCGGTCATTCTGTTTTAAATATCCTTGGAAGTTAAAGCTGTGTACGTATCCTTTCTGGTATGAGTTCTTTCTCGGGTCTGTTATATGAGCTAGTCCACATGTGTGATGTTTCTTTAAGCTTTCTGAGTGAATCTCATCTGCTAGTAAGTAAGCTATCAGTCCATGAATTTGTGTGCTTTATATTTAGGGTTAAGTGTGATTCCTTATTGAATTCTTTGTTGGAGTTAATATTTACTGTCTTGTCGAAAGTTTGCTTTAGTCTGGCACTGACAGATAAAACCGCTGAAGATCTAGGGTGTTTAAATGAAATAAGAATACAATACAGAGTATTTATTGCCCTATGATGTAAGTTTATATGCCTGTTTTATACTATTAATTTCATCTAATTTGTTTTTATTATCGTTGGGTCAAATTCTATGCATCATCTACTGAGTCTATTAATTTTTGGACAATAGACTTTTCAACTACATGTATCACTACAATGGAATAAGTCCTCTTTCCGATCTGATATATGTGTTAGTCTGCTTGCATGACATCTTTGAAGTTCTTTGAAGCCCTTTAAGGTGCAATGTACCTGTTAGTAAGTGATTTAAAAGTTTGTGTAGTGTTGCACTTTAAATTTAGGTGTTGCGTGTCCCGGACGCGGCAGGCCCATGACCGGGCATACTCACCTCTGGTGCCATGACCGGGCATACTCACCTCTGGTGCCTGACTTCCAGATCTGGCCCATCCTACTGGTGGCGGTGGGCAGCCTCCAGCGTTCCTGCACCCCTGTTGCCTCCTCGGGTGCTCCCAGTTGCTCCGCGGACCCCTCGGTCTCCTGGTGGGTCTCTACACGTGTGTTGCGGGGAGATGCCACAGTCCAGCATCTGCCTCCTCCTAGGCGCGTGTGCGTCCTGTCAGCCTTTAAAGGGGCTGCGGCGGGAAACTCACCCGTAGCCCCAAATGATGACATCATCGGGACCCACTACTTAAGGCAGGGCCAGCTACTTACTCCTTGTTTTGGCAACAGGTCTCCATGCTAGTCATGTGCTCCGTTGCCCGTTCCTGTTCCTGACTTCATTCCAGGTTCATGTTCCTGACTCCGTTCCTGGTTCCTACCTAGCTTCTGTCTTGGACTGATTACTGGCTTTGATCCTTGCTTCGTTGGACCACGCTCAAGGTTGACCACTGGCTTTGACTCTTGCTTTGTTGGACCATGCTCAGGACTGATACTGGCTTTGGCCTTTTCTTCATTGGACTACGCTCAGGACTGATTTCTGGCTTTGCTCTTGTTCCACTGAACCTTACCTAGCACTGCCGCCTGTGCTGACTTCAGCCTGTTCCTGACCTCACCTCTGGTATCTCCTCGGACTTGTCCTTGTCAGGCTTCGGCCTTCTACTGCCAGGGTGTTACCTAGTCCTGTACTCTGGTCCGTCTTTGCTGCCTGGGCCTTTGGACTCCTGCCTCATCCGGACCTGCCTAGGTCCCTCCGATGTCTAAAACTGTAGAATATTTTGCTGGAGGATATGGTCAAGGCATCTAGTTTAAAAGGGGTTTGGACAATTTCCTAGAGGAAAAGTCTATTAGCAATTATTAGCCAAGTAGACTTGAAAAAGTTACCTATTATTCCAGGGAGTGAGCACAAGAAATTAATCTACTATTTGGGATCTGCTAGGTAGACTGGCCAGTCAGAGACAGGATGTTGGGCTTATTTGGCTTGTGGTCTGACCCACCATGGAACATCTTATATTCTTATGTTCTGAGGGAAAAAGCAAGTCACAAACAAATCTAAAATATTACCAATTATCATTAGCCTGAAGAATATTTAAGACCCATATCTTTATTACTGTATATTTCACATCTCCCCAATCCTTAGCCCTTACTATCTTCAAGATCACTCTTTGCTGACCCCAATATTAATAATGAATAAAAATGTAGAAAGCTCATACGCTACCAGTAAAATGGCATCTGAACACCTTGACCTACTGCCATACTCACTCACTCCACCAGTTTCAGAGTCTTGAAAGGGAAAGGGACTCCTACCCCTTATTCAGTTGTCATGCACAGTCTGTGCCACCCCCCACCCCCCCCCCCCTCCAAATCAATCACCTAATCGGAATCCAAGCACAGCCACATTGCTTAAATAACTTTGGTCCACACATACCTTGCCAGTATGGCCATGGCAATGTACACAGAAAAGCAATCTCATGCCATGGCTGTTTCAAGGTCCAATCTTTTTGTATATCTCCAATCTTCTAGCTGTCTATATATATGCTCCCATGGCAGGATCCTTGCTAAGGCAGCCCCAGAGCAGGTGGGCATGCATGTACATGGAGGGCTGTTGAGGGGGGTTTAAGGGGGGGGGGGTCAGACCAATTTTTAACTTTTCTCAAAGTTGGAATATTAATCATTGGCAAATCTGATAGCAACCTTTGTATACTGTGCTGAATAAAAACCACTTTCATTGGAGGTGGCTTAGCAGCCCCTTCAGTAATCTTTGTGTAAATATGTTTAACTAATCACATTTCTGCTTCTAGAAACATCATATTCCTAAAGCTTCAGTCAGTGACTTTAATATTCTAATTTCCTTTGGAGTCTCATCAGTCACACAATCCAGAAGAACTACTTCCACTTCAATAATCTACACTTTTACCCTCACTTTCATTACCTGGTATTATAAATTAGCATTTCCAGGTTTAACAATGTTGCATACACCTTCTCATTACAAAGTTATCACACTGCAGGTTTCAAGGCAGAGTGTAGTACCTGATGTCGTCTTAATTTTATTGAATACATTTGCTTAGTCCTGACGGTTAGTTCAAAAAAGGATCTTATTAATAGTGTCCAAGGGCCTCATTAGATTCTGGAATTTAGCTGACATTCCCAGTGGAATGGATGTCTTCCTTACTAAATATCTGGCAATATATTGATCAAGGGGTCCTTCCCTATGACTTCTGAAAGCACTGAAACACATGGAAAGTGTTACGCCTGTCAGTCGAGGACAGCTGCAACCTCTCATGCTCACCTCTTTTTTCCCCGCTCCATCAAGTCTGGGAAGAATGGCGGTCTCTGCCATTCCCCACCGACCTCTCTGGCGTTCCCGGGACAGCGTGGGTGCTGCTGACCGCCATCTTGGACTCTGAGTTACCTAGATGCATGCGCATTAAAGAGCATCATTTGAACATGTCATGGCGGGAACCTCAGGGGCATCCCCGCCCAATGACGTCAACCTGCTAGTGTATTTAATCTGACCAGCCCTTTCCTTCCTCAAGTTAGCAAGGAGTTCCGTCTTGCTGAATCCTCCACTTTCAAGGACTTCCTGTTCCTGACTCGGTCTTGACATCCAGAGGCTCTGAGTACCCGCTCCTCGGGGGCTCCCCTGCTTTCCCGGCTATTTGCTCCTCAGAGGGCCTTCCTGCCTGACTGCTTCTAGATCTGCTTCTCAGATCTCTATCTCTCTCCAGGAACCATCTACTGTGAGTACCTCTACTGACTTCTACTATACAGACTGCATTGTGGATTCCATGCGGCGTACCCCAACCCTCGGGCCACTACCGCCTTTTTTTAGTGGAAGTCATTTAGCTTTCCTGCTCTACAGAATACCTACATGCCATCTACAGGAGCCACTTCCAGATTCCGGCATCATTACCAGTTCTTCAACATCTACTGTACAGACATCCTCAGCATACCCCGCTCCACGGGCCACTACCGGATCTGTATTCCTGAGGTGTCTACACTCATCAGAGGGGATCCTCGGCGTACCCCACTCCGCAGGCCACTACCGGATCTTCTCAGCTGTGTCTCACTCTGGGTAATTCCCATTGCCCAAGACTGTACTACTATTTCTCCATTCTGTGGACATTACTTTTTCCTTCCAATATAATAAAGTCTCCACTTCTAGCTGTGTCGCACGCCACTGAGACTGCGCCTGCTGACGATGAGGCTCACAGGGCTCCTCCCTGTGGGCGGAGACATCTCTCATCTCAGACCAGGGTTCACATCCTTCCTTAAACATAACAGATTGCTAACTCCATGGACCCGGCTCAGCTCTCAGCCCTTCAGGCCATCCTTGGTCTGGTTCAGCGTCTGGCTGAACAGCAAATGACATTGGAGACACTGGCTAACACCTTCAACCAGCTCAGTTTTCGACTGAACGCTACATCTTTGCCTGACAAGGCTTTCGCCTCTTCACCTACTGGAACCATAAGACTTTCAGTGCCCTTGCCTGCACCCACTCATTTTCAGGTGATCCCCTATTATGCAGAGGCTTCCTGAACCAGTGCTGTATGTACTTCTCCTTACAGCCAACTTACTTCCCAGACGTAGTATCCAAACCTACGTACATCCTGTCTCTTTTAGATGGGAAAGCACTGGCCTAGGCTTCACCTCTCTGGGAGCATAATGAGCCCATCCTCAGTTACCCTATTTTGTTCAGTGTTTGATGACCCTGCTCGTAAGACCGTCGCTGGATCTGCATTCCTGCACCTTCAACAAGGTACCAAACCTCTGACTGACTATGTTATTGAGTTTAAAATCTTGTCTTCCAAATACCTTGGACTCCCTCATTGATCTTGTAGGACGGATTGATCATCGTCTGCTTGAGCGCTCACAAGAAATAAAGGGTCCCAAGAAGATGACACCGGGAGTTCCACACCCTCGTCCTGCACCAGTTACACAGACCACTTCCATACCCAGTATCGAGGAGGAAGAACCCATGGAATTAGGCCTCAGCCATCTAACAGCCAAGGAGAAGCGTTATCTTAAAAGATTTGCCTCTGCATATACTGTGGACAACCTCTTGTCTTATCTGTCCGGTAAACTCGCAGACCTAGGATCCACTGAAGGACTCCTCCTAGGTCTAACCTTTCCATCTCCTCCACTGACTCTTCCAGTCTCCATCATATCTAATATGCTCAAGTTCCACAGATGAGCTCTAATGGACTCTGGTACTGGGGGAAACTTCATACTTAGACAATTCGTAGAGCACCTACGAATTCCCACCATCTGGATACTTACGCCACTGCTGCTAACAACTCATAGAGCACCTACAAATTCCCACCATCTGGATACTTACGCCACTGCTGCTATCATCTATACATGGCGAGCCACTTCCAGGAGAGTTCACTTATTCTACTCAACCAATTCGTCTCCGCACAGGGTTGCTCCACTTGGAGACCATCTCCTTCCTGGTCTTGGATAAAACTATACACCCGGTCATACTTGGAATACCTTGGCTACAGATGCACTCACCCCAGTTTGACTGGGACACTTTGGAACTGTCCCAGTGGGGAAGAGACTGTCATGGGAGATGTCTTTAAGAAGTCACCACCATGCCATGCTTAACCACTACCATCTCACTTCCGGGCCTACCTCAGCAATATTCATTCCACCAGGATATATTCTCTAAGAAGGCAGCACTCTGCCCCCTCACCAGTCCATTGACTGCACCATTAATTTGGCACCTAATTCCGAATCTCCCAGAGGAAGGGTGTACCCACTTTCTCTGTCAGAAACTCAGGCTATGTCAGCCTATATTCAAGAGAACTTGGTGAAGGGCTTTATTAGGCCTTCTAAATCTCCAGCTGGGGCCGGTTTCTTTTTTGTGGGTAAGAAGGATGGCTCCCTTCGCCCATGTATAGACTACCAAGGACTAAATGAGATCACCATGAAGGACTGCTACCCACTGCCTCTGATCTCTGAACTCTTTGATTGGTTCCAAGGGGCCAAAATATTCATGAAGCTGGACCTCAGAGGGGCATACAACTTGGTCCGCATACGCCAGGGTGATGAGTGGAAAACAGCTTTTAATACCCGCGATGGCCATTTTAAATATTTAGTCATGCCCTTTGGCCTTTGCAATGCCCCAGCTATATTTCAAAACATGATGAATGAAATTTTCAGGGACATGTTGTACAGTTGTGTGGTAGTATATCTTAATGATTTACTGATCTTCTCCCAAAAGCTACAGAACCATCAAGTAGACATTGCCAACATTCTCCAACGACTCAGGGATAATCACCTATACGCCAAATTAGAGAGGTGCTCTTTCCATCAGGAATCGGCCCCTTTCTTGGCTATGTGGTATCCAGCTGGGGGTTCCAAATGGACCCACAAAAGACCAAAAGTATCCAGGACTGGCCCCAACCTACTGGTCTTAAGGCTTTGCAGAGATTTCTCAGATTCACAAACTACTACAGGTCCTTCATTCATCACTACTCCACCTTGACCTCGCCTCTTACAGCCATGACATGGAAGGGAGCCACTCTCTCACATTGGTCTACAGAAGCCATTGACACATTCCAGAGACTTAAAGAAGAGTTTATTCAGGAACCATGCCTATGCCATCCCAATCCCCGACGACCATTCGTTGTCGAGGTAGATGCTTCAGATGTCGGAGTGGGTGCTGTCCTTAGCCAACACAGAGACACTCATACATTACATCCCTGCTCCTTCTTCTCTCAGCAATTCTCTCCTGATGAGTGGAATTATGGGATAGGAGACAAGTTGCTACTTGCCATCAAATTGGTGTTCAAAGAATGTTGCCCATGGCTCGAAGGTGCACAACAAAAGATAACGGTCTACACTGACCATAAAAATCTTGAATCTTCATCATGTGCAACGCTTGAACCATAGACAAGCGTGCTGGTCCCTATTTTTTAATCAATTTGATTTCTTACTGAAGTATCATCCAGCGGATAAGAATACCTGGGCAGATGCACTCTCCCATTCCTTCATTCCAGAAGACGTCCCGGATACACCATGACATATCATTGAAGCTACCAAGGTACTTCTGGCAGCTACACACACTGTTCCCACTGGGAAGACAGTGGTACCTCTCGATCTCAGGAAGAAGATCCTCAGATGGGCCCATGACTCTCTGCTTGCAGGTCACCTTGGTCAATCCAGAACACTCATCACCTTACAGAGATATTATTGGTGACCTTCTATGAAGGAAGACGTACAGGCCTACGTAGAGTCATGTCCTACCTGCGCAAGACAAAAACCTCCATTCGGCCATCCCTGGGGACTCCTCCAACCAGTGTCTGCTCCCAGTGAACCATGGACACACATTGCCACGGACTTTATCGTTTATTTGCCCTTGTCCAATGGTAATAATACCATCTGGGTCACCATTGACCGCTTTTCTAAAATGGCACATTTTGTGTCACTGCCGACTACCATCTGCCTTGGAGCTAGCAAGGTTGTTCATCCGGCACATCTTCCATCTACATGGCATGCCTAAGCATATCCTCTCGGACAGAGGGGTTCAGTTTACAGCTAAGGTAGGGATATCTCTGTGCAAGAAATTTGACATCTCATTAAATCTTACATCAGCTTACCACCTGCAAGCCAATGGACAGATGGAGAGAACGAACTGCACATTAAAGCAATTCCTTCATGCTTATGTCAACTCCAAACAAAGCGATTGGTCTGAATTGCTCCCCTGGGCCGAATTTGCTCTGAACTCACATCAGTCCACTTCAACGGGCTCATCTCCCTTTCAACTAGTTTACAGAAGTCAGCCATTACCTCCACTACCAATGACATTATCCGTAGCCTTTCCTGCAGCCCAGGCATCGACGAAAGAATTACTTCAGCTGTGGGAACCCACAAAAGAACTTTTCCAGAAGGCTGGACAACAGGCCAAGAAGTTCTATGATGCCTATCACAGAGCTGCACCACAGTTACAACCCGGCCACTTCATCTGCCTTAAGCTGCCATTGGTTCGATTTGCGCCAAGGTACATAGGACCCTTTCCGGTTCTCTGCCACCTGGGTCCAGTCACATAGAGTTTGAAGCTACCACCGGCACTCAGAATACATAATGTATTCCATATCTCCCTTCTGAAGCCACACATCCTGTCGAAGTTCTCCAGGAAAACACCAGAGACCCAACCTCTCATGCTGAAGAAGACATCACATATCAAGTAGAAGACATCCTTAATGTAAGAAAACATGGCAGACGATGGGAATATCTTATTTCCTGGGAAGGATTTGGTCCTGAGGAGAATAGTTGGGAGCCTGCATGTAACATCCTCGACAAGGAGTTGATCCAACAGTTCCACAGGACACATCCTAGGAAGCTGAAATCCCCGGGGAGGGGCACTAAGAAGGGGGTACTGTTATGCCTCATGGTCTCAGATGGCTGCGAACTCTCATGGTCAACTCTTTTTTCCCTGCTCCATCAAGTCTGGAATGAATGGCGGTCTATGCCAGTCCCCGCCGACCTCTCTGGCATTCCCGGGACAGTGTGGGTGCTGCCGACCACCATCTTGGATCCAGAGATACTAGACATGCGCACTTGTACAAGGGTCTCATTTGAACACGTCATGGTGGGAACCTTGGGGGTGTCCCCACCTGATGACGTCAACCCACTAGTGTATTTAATCTGACCAGCCCTTTCCTTCCTTCGAGTTGCAAAGAGTTCCGTCTTGCTGAATCCTCCACTTTCAAGGACTTCCTGTTCCTGACTCGGTCTTGGCATCTGGACATTCTGAGTACCCGCTCCTCGGGGGCTCCCTTGCGTTCCTGGCTATCCGCTCCTTGGAGGGCCTTCCTGCCTGACTGCTAGTAGATCTGCTTCTCAGATCTCTATCTCTCTCCAGGAACCATCTACTGTGAGTACCTCTACTGACTTCTACTATACAGACTGTATTGTGGATTCCATACAGCATACCCCGACCCTCGGGCCACTACTGCCTTTCTTCAGTGGAAGTCATTTCAGCTTTCCTGCTCTACAGAATACCTACACGCCATCTACAGGAGCCACTTCTGGGTTCCAGCATCACTACCAGTTCTTCAACATCTACTGTACAGAGATCCTCGGCATACCCCGCTCCACGGGCCACTACCAGATCTGTATTCCTGAGGTGCCTACATTCATCAGAGGGGATCCCTGGCTTATCCCGCTCCGTGGGCCACTACCAGATCTTCTCAGCTGTGTCTCACTCTGGGTAATTCCCATTGCCAAGGATTGTACTACTATTTCTCCATTCTGTGGAGATTACTTTTTCCTTCCAATATAATAAAGTCTGCACTTCTAGCTGTGTCCCACACCACTGAGACTCCGCCTGCTGACGGTGAGGCTCACAGGGCTCCTCCCTGTGGGCGGAGACATCTCTCATCTCAGCCCAGGGTTCACATCCTTCCTTAAACATAACAGAAAGATTTCTTCAGTATTAACATTTTTATTTTATTCCAACTAGATACTTCTGGCATGGGTACTGTTTACTATGAGTGTGAGGTTAAGAAAGAAAAAAGCTCTCTCAAGTTCTCTTTTTTTAAATCCAAGTTTATTTATTGATGAAAATATCCAAACTACAGCAAAATAAATACAAAGACATGAACTAACAAACAATCAAGACTAAAGAGCCAATGTACCGACCTACTAAAGCTTTATAAGAATTAACACATGTTAAAAGTGCTGTTAATGTGCATAATTTAGCTTGAAAGAGTTATACAGAAAAATAATGCTAATTAGGTAATGAGATGCAAAACTATACAAAACAACCCATTACCTATGAATACAGCAAAAAAGAAAGCAAGCTAATGATTCGCAGATGCAGTACCATGGAAGCTTAACTACAGCTCGAGGAGGAATAGTTAAGCTTTTGCATAATATCTGTAGGTAAGGTATGGGTGCACTTTACTGCCTGCTTCATTTACATGTCATTACCATCAGCAAGATAAACACTGTGTTAATGTGCAATGACAGCCAATGTTAATGCACTTAAGTGCATTGGTCCTAAAACTTTAAATGAGAAATGAAGAGAAAGAAAAGAAAAACAAAAACATCCTGAGGGGGCACATGAAGTGAAATTCTATTAAAACAGACATAACTATAAATCCTGAAATGACATTGCTATGTTTTTTTGAACCCAATGATAGAAAGACAGCCTTACCTGAACCCAAGTCAATGTCGGATGCTGAAGAGGAGGGTAAATATGCCAATCCAGCCCGGGTCATAGGCAGGCAGCAAGCAAGAGAATCCAAGACAATCTGGGTAGTAGGCAGGCAGCAAGCAAGAGAAATCCAATGTCCAATCCGGGCCAAAGCCAGGCAGCAGGCAAGAGGAATCCAAGGCAATCCGAGTTGTAGGCAGGTAGCAAGCAAGAGAAATTCAAAGTCCAGTCCAGGTCAAAGGCAGGCAGCAGGGAAGAGGAATCCAAAGCAATCTGGGTCGTATGCAAAAGTAACTCCAGCAGAGAGACAGCACCAGCCCAAGCAAGCCTGTAGCTGAGGCAAAGTTTGTGTCTGGAAGCTGGGTGTAAATAGCCCATTTCCCATGGCAGCACGGGGACCATTGGGAGGTTTGCCGACATGCCGAGGCGGCGGAGCCAAGGTGCCACGTGGTTCGGTCAGTGTCGTGTGTCCTTCATGTCGCTGCTGCTTCATACCGCTCCAGTGTTTTGCAGGGTAAGCCAGATTTGCAGTGGAACAGTACCTCCCCTGCAAGGCCCTCTTCCCTGTCTTTTAGGTCCTGGTTTAAGAGGGAAATGTAAATGAAAGTCATGGATTAGCTGGGGGGCCTGAATATTGCTGGCTGGTTCCCAGGAGTTCTCTCCGGCCCATAGTTTTTCCATGTAATTAAATATTGAAAGAGTCCATCCCTTGCATCTAGCATCTAGAATCTCCTGAACGTTATAATGTGTGTCCTCCTCCACTATCGTGGGTGACAGCTGCTTGGGTTTCCTAGACGGCCAACACAAGACTGCTGGTTTGAGGAGAGATATGTGGGACACATCATGAATTCGCTGGGTTGGAGGTAATTGCAACATATAGATGACCTCCACAATCTGTCTCTCCACTGGGAATGGTCCCACGAAATGAGGGGCAAATTTAAGGGAAGGCAAGCATAATCTGAGGTTACAAGTGCTCAGCCAGACCAATTGTCCTGGGTGCAAATGGGGGCTGTTCTTCGTTTTTTATCAGCTTGACTTTTGGCTTTGACTGCTGTTTGTTGCAGTAGGATCCGCGTGTCCTCCCATAGCTTCTTTAAGTTTTGGGAACCATATCTACCGCAGGGCAAGATGATGATGTGGCAAGTGGCAACACTATCTGCGGATGCCGTCCAAAGACCAGATAGAAGGGGGATGTACCCATAGCCTGAGTGATGTGGTTGTTGTGAGATATTTCTGCCCTAGGAAGTAGCGAGGACCAGTCATCTTGTTGTTGGTTGATGTGACAGTGCAGGGAAGTCTTGAGTGACTGGTTAGTACGTTCTGCCAGTCCATTGGTCTGTGGATGGTAAGCGGAAGAAAAGTCAAGTTGTATTTCGAATTTGCTACATAGATTCCTCCAGAAGCGAGCAGTGAATTGGACTCCGATATCTGATACAAAATGCTAGGGAAGTCTGTGAATCTGAACATAAGAACATAAGAAAATGCCATACTGGGTCAGACCAAGGGTCCATCAAGCCCAGCATCCTGTTTCCTGTTGGAAAAATAGACAAGCTAATTCAGGTGCTGTGGGTAAGCCAGGAAGCGGAATGAAATGGGCCGTTTTAGAAAATCTGTTGACCATGACCCAGATGGTGTTATTTCCATTAGATAGGGTTAGGTCTGCAATAAAATCAGTTGCAATGTGAATCCATGGCTTGTCAGGTATGGGCAAGGGTTGTAAGAAACTCCAGGTTTGAGTTTGGAGATTTTTGTGTGTGGCACACGTAGGACAAGATTCTACAAATCTTCTGGAGTCTTCTTTCCATTGAGGCCACCAGAAGTGATGACTGATGAGTTCCTGGTACATTGCAGTCCCGAGTGACCTGCCACATGAGAATCATGAGCCCAACAGAAACTCTCCCCTTAATCATTTGGGAATGACAGTCTTGGCAAGGGGGACAGTAAAAGTGGCGGCAATCATAATTTATTTTTATTTATTTATTTAACACTTTTTTATACCGACCTTCATAGTGAAAACCATATCGGATCGGGCTGGATTGATAATATGATGAGGTGGTTCTGGGGTGTCATTGGAGAGAAAGCTTCTTGTCAGGGAATCTGCTCGTTGATTCTTCTCCGCTGGTCAAAAGAGTAGTTTAAAGTTAAATCAACTAAAAAACAAAGCCCTTTGGGTTTGCCAGGGATTTAGGTGTTGAGCATGTGAGAGATAATATAAGTTCTTCAGATCTGTATAAATGGTGATCGTATATTTTGCCCCCTCTAATAAATGTCGGCACTCCTCAAGGGCTAACTTAATAGCCAACAGCTCCCGGTCTTCTCTGTCGAAAAAATTGTTTTAGAGAAATATGCACAAGTGGCAAGGTTCCCCTCCTCCAATCATTGTACAAGAATAGTGCCAACCCCAAGGGCGAATGCTTCAACCTCTAAAATAAAGGGTTTTGTTTGGATGGCCATCGTAGACAGGGATCTTTAATAAATTCCTCTTTTAGCTGTTGAAAGGCTTAGATGGCCTCTGCACTCCAGTTATGAACATTGGCTTCTTTTTTGGTCATGGCAGTGAGGGGCACTACTAAGTTTGAGTAGCTGGAGATAAATTGTCGATAATAATTTGAAAACCACAAGAATCACTCTAAGGCCTTGAGACCTATTCGTTGAGGCCAGTCCAGGATTACTTTGATCTTCTCTGGATCCATTTGTAATCCAGTTTGAGAAATAATGTAGCCCAGAAAGGGAAGTTCTTTCTTATGAAACATACATTTTTCTAACTTGGCAAATAACTTATTCTACCGGAGTCATTGAAGGACCTGTCATATGTGGAGAAGGTGTTGATCCATTGATTTAGAAAAGATGAGGATGTCATCTAAATAGATGATAACGTTTTAATAGAAAAGGTCCCAAAAAATATTATTACCCATGGCCTAAAAAACTGCAGGTGCATTATATAAGCCAAAA
Source organism: Rhinatrema bivittatum (assembly GCF_901001135.1). Lineage (NCBI taxonomy): Eukaryota > Metazoa > Chordata > Amphibia > Gymnophiona > Rhinatrematidae > Rhinatrema > Rhinatrema bivittatum. Next base: position 438,312,802 of record NC_042617.1, read on the forward strand.
GGCATTACTAGATATCTGAATTGTCAATCACGAGTATTAAAGGCTGTTTTCCACTCATCCCCTTCTTGAATCCACACAAGGTTTCAGGCACCTCGCAGGTCTAACTTGGTAAAAATCTGTGCTCCTTTGATTCTGTCAAACAACTCGGTGACGAGTGGAATGGGATAACGATTTTTCCGGGTGATGACATTCAGACCACGATAATCAATGCAGGGGCATAGAGAGCCAACTTTTTTTTTTTTTTTTACAAAAAAGAACCTGGCCACTGCTGAACAGGAAGAGGGCCTGATAAAACCCCAATCCAGGTTTTTTTGAATATATTGGTTCATGGTCTGTGTTTCTGGTTCTGACAGTATTTATACTCTGCCTCAAGGGGGAATTTACCCCGGAAGCAATTCAATGCTGTAATCATAGTCCCGATGTGGTGGGAGAGTCTCTGTTGCTTGCTGAATACATCTGCAAAATCCGTATATTGACCCAGCAGTCTGGCCAGAATGGGTTCCATCACAAAGATTTTGCAAGGAAGGGGTTTCATGGAGAGTAAACAGCTACAGTGACACTTGGAACTCCACTTTGCCAGCTGCAGTGTATCCCAGTCTATTTGGGGTTGATGTAACCTTAACCATGGTAAACCTAGAATGATTTGGTTTACTGATGATGGTAAAACATAGAAGGAAATAGCTTCTTGATGCAGGATTCCCATGGTCATGGTAACTGGTCCAGTGATAAGTGAGATCCTGTAAAGTAGAGGTTGCCCAGAAACTGAGGAAATGGTAAAGGGAGTTTTACGTGGTTCCATAGGAATCTGGTAGTAATGGATTCATCATTCCTCGATGAAATTCCCAGCTGCCCCGGTATCCAAAAAGGCCTGTAGGTAAATGGGGCATTTGCAGGTGGAGATAGTCATGGGAACAAGTACCTGCGGAGAGGAAATTGCATGACCTAAGGAGGCCTCTCCCACCAATCCTAGGTCCGAGAGTTTCCTGACTTTTGTGAACAATACTTAGCATAATGACTGGTGTCTGAACAGTAGAGGCATACATTTTGCTTTTGTTGTCTCTGTCGTTCCTCAGGAGAGATCCTGAATCAATTGATCTGCATGGGTTCTTCTAAGGAGGTAGACAAATCATGAGTTCTGGAGGGAATGAGGGGACGCTGAAATGATGGTGCCAATCGGGGTGGATGGCGAGCAGTTATCCTTTCTTGTGAACGTTCCTGAAACTGAAAGTCTAGGCCAGTGGTCCCCAACCTTTTTTGCACCAGGGACCGGCTTCAAGCAAGACCATTTTTCCATGGCCCGGCAGGGCGGGGCAGGGGCGGGGCTTTGGTCATATGAGGGCGGGGTTATGGAGGGGGTTGGATTTTAGTGCACACTTATCATTTAATTATGACATTTATAATGTGAATGTGACTCAACTCACCATAGGTTCTCATATGCATGGCACACTGACCCATGATCGTCATGGGGCTAGATGTAAAAGTACAGTTTGTATCCACGGGAACCCCCCTGACCCACAATAATGGATGTAAAGCAGAATTATGACATTCCCCATACAACTCACCCTACAAAAAAGATATTCTGGTTCTGGTGACATCTCAGTAACAGTAACTCAAACTCCTTCTACTTCCAGGCTCAATAGCCCTACTTATGAAAAAAGACAGCAGTTTACCACCAATGCATGTCCTCTTGAGAAAACACAACAAATAAGACCGATACAAACGCTTACATGCTAGCAAAATATTTCATCTCGGTAACAGACACAGAACTGACCTAACATACTCCCAGGATCTGTAGTAATGCACATAAACTAATCTGCACACAGTTACACCTGTATTATGGAATACACTCAAACAGGAGCAACCCTATCTATGAAAAGGCAACACTACAAATATTAAATCAGGTCCTAAAAACCAATACACCTCTTATTAGGAAAACAGAACTAGCAAGCAGCTATAGATCCCCGCACAGAAATAATTGTAAAACTATACTAATAAGCAGAATAAATGTTTCAAAACAGCTATGAACAGAATAACATCCAACAATTAAAAACTATTAAACATTCTCCAAACACCAATAAAATATTTCAAAAAAGCAGACATCACACAATTAAAATGGCAGTCAAGAAAAATAAACTTAAAAAGCCACTTTTACTTACCCCCTCCAGCAGCTGTCCTACTCCCCTTCCCTGCAGGCCGTGGCACACACCAGAAGCAGCAGTAGAAGCTAAGCTCTATACTCATGGTCCTCTTCCTTAGTGCCCATGTTTCTCACACACACACCATACCAGTCATGCCCCCATGACCAGTTTCTGTCTCTCACACACCAATCATCTCCCAAACAGTCTTTGGCACACACACACCAGTCACCTTCCTGAACAGTTTCTCTCATGCCATACACACACACACAGGCTTCCCACTCCCGTGTTCTACTTACATATATGGGCTTCTCACTCTCATAATCACTTTCTCTGTCTCTCTCTCTCACACACACACACACTCACCAGTCTCTCACTCCCATGTTCTCTTTCAGATATACAGGCTTCTCCCTCCCATGATGTGTCTCACACACACCCAGGTTTCTCACTCCCATGCTCACTCTTCACATGCACAGGCTTCTCATTCCCATAATCACTTTATTTCTCTCTCTCTCACACACACCAGTCACCTGATCTCGCTCATGCATACACACACACACACAGGCTTCCCACTCCCATGTTCTCTTTCAGATATACAGGCTTCTCCCTCCTATGCTGTGTCTCACACACACCCAGGTTTCTCACTCCCATGCTCACTTCTCTTCACATGCACAGGCTTCTCATTCCCATAATCACTTTCTCTCTGTTACACACACACCAGTCTCTCTCATTTCCATGCTCACTCTCCACGTGCACAGGCTTCTCATTCCTTGAATCACATTCTCTCTCATTCACACACACCAGTCTTTTTCTCTCACACACACCGTCACCTTACCAAGCAGTCTCTTTCTCTCATGCATGCATACTCACCCAGGTTTCTCACTCCCATGCTTTCTTTCACCCCCACAACACCAGGCTTCTTACGCCCATGCTTTCCCACATACCCAGACTTCTCACTTCCATGCTTTTTCTCTCTCTCACACACACATCAGTCACCTCCCTGAGCAATTAATGTCATTGTCTCTCACATATACACACACACACACACACACACACACACACACACATCAGCTCTCTGACCAGTCAATCACACACATGCTGGCTGCCTGCTTCTCTCTCTTTCTCTCACTCACTTCCTCTCCCCCCCCACCCCAGCACAAATGGTAGCTGCACCACCTCCTCCTCCAGCCCCTGCAGGCCAAGAAAGAAGAATCCCATCGGCCGTGGGAGACTCACGTTGCTGTCTCCTTTACCTATTATCAGCTGCTTCGATTGCTCGGGGGCTGATGCTGCTGTCGCCGCTGCTATTTTTTCATGCGGCACGGCTCTTTCTCCTTCCCGCTCACAGCGTATCACTTCCTGTTCTGGGTCGGGGGGGGGGGGGGGGGGAAGAAGAAAAGGCCAGCCGCGGATGCCACAGCTTTTTTTTTTTTATTTTGCACCGCTGCCGTTCCCGCTGGGCTTGAATGTGTTGAAATCCCGGCGGCAACGGCAGCAGGGAAGGAAGAGCAGCGGGAGAGACCGGGAGCGCGCGACACACCTGCCGGTGCTTGGCGGCGCCGCGGACCGGCAAAAAACTCCCACGGCCCGGTCCCGGTCCACGGACCAGTGGTTGGGGACCCCTGGTCTAGGCAAATGGCTAGGCAGATAAGATCCTCATGGGAGTCTGGTGGATTTCTAGTAGCCAATTCATCTGTTATGGGGTCTGAAAATCCTTGACGGAAAATAGCAATAAGGTTCTCCTCTCCCCAACATAGTTCAGCAGCCATTGCTGGTCTCTAGGGTAGCTCTCTGGCCACTCGATAGCCCTTTTGAACCTGCCGCTTGGGAACAGCTTGTGTGTCAGGAAAGATGAAATGATTCAGAAAGCATGGATATGACTTAGAACTTTGATGAAGGCACTGAAGACTTGAACATGACTGGGAATGAGCAACATCACTTGGAAGAAATAACTTGATTTGGACAAGGAACATCACTTGGAATGAGGAACAAGGAGATCCAAGATCCATGAGACAGGAATTATGAACAAGACTAGGAACTTGGAACTTGACTTGGAACTTTAAACAAGGACTTGTCCCAGTGAAGACAGACTTGAAAACAGGCCTAATGCTATGAAGCACCCTACACAGCCAACCATGGACTGGTTGTGGACCATGATGTTAGCACACCTGCAGGAAATTGTATTCAGGATTTGTGCTGTGATGCACCCTACACAGCCACGGTCGCCCGTATGACATAGTGAGGGCAAAGGTAGCGCCGGCGCCATTTTGAAGATTGGCAATACGACCCGCATGCAGGAGGTCGCTCCCGGACCCCCGCTGGACTTTTGGCAAGTCTTGTGGGGGTCAGGAGGCCCCCCCCAAGCTGGCCAAAAGTCCCTGGGGGTCCAGCGGGGGTCCGGGGGCAATCTCCTGCACGCGTGACGTCGGGAGCCAGGAAACAAAATGGCGCCGGCGCTACCTTTGCCCTGTCACATGATAAGGGCAAAGGGCCACCGGCGCCATTTTTCAACGCAGCGGTGGCCAGAGAGTGGGAGGAGATCGCGTCGGGACCCCCCCCCACTGGACCCCAGGTAATTTAAAACATTTTTGGGGGGGTTCGGGAGGGTGGGGGATTTGTTTTAAAGGTTCGGGTTGGTTTTAGGGTTTTTTTGGTGTGCCGGTTTTCCCGCCCTCCCCTGATTTACGATTTTTAACGATTTTTAGAAAAAAAAAACTCGACGATCAGATTTCCCTCCCCCCCAGCCAAAATTGATCATTAAGACGATCGATTACACGATTCACACCTCTAAAGTGGAGTGCCACAGAGATGGTTTTGTGACAGTTTCTGTACAATATTTTTGGAGAGCAACATTGCAGAAGGTAAATAAGGTAAAGTTTCTCTATATGTGGATGTTACTAAGATCTACAACAGAGTAGACACTCCTGAAGGAGTAAAGAGAATGAAAGGCTTGAAGAGTGGTCAAATTCTTGGCAGTTTGGATTCAATGCCACAAAGTGCAGAGTCATGAATCTGGGTACGGTAATCCAAAAGTGTGGTATGTAATGGGGGATGTAAAATTAATGTGCAAGGACTGGGGGAGAGATCTTGGTGTAGTAGTTTCTGGTGATCTGAAGGCAGTGAGCAATGCGACAACACAATAGCTAAAGGCAGAAGAATGCTTGGCTGCATAGTCAGAGGAATAACTAGCAGGAAAAAGGAGGTGATAATGCCCTTGTGCAGGTCCTTAGTGAGGTCTAAAATGGAGTACTGTGTTCAGTTTTGGAGCCCATATCTCAAAAAGGATAAGGACAGGATGGCGGTGGTCCAGAGAAGTGCAACTAAAAATGGTGTTGGGTCTGTATCAGAAGACTTATGTGGAGAGGCTGAAGGATCTAAACATGTATAACCTAGGAGGTGCAGGGGCGATATGATACAGACCTTCAGATACCTGAAAGGTTTTAATGCTGTATAATCTTCAAACCTTTTCCATTGGAAAGGAAGCTGTAGAACTATGGGTCACAAAATGAAACTCCAAGGCAGATGACTCAGAACCAACATCAGGAAATTCTTCTTCATGGAGAGGGTGGTGGATTCCTGGAATGCCCTTCCAGAAGAGGTGTTGAGAACAAAAACAGTAATCAAATTCAAAAGTCATGGGCTAATTACTTTGGATCCCTTAAGGCTAGAAGTTGGAAATGAAGGAAAGGGTGCATGGGAGTTACCTGCATGGAGCAGCAGTTACTAGAGGTGGTCAGGCTTTTTCCAGGCTTTTGTTTTCTGTCACATGGTAGGGGTAAATGGTGGCTGGTACCATTTTGAATAATGGCAGCTACCGACCTGGGAGCAGGAGGTTGATGCTGGGCCCCTCGCTAGTCCATCAGAAAATTGTTGCTAAGTTCTGGGGGTTTGGGAGGATAGGCTAGGATGGATGGGGTAGTCCACATGTGGAAGAGCTCTATATTTTAATTAATGAGAAGAGATGGGGTTGGTTCTGTTTTTTTTTTTTTAAGGCATTTTTTTTAAAACCCCTCAAAAAAGGATAGGAAAAACCACCCGGAATTTTGTGGGTTTTCTTACCATTTATTTTAATTCTAGAAATGCAACAAAATAGGAAATATTGATATTTACTATTTTGTAACCCCTTTGAAAAAATACTCAGATGGGCTGAATTTTTAAAAGCATTTTCATGCATAAAACAAATTTATGTACGTAAATCAGCTTTTGAAAGATATCCATGGTTTTATGCATGTAAATGCAAACACAGAAGGTATTGCATGTGTACTTTTATACATATCGGAAAGAGATGTTCCAGGAGGTGCAGTTGGTACAGGGAAAATATTTACATGGTTTTCAGTTTTTGAAAGTATGCATGTAAATGTACTTGTACACATTTAAACTAACTTGATCCCTGACAGGTATAAAGCTGTGTGCATATGCCAGATGGGTAAGTCTGCTTTGAAAATTTGAGCTAAAATGTGCGTGAACTTTCTATACTTTGGGCAAGATTTTAGAAAGCATTTACATGCTTAAAATTGGGTTTAACACATATAAATGCACTTTACCCATGTTATAAAATTACTCTACATCAACTGTCTCAACTTTATCCACATGTTAATTTACACCTTTAAAAATAGAATAGATTGGTTGGGGAAGACTTTCCTTTTCTAAAACCATGTTGACTCATCCCCATTAAACCATGCTTAACTATATGGCCTATGATTTCATCTTTAAGAGTGCCTTCTACCATTTTGCCTGGAACTGACATCAGGCTCATCAGCCTTTAGTTTCCCAGATCACCATGGAGCCTATTTTTAAAATAAGCATTATATTAGCCATACTCCAGTCTTCAAAAACTGTGGCTGTTTTAAATGAGAAGTTACAGATTACTAGTAATAGGTTTGCAATTTCATGGGGTGAATAGCATCTAGTCCTACTAATCTGTAACTTTCTAGTTTGTCAATTTGAATTTATTATATCTTCTAGTTTCACAGTGATTTGCTTTATTTGCTCAGAATCATCACCTTCAAATAATATTACATGTGAAGGGATGGCCCCCTACACTTGAAGCATTCTTTGATGGTGATGAAATAAATTCATTCAGTTTTTCGGTTATGTCCTTGTTCTCCCTGAGCATCCCTTTTAAACTTTTTCATCTAACAGTTCAAATGACACCCTCACAGGTTTTTTTGCTTTAAATCTAAAAAGGTTGTATTAGTTTTTGTCTCAACTCATCTTATTGCTGTTTTACATCTACTTGCCAGTGCTTATGCTCTTCCTTATTTTCATTATTTGGATCTGTTTTCCATGCTCATTTTACTTTAATTGCCTCTTTGATTTCACCAATAAATCATGCCGATAGCCGATTGGCCTTCTTTCAACCATTTTTTTTAATGCATAGAATACATTTTATTTTTAAACAATATACACACTTCATGAAAACGTTTAACCTTGGCAAATACTCCTTTCAGTTTTTTTTTTTTTCTCATTTTATTGTAAACTTACTGACACTTGCTGTTTCCCAGGCCATTCATTAATTTACACAGGCCTTAACCACTTTGTTATCTTTAACTGTTTCATGGTCTCTTGGACATTTTCTTCAAACTCCATTCCCTTACAGTTCTTGCAAGTATTGGTCTTATCCAGTATGTAGCCTTTGATGGATTTTACCACAGCAAAAGGAAAATGCTGCAGAAGTGCAGCACACAGAACCATCAAGACTGCATTCCTCCATGATTACTACTTCCGATTTAATGGAGGCAGTATTTACAATTAGTGATTCAGAAGAAGAATCATATCTTAGAATCCCTGAATCACAGAACATTAAACAGCTAATGGCTAAAGAGCATTTAGTATCACTAGTCAGCAGGGTCTTAGCTTTCAGTGAAGATTGATTTCAAGGCTGAATAGTCAGCTCCTTTGGAAATATCAGGTCTCCTTTCAGGAATTTCCTCTGGTTTCTCCATACCTAGGGCATTCAACCAATTTGGTTGGTGCCCTTTGTCCCTTATTTGGAGCCTTGGAGTGCTCTTGCCACTTTGAGTGGCTGCTTGCATCACTCATGATGCTTTGAGGTATTCATACCTCTCTTTCAATTGCTTTCACCCTCTATCACTGGCTTGAGGGATTTTCTGTCTCTTCTGGTGCTTTTTTCTCTCTTTATGGTGCCTTAAGCTTTTCATGCCACACTTGGTGCCACTTTGTCCATCTTGTAAAGATTTTGAACATTCATGCCACTGTTGTTGATGACCTCTTTTAATGATTTGGGGTGTTCTTCTCAGTCTAGCTTGCTTCTTTGTTGGTTACACTGGAGTGTTTTATCCAAGATAAAAACAACCAAAAAAAAAAAAAGATTACAAGTTTATTCTCCTAAACCACTTCACTTTTTGATTCATTCTTTTGTTATATCGTTCCACAATCCCATCCTGGTTTTCCCACCTTGTTTGTTGTTTATACTGAGCTGTTTTGTCCACAAAAATCTTCGATCAGAAGGAAGGAATACAAGCATAACAGAAAGCAATCATGCAGAGGAAAGACATTTTACATGCTATAAATGTGGTAAAAGTTTTAGAAGGAAGAGAAAACTAATGCAACACAAGAACATCAACAAAGGGAAGAGATTGTTTTCACCTAAAGAATATGGGGAAAGTTTTCTTAATAAAATAAACCTCACCAATTCTTAAGAAAGCCACACTGAGGAAAAACAATTTTCATGTTACAATTGTGACTAAGTTTCAGTTGGAAAGCAGATTTCACAGGAAACCCAGCAGTAAGAATAATTTCAAGTAAGGAATGTTATAAAAGGTTATGTCATAAAATGTACCAGTATCTTGATGACAAATCTTTCTTTTGTACTAAATCTGACACGTGGCAAATGCTTCAACAGGAAGAAAGACAATATCACAATGCCAATCTTCCTTGCTGCTATACTTCTTATCGTTTACCTTAAGAATCTTTCTTCAACTCAATATTACTGCCATACCTATTATATTGCACATTGAGTGTCATATTGACACTCTTCCTTACTTATACCCCAGACTTTATACCTTGGAGTGTTCTTGCCACTGTAGGAAGCTGCTTTGCACCTCTCATGCTGCTTTGGTGTATTTCATACCATATTTTCTGCTGCTTTGTCCCTTTATTGGTGACTTGGTGTTTTTCCTGCCACCTTTTCTACTTTGTTCCTCCTTCATGGTGCTACTTTGCCTCTCATGCTGCCTTTGAAGGATTGTGTCACTGTTGTGGATGCCTTCTTTGGAAGACTTGAGGTATTCTTCTCCCTCTTGTTGCTTCTTTGATCCTATGATAGTAACTTGAAGATCACCTGGCACTGCTGGTACCCCTTTGCCCCTTTTATGTTGCCTTAGGCTAATCGTGCCATTTTTTGTTCTTTGCCACATTTTAGGTGCTTTGGAGTTATTTTACCCTTCTGATGATGTCGTCACAGAAGTTTGATTAGAATTGATGTAAAAACCCCAATTATGGAGTCCAAAATAGGCTTTAATCCTTCCCCCATTGACTTTAATGGCAAACAAACAAATAAAATGAATGAACATTTGTTTGTTTTGAAAATAATAATATGAATTGAGGTTACCATGAAACAAATTAATGAACTGAAACAATTTTTCTTCTGTACATCCCTAAGATTATCCTTACAGTTGCATTCTGAACAAGTTGTAGTACATACAGTAGCTTTTTTGTTAGTCCTATATACTAAGAATTACAATAGTCTGAAGGGTAGATTTTATAAATCTATGCCCACACGTACTTTTGTTTGCGCACCAGGCGCAAACAAAAGTACGTGGGATTTTATAAGATACGCGCGTAGCCTAGCGTATCTTATAAAATCTGGGGTCAGCGCACGCAAGGGGGTGCACATTTGTGCACCTTGCACGTGCCGAGCCCAGCGCGTGCTGCCCTTACCCCTGCACATGCTGCCCGTTCCCTCCGAGGCCGCTGTGTTTTAAAAGTTACGCCTGCCAGAAGCAGGCGTAACTCACACACGCCAGTGGGCTGCTGGCACGCGATTCCCCAGCCCGTGACCCGTTTCGGAGGCCTCAGTCACGCCCCCAAAATGCCCCCAGGCCAGCACCATGCCCCTGACATGCCCCCCAGAATGCCCCAAATGTCGCATCAGCCCCGACACACCCCCCCGACACACCCCCTAGCGAAGCCCCGGGACATACGTGCATCCCGGGGCTTGCGCGCACTGCCGAGCCTTTGCAAAATAGGCTCAGCGCATGTAGGGGGGGTTTAAAAGGGTTACGCGCATAACTTATGCGCGTAACCCTTTTAAAATCTAACTCTAAATGTCTTAACACTAGAGCATGCACAACAACTTTAAAATCAAACCTAGGGATAAGGGATTTCAATGGATAATTCATTTTAGGTTTAAAACATTCATCTTAACCACCCTTTTTACTTGAGATCTCAGAGATATCTTTGAAGCTAACCAAAAACCTAAGTCACAAACTTCATTAAACACTGGTATCTTGACACCATTTAAAACCAACTGGGCATCATTTATAGAATTTAGTTTTACCAAGCCACAATATTTTAATTTTCTGGAAATTTAAGAATAAACAATTTGAGGTCATCCAATTATCTATTGCCTTAAATCACCTATTAAGTAACTTTAATGGATAACATGTCTGAATTACAGGGCATGCAACATATAGTAACATAGTGAATGATGGCAGATAAAAACCCAAAAGGTCCATCCAGCCTGCCCAGCAAGGATTTTTTTAGGGTAGTAATGTAAGTTAGTATTTTAAGCCCAGCATGTATTTTCTTTTGGCCTAACTTTTTATATATTACTTTATTTCTATAGACATTAGTAGTTAATCATTTTTTTAGGTAGGTCATCTAATCTAGTTTTTCACTTAATTCTGCTGACTTCTAGGAGAAGTCATGGTTTCCTCTCTCCAGCTGACCATTCATTCTTATTACCTATTATCTTAAGTTTCCTGCTCTTTTCTGCTTTGTGAGATAAGGAAGGAGGAAAAGACTAATTTTCTTAAGTCAGATTGTGGGTTAGTTAGCAATCACAAGCTGAACTGTTAATTAGATAAAGGCTATGAAACTGTCAGAAATATATATAAGTGGCCATCAGCTCATCAAAGATGGACATTTCAAAATTGCAAAGTCTAGGAGACAGTTGCTGAGAGAACACTTACTCATTCTTGAAATAACTTATTAACCAATTCACTTACCCACATACAGCTATGCTTAACTACAGTAACAAGTAAGAGAGATTCTCAGCACTAGTGATAAGAATAACCATAATGTACACACACAAATGTTGCAGTATCTGCAGTAGCAGCCTCAGCATCAGTGGAAGCAGAGAGAGAGATCCACATGAGTGAACTTCAGGTCATCTGGGAAGAGACAGATAGTCACTGGCAATTCCCAGTTTCCAACTGGTGGGTGAGAAATTTCCATGAAGCATGGGGTTTGTAAATGTTGTTTTCCTATTTTAGAACAGAGATACTCACACATTTAAAAGGCAGTCACAAGTTAAGGAAACATGCTACCAAAAATTACCTTGTATTTTATTTAGACTAGGAGTCACTGAGATTAAACTATGGTGAATTGCTGTTGGCCAGTGACAATATTTTAAATAAGACTGGGGGTTGTAAAATTTGTCAAAATGATGTGTGATGATATATCTTGTCTTCTATTATGAAATATATTTTCCTTTTTGTCAGGAAGCTTTATTAATAAATCTAGGTGACATTCTTTTATCTAACAGTTCTGATACTTTTGTTGTATTTGGTATAGGGTGGGCCTTGAGATAAACAAGGAGTCGTTTATCAGGGTAGTCTCACATCAAATTAGTGGAAGAGATTTGGGGGTAGATTTAAGACAATTCACCAGGTTTTCTTCCTAGTAGTTTACATTACCAGTTGCCTCTCAATGCAGGTTACCCCCAAGCCTTCGGTTAAGGGCAGTAGCAGTTGCTACTCCATGCAGGCCACCTCCAAGCAGCCATGTTAATTTGAGGTGTAAAGGCAAAGTTACTCCATTTCTTCATTTCCATTCTCTAGCCAGTAGGGATCCTATGTATTTGTCCCACACTCTTTTCAATTCCATTACTGTTCTTCTCTTCACCAGCTCTTCCCAGAGAACATTCCATGCATCTGGCACCCTTTCCATGAAGAAATATTCTGACATTGTTCCTGAGTCTTCCCCCTTGGAGTTTTATATCATGACCCCTACATTTACAGCTTCCTTTCCATTGGAAAAGATTTTATTTTTGTACATCATGAATTCTTTTCAGGTATTTGAAGATCTGCATCATATTTCTCTAGTATCTTCTCTATTCCAGGGTATACATATTAAGGTCTTTCATTCTCATCTCATATGGCTTTCCATGCAGACTCTACACTATTTTCATCACCTTTCTCTGAACTGATTCTATTCTGTTCTTATCCTTTTTGAGTTGAGGTAAGAGCTCTCCAAGGATCTATACAGTGGCAAAAATAGCATCCTCCATGGACTATTTCACATGTACCTACTAAGGGCTAACATTTAACACCTTCCTTGGAAAAAATAACCTTTGAGTAACAATGATATGACAGGGGGCCTCTGGTACATGTTTGGTTAAGAAGGAACAGGGAAACAAAAGGTTTGGACAAGCTCCTGGAGGAAAACTTCATTAACCATTAATAAGGTAGAGTTGTAAAAATCCACTGCGTATTCTTGGAATGTATCTAACCCTTGGGATCCTGCCAAGTACTTGTGACCTAGCTTGGCCACTGTTGGAAACAGGATATTGGGCTTGATGGATTCTTCGTCTGACTCAGAATGGCAAGCCTTATTTTCTTATGCATAAGAACATAAGAAATTGCCATGCTGGGTCAGACCAAGGATCCATCAAGCCCAGCATCCTGTTTCCAACAGAGGCCAAACCATCTCAGTACTGTAAAAGTTTTAACTTTTTTGAATTTGGTCTTTCTATCTGCATATGCTTTAATATGTTATTCTTTCCTTGCTCATATTGCATTCTTTTATTATTTATAAATGTAATTCATGTAAGCCACAATAAACAATATTGAAATGTATGGGCTTTACATTTTTAAATAAACAAATACATAAAAATATAGAACAGAATGGAAGCAGTCCAGACAAATTTGACCAAAATGGTGTGGGGTCTGTACAGAAAATCATATGAGAAGAAATTGAAGAACCTTGATATGTATACCCTGGAAGAAAAAAAAAAGACAGAGGAGATATCCAAAACTTCAAATACATGAAAGAATTTAATGATGCACAAAATCAAATCTTTTCTGATGGAAAGGAAACTGTAGAATTAGGGTCATGGCATGAAACTACAAGAGGGAAGACTTAGAAACAATGTCAGGAAATATTTCTTCATGGAAAGGGTGGTGGATGCATGGAATAGTCTCCCAAAGAGGTGGTGAAGACAAGAACAGTAGTGAAATTCAAAAGGGTGTGGTTAAAAAACAGAGGATCCCTGCTGGTTAGAGAATGGAAATGAAGAAGTGGGATAACTTTTCTATTATATGTTGTAATGGGAGATACATCCTATTACAACAGCTAAAAGGGAATGGAATGCAGATGAGGACTGAATTAGACAAAAGCTACAATTTCAAGCCATTGTAGTACAGCCCGGGAGAGGGGCATCAGCCTACTCTCCCAACAAAGATTCAATAAAACATCTGTGCCCTGCATCCCGCAGGGACACACAAAGTGGCCTGAACAGGGGTCACGTTGTCATGACATAGCTGTACAGAGATGTTCCCAGGTTCTGAGCGTAGGATGGGGGGGGGGGGGGGGGGGGGGAGGGGAGGACCACTGCCAGGTATGCTTGAATTAGACAAAAGCTCATCTGGGGGAGGGGGAGGACTACAACTCCCAGAGGGCAAAGGGGCTGAAGGGGAGGAAGTTGGGGAGGAAGTTGAGCAGGACCCCCATTGGACCTGGTGGTCCAATGGGGGTCCTGGGAGTGATCTCCCGCTCTTGGGCCGCTGGTTGCCACTAATAAATTGGAGCCGATGGCCCTTTGCCCTTACAATGTGACAGGGTATCCGTGCCATTGGCCGGCCCCTGTCACATGGTAGGAGTACTGGATGGCCCGCGCCATTTTTAAAGATGGCGCCAGCCATCCAGTGCCATCCAGTGCTCCCTCCAGATCGCTCCCGGGACCCCCACTGGACCACCAGGTACCTGTAAAATGTTTTTTGGGGGGTCGGGAGGGTGGGGGAAGCTAAGGGATTAGTTTTAAAGGGTCGGGGTGGGTTTAGGGGTTATTTTTGTGTGCCGTTTTTCCCGCCCTCCCCCAAAACAATAAGAGAACCCCCACAAACAATATCATGGGGTTTTCCTATCGTTTTGGGGGGCCCCCAATTTCTGACTATTTTGAAAATATCGTACGATATTTTCAATCGTCCGAAGCCCGATTCACATCCCTAGTTGTTACTACCCTAAAAATAAGCAAATACATATATAAAAATTGTAGGCAAGCTAAATGGGCCATTTTGGTATTTATCTGCCATCATTTATTATATACTATGTAATTTGACTTTGCCTGCTATTCCAATACACTAGCCCTATCCTTTTCTAAAATTCTACATAAAGAATCAAAAACTGCCACTAAGAAGCCCTCTCTCTCGTAGAATTTAGCTGTATAACCAACTTTATCCTGGAATGCCCTGTTCAACCACCAAGCTAGCTAGATAACTTTTTAACCACATAAACAGTTATCCAGCTATCCTGGAGCTGCTGGGCATGGTGGGATTTTATCAGTTTTATCAGTTTTTATCACAACCAGGACAGTTTGAAAATTTTAGAAACAGATGAACATTAATTCTAATCACGTAATAGATTACATGTTGCCTTAAATAGCATGAACAATAAAAGACTAAGAACATATCTCTGTAGAACTCTCTAAAATTTTCTATCCAAAGTAAATCCTTATCTCAGCAATTCTGGCATTCTTTTCTTTGCCAGATTGGAATTTCATTTATTTATTTATTTATTTACTTATTTATTTAAAGTTTTGTATATACAGACATTCATTTGCAGATCACATCAGTTCACAGAGAATGGTTTAACAACTAGATATATGGTTTATAGGGAACATATATCAACAGTAACTTATAAATATGCAATGTGCAAAAGAAACAGTAACAAGAACATTATATAGGCAATACATCGAAGTTATGAAGGAAATAAATAAGGCATGTTGGGGGGGGGGGTGTTAATATTTCAAGAGAAGGAGGTAGATTGTAAGGGATCAGATTGCAGTTGAAAATTGGAAATGCTTGGTTTGGATTGGATGGCGTAAGGGTAAACTGGGTGGGTAGAGTGAGTAGAGAGGATATAGCAGTAACGTTATTTAAAATAATGTGAAGGGGCAGTAGAGGTGCGGAAGGGGTTATGTGCTTAAAAGCAAGATAATAACAATCAATAACTTCTGTCCTTAATCTCTGAGTATCTTATCATTGATGGTGTCAAATGATTCAAATTAAATCTAAAATATTGAATTTTCCCATGTCTTTGATCTTGTATCACCCTCACACAGTAGCTTTGCAAACTGAAAATGTCTGAAGCTACTAATTAGATGACCTTCTAAAAAAATAATAATAAAATCCTTCATGTATGTGATATACAATGAAGGAAATCTTCCAATCGGTCTCAGAATGTTTTCAATTAGAAATGGATTAACTGGATTAGATTACCTCTCATAAACAGGCAGGTTCAAATGCAACTTGACACTAAGGAAGCTAATTTTCAAAGGAAAACTCCCTACAGAGTGACATGGAGAGTCTTAAAACCACTTTTCTCTATGACCATTTGAAAATCAACTGGTACAAACACCACAGGTACAAAGGTAACTGTGGGCTTTCCCCCCTACTTTTTAGCAAGTGAAAAATATGCATGGTGATTTCAAAATTTGCAAGGGAATTCCAGAAGTTTGCTTTCCCACTCTCAGCATAAACATCTCTCCCTTTTTCCTCAAATGCAACTATACACAAGGTGTGAAACAGTACTTATATCTTTACCTATGGGGGTGGGGGAATCATGTTTAAAAGCTAGTTTTACATGGGCAAGCATAAAAAAGCTCTGAAAACTATCCTCTAATTTTTTAAATAAAGCAAATGCAAATATAATTCTTAGGTTACACCCAGGAGCATGCTCCTTAACTATTATCAATTAGACAGTTTTACAAGTAACCTTGCGGACCAGTGGCATGAAAACCAATTCCAAAAGAAGCCTTTAGCTCATTGTCATCATCATTTTGTTTAGAAATGTACATTGCTATGTTGTTTCTGTACAAAAGTCTAAAAAAGTTATGTCCCCTAACAATTACGTGACAGTTGCTGTGAGACAGGCACAGGTAGATCACGAATGCTTTGTCTGTTTGCTGGCTTAGTTCAGAAAATAGCTTATATTGCTGCTTAAAAAGAATAAAAACAAGACTTACATTTACTATTGTTACAGATTTTTCTTGCAGCAGAAGCGAAGTTCCCTAAAAGCAATTTGTGAATCTTTAGCTGGCACCAACACCAAGACTACAACTTCTGATTCAGCAGTGCTAAATCTTATTAGAGAGAGTGAGGTTATTTTTATAGAGCTTGCTTCAATGGCAGACCAAATATCTGTTATGATAGCCTCCTTTATCACTTCCCTGTGACAGTCATTGGCACAGAATCCAAAGAAAGAAGAGCAGGAAGGCACATGAGAAAAACATCCGTTTTTTCTTTACTTTCAAACACCTCTTCCTCACTAGAGATGTGAATCGTGTGATCGATCATTTTAACGATCGATTTTGGCTGGGGGGGGGAGGGAATTGGATCGTCGCAGTTTTGTTTTTTTAAATATCGTGTAAATCGGGGGAGGGAGGGAAAACCAGCACACTAAAACAACCCTAAAACCCACCCGACCCTTTAAAATAAATTCCCCACCTCCCGAACCCCCCCAAAATGTCTTAAATTACCTGGGGTCCAGTGGGGGGGGGGGGGTCCCGGTGTGATATTCCACTCTCGGGCCACGGGTGCGTTGATAGAAATGGCGCCGGCGCTACCTTTGCCCTGTCATATGACAGGGCAAAGGTAGCGCCGGCGCCATTTTGGTTCCTGTCCCCCAATGTCACGAGCGTAGGAGATCGCTCCCGGACCCCCACTGGACCCCCAGGGACTTTTGGCCAGCTTGGGGGGGCCTCCTGACCCCCACAAGACTTGCCAAAAGTCCAGCGGGGGTCCGGGAATGACCTCCTGCACTCGAATCGTGTTGCCGTATTGCAAAATGGCGCCGGCCATACGGCCATACGGCCGGCGCCATTTTGCAATTCGGCAATATGGCCATACGGCCGGTGCCATTTTGCAATGAGTATTGCAAAATGGTGCCGTGATCTACCTGTGCCTGTCTCACAGCAACTGTCACGTAATTGTTAGGGGACATAACTTTTTTAGACTTTTGTACAGAAACAACATAGCAATGTACATTTCTAAACAAAATGATGACGACAATGAGCTAAAGGCTTCTTTTGGAATTGGTTTTCATGCCACTGGTCCGCAAGGTTACTTGTAAAACTGTCTAATTGATAATAGTTAAATCGGGGGAATTCCTATTATATATCGCCTCTTAACGATTTTTGACGATTTAAAATATATCGGACTATATTTTAAATCATCAAAAAACGATTCACATCCCTATTCCTCACTAAACTCCCTAAAAGAAAAGATAAATAATGGAATTCTAAATCTAATATAGCTTTATTCATGATTTGTTGCAACCCTACAAAGTTTGAGTCTCCAGGCTGGTTCTCCAATACCACCGGCTAAATATGAGAGACCCAAGTGCTTATCTGATAAAGTAAGTGAAATTAACTTTATCTATTATTCATTATTCATTTTCTGAAAAAAAAAAAAAAAGATGGCATCACACCTACTAAAAGAGCAAATTTTGCAAAAGGAATAGAAGAATCTGATTAAAAACAAAAAAACCAGTTAATTCTTATTTTGGAATTTCTTTTCATTTGATATTATGGGCTTTCTTTAAAATCTACTCTCTTAAATGGAAATTGTGTTATGGATTTCTGTCCAGAAAATCATTGCTTCTAGTTCCAGTTGAGACAACTTTGTTTTGTTTTTGTGTTAATTTTTTTTTCCAGAAAATGACAAAACTTGCCTTGCATACAGGATATAGTGTTCAAGATTATAACTCACACAATTCAGGACTCTGCTTCAAATTGAACCACCATCCTGTCTACTAGTTATATCCATAAATATAACTAAAAAGAGAGAAACATTTTGAATGGCACAAAAATATCCCTATCTTTTAGAAAAGAAAACAGAAGATACCTTAAGATGCAGCAGACAACTCTAATCTGCAAGAGCCACAAAGTCTGGTGTTCAGGATATCCAAAATGAATGTGCAAATATATTTCATGCATATTCACTAGAGATGTGAATCGTTTTCCATATCGTCTTAACGATAGAAATCGTGTGGCAGGGCAAGAAAATCGTGTTAGGCATGATTTTTTAGTTAAAAAATCGTTAAAAATCGTTTTTTCCGATTAGTGCGCACTAACTCGAGTTAGTGCGCACTAACGGGAGTTAGTGCGCCCTAACTGGGAGTTAGGGCGCACTAACTGAAAATGATACAATTTGACACTTTTCAGGTCAGTTAAGGTCAGTTTAGGAATGAATATGTATTCCTATTGGCTGCCCTCTTATTTATTCATGTTACCAAGCTTCCCACTGACAGTATATGGGGGATGGGAAATGGAAACAGTTGGTAGCTTGACAAACAAGTAATGTGATCAGTCAATGTGACTAGAACTTGTGCCCTAACCCTGATACCAGGGGTATTGTGATCTTCCTGCACACAGTGCCCTATCCCTATTAATACCAGGAGTGTTGTGATCTTCCTGCACACAGTGCCCTAACCCTGGCACCAGGGGTGTTGTGATCTTCCTGCACACAGTGCCCTATCCCTATTAATACCAGGAGTGTTGTGATCTTCCTGCACACAGTGCCCTATCCCTATTAATACCAGGAGTGTTGTGATCTTCCTGCACACAGTGCCCTAACCCTGGCACCAGGGGTGTTGTGATCTTCCTGCACACAGTGCCCTATCCCTATTAATACCAGGAGTGTTGTGATCTTCCTGCACACAGTGCCCTAACCCTGGCACCAGGGGTGTTGTGATCTTCCTGCACACAGTGCCCTATCCCAATTAATACCAGGAGTGTTGTGATCTTCTTGCACACAGTGCCCTAACCCTGGCACCAGGGGTGTTGTGATCTTCCTGCACACAGTGCCCTATCCCTATTAATACCAGGAGTGTTGTGATCTTCCTGCACACAGTGCCCTAACCCTGGCACCAGGGTTGTTGTGATCTTCCTGCACACAGTGCCCTATCCCTATTAATACCAGGAGTGTTGTGATCTTCCTGCACACAGTGCCCTAACCCTGGCACCAGGGGTGTTGTGATCTTCCTGCACACAGTGCCCTAACCCTGGCACCAGGGGTGTTGTGATCTTCCTGCACACAGTGCCCTATCCCTATTAATACCAGGAGTGTTGTGATCTTCCTGCACACAGTGCCCTAACCCTGACACCAGGGGTGTTATGATCTTCCTGCACACAGTGCCCTATCCCTGGCACCAGGGGTGTTGTGATCTTCATGTACACAGTGCCCTATCCCTATTAATACCAGGAGTGTTGTGATCTTCCTGCACACAGTGCCCTATCCCTAATACCAGGGGTGTTGTGATCTTCCTGCACACAGTGCCCTATTCCTGATACCGGGGGTGTTGGGATCTTCTTGCACACATCCCGGTATCAGGGATAGGGCACTGCATGCAGGAAGATCACAACACTCCTGGTATCAGGAATAGGGCACTGTGTGCAGGAAGATCACAACACCCCTGGTATTAGGGATAGGGCACTGCGTGCAGGAAGATCACAACACTCCTGGTATTAATAGGGATAGGGCACTGCATGCAGGAAGATCACAACACCCCTGGTATCAGGGATAGGGCACTGTGTGCAGGAAGATCACAATACCCCGGAGGAGTGAGGGTCAGGCAGCTCCTCCCTGTCTGTGAAGCCAGCCTCTCACTAGTAATGCAGGGAGGGAGCTGTCTCAGACTTCACAATCCTCCCCCCCCCTCCCCCACACACCATTCACTAGCTGGGACATGGGGGAAGTCAGGAGTGAGGGTCAGGCAGCTCCCCCCTGTCTGTGAAGCCAGCCTCTCACTAGTAATGCAGGGAGGGAGCTGTCTCAGACTTCACCATCCTCCCCCCCCCCCCTCACCCACACACCATTCACTAGCTGGGACATGGGGGAAGTCAGGAGTGAGGGTCAGGCAGCTCCCCCCTGTCTGTGAAGCCAGCCTCTCACTAGTAATGCAGGGAGGGAGCTGTCTCAGACTTCACCATCCACCCCCCCCCCCCCCTCACCCACACACCATTCACTAGCTGGGACATGGGGGAAGTCAGGAGTGAGGATCAGGCAGCTCCCCCCTGTCTGTGAAGCCAGCCTCTCACTAGTAATGCAGGGAGGGAGCTGTCTCAGACTTCACCATCCTCCCCCCCCCCCCTCACCCACACACCATTCACTAGCTGGGACATGGGGGAAGTCAGGAGTGAGGGTCAGGCAGCTCCCCCCTGTCTGTGAAGCCAGCCTCTCACTAGTAATGCAGGGAGGGAGCTGTCTCAGACTTCACCATCCTCCCCCCCCCCTCACCCACACACCATTCACTAGCTGGGACATGGGGGAAGTCAGGAGTGAGGGTCAGGCAGCTCCCCCCTGTCTGTGAAGCCAGCCTCTCACTAGTAATGCAGGGAGGGAGCTGTCTCAGACTGGTATCAGGGATAGGGCACTGAGTGCAGGAAGATCACAACACCCCTGGTATCAGGAATAGGGCACAGGTTCTAGTCATATTGACTGATCACATTACTTTTTTTGTCAACTACCAACAGTTTTCATTTCCCATCCCCCCAACCATCACCTCAGTTGGAACCTTGGTAACATCAATAGATAAGAGGGCAGCCAGCCAATAGGAATACATATTCATTCCTAACTGACCTTTACTGACCTGGAAAGTGTCAATTTGTATCATTTTCAGTTAGTGCGCACTAACTCCCGTTAGTGCGCACTAACACGATTTAACGATTTTTAACGATAAATCATTAGAATTTCTATTGTATCGTGTTCTATAACGATTTAAGACGATATTAAAATTATCGGACGATAATTTTAATCGTTAAAAAACGATTCACATCCCTAATATTCACTATGGTTATCCTGAAAAACAGACCTGTTTGTGGCTCATGAGAACTTGCGTCGACCACCCTTGCCTTAGCAACTAAAGGCATGTCTACCTCTTCTACTTTGTCTTTAATAAAAAAATAATTCATATTTTCGATATCTGACATTGTGTTGTCACTCAAAAACAGGTACTAAATGCTAATTTGAAAGACACTGCTAGATTTTCTCCTTTGCTAAGTAAAAAGCCATTGCTTGATTTCATTGCATGGTCTAAGTATAAAGCCATCAGATCAGTACATAAGAGTTCCATTTTGTTGAAGAAAACAGAAGACCTCTGAGGCTTGGTCCGGGCTGTGGTCCCAGTGTCGGGATCCAGCCTTTGGACCAGGCCAAGACTTTGGACCCGACCCATGGCCTTGGTTGAGGCTCAAGCATCGGGATCCGGCCTCTGGGTCGGATCCTGGCATGAGGCCTGAGTCTGGGCTGAGGCCTCAGTGTTGGGAACCATTCTTTGGCTTCAGCATCAGGCCTGGGCCTGGACTACGATGCCAGATCCCTGATGGAGCAGGTGAGTTTTTTCAATGTTTGGGGTCTCAGCTGAGACCCTGGCTCCTGCATTGGGTTGTGACCTATACCTAGGTGAGGCCATAGCATTGCTTTCAGACATAGGCTCAGGCTCCTGCTTTGAACTTTAAGAACATGCCATACTGGGTCAGACCAAGGATCCATCAAGCCCAGCATCCTGTTTCCAACAGTGGCCAATCCAGGCCATAAGAACCTGGCAAGTACCCAAAAACTAAGTCTATTTCATGTTACCATTGCTAGTAATAGCAGTGGCTATTTTCTAAGTCAACTTAATTAATGGCAGGTAATGGACTTCTCCTCCAAGAACTTATCCAATCCTTTTTAAAACATAGCTACACTAATTGCACTAACCACATCCTCTGGCAACAAATTCCACAGTTTAATTGTGTGATGAGTGAAAAAGAACTTTCTCCGATTAGTTTTAAATGTCCCACATGCTAACTTCATGGAGTGGCCCCTAGTCTTTCTATTATCCGAAAGAGTAAATAACTGATTCACATTAAACTGTTCTAGACCTCTCATGATTTTAAACACCTCTATCATATCTCCCCTCATCCATCTTTTCTGCAAGCTGAAAAATCCTAACCTCTTTAGTCTTTCCTCATAGGGGAGCTGTTCCATCCCCTTTTTCATTTTGGTCGCACTTCCCTGTACCTTCTCCATCGCAATTATATCTTTTTTAATTGTACACAGTATTCAAGGTGCGCTCTCACCATGGAGCTATACAGAGGCATTATGACATTTTCCGTTTTATTCACCATTCCCTTTCTAATAATTCCCAACATTCTGTTTGCTTTTTTGACTGCCGCAGCACAATAAACCGATGATTTCAATGTGTTATCCACTATGACGCCTAGATCTCTTTCTTGGGTGATAGGTCCTAATATGGAACCTGACATTGTGTAACTACAGCATGGGTTATTTTTCCCTATATGCATCACCTTGCACTTATCCACATTAAATTTCATCTGCCATTTGGATGCCCAATTTTCCAGTCTCAGAAGGTGTTCCTGCAATTTATCACAATATGCTTGTGATTTAACTACTCTGAATAATTTTGTATCATCTGCAAATTTGATTATCTCACTCGTCGTATTTCTTTCCAGATCATTTATAAATATATTGAAAAGTAGTGGTCCATATACAGATCCCTGAGGCACTCTACTGCCCACTCCAATCCACTGAGAAAATTGTCCATTTAATCCTACTTTCTGTTTCCTGTCTTTTAGCCAGTTTGTAAACCATGAAAGAACATCACCACCAATCTCATGACTTTTTAATTTTCCTAGAAGCTTCTCATGAGGAACTTTGTCAAATGCTTTCTGAAAATCCAGATATACTACATCTGCTGGTTCACCTTTATCTAGATATTTTTTTAACTCCTTCAATAGAGTGAAGCACATTTGTGAGGCAAGATTTGCCATGGGTAAAGCCATGCTGACTTTGTTCTGTGATTTTGATATTTAGAACACTTTCCATGATTTTTCCTGCAACTGAAGTCTGACTAACCAGTCTGTAGTTTCCCAGATCACCCCTGGAGCCCTTTTTAAATATTGGGGTTACATTAGCTATCCTCCAGTCTTCAGGTACAATGGATGATTTTAATGATAGGTTAACAATTTTTACTAATAGAGCTGAAATTTTATTTTTGCATTCCTTCAGAACCCTGGGGTATATACCATCTGGTCCAGGTCATTTACTACTCTTCAATTTGTCAATCAGGCCTACCACATCTTCTAGGTTCACCATGATTTGGTTCAGTCCATCTGAATCATTACCATTGAAAACCTTCTCTGATACGGGTATCTCCCCAACATCCTCTTCAATAAACACTAAAGCAAAAAAATAATTTAATCTTTCCATGATGGCCTTATCTTCTCTAATTGCCCCTTTAACCCCTCGATTATCTAATGGTCCAACTGACTCCCTCACAGGATTTCTGCTTCAGATATATTTTAAAAAGTTTTTTCTGTGAGTTTTTGCCTCTATTATTACGATTCCTGCCCGCGGAGCTACTCTCCGTGAGCAGGCCTCTCCACCCACCTATTCCTGAGGTGGCAGGATGCCGCCGGCTCCATTCTCTGTGGCCTGGATGCCGCGACCATCTTCTGCCCTGCGCGGCAGAGCTATCGCCACCCGAACACCGCCCTTGCGTCAGGGAGCCGCTGCCCCGGATCCTCTTCAAGCGGCAGGGAAAGCCTGCTGCCACTCCGACGTCATCCTGAGGACTGGAGGTCGCCCCGAAGCCTGCCTGCCGTTCTCTGTGCCTCCACATCGAAGTGCAGGAGAGCACCGCTGTCCATGGTCCTGTGTTCTCTGCTTCTGCTTTCCCTTAGGCATCGGCGGGTGCCTCTTCAGAGTATTTAAAGGGCCAGAGCAGGAAGTGCTCATGGCCCCACCGGATTCCAGCTGGTCTTCATTTCCTGCTTCAGCCCTTTATAAGAGCCCTGCCTGACTTCTTCCAGTGCCTTCGGATTGGGTTCCACAGTTGGCTGTGCTCCGTGACTGATCCAGGTCTTCCGTGTTCTTCCTTTGTTTAAATGGATCCATGTTCAGTGTCTTGTTCCTGGTCTTGTCCTCCCTTGGAGCTCCTTCATTGCTTCCTGATGTTCCATGTCTTGATGTTCTGAGGTCCTGTTCTTCATTGTTTGCATCAAGTCCAGATGTCCTGATGTCATACGCCCTGATGTTCCAGTTCCTGATATTTCAAGGACCTATTCCTTTTTCGCCTATTCCAAGTCCTTGTCTGGGTCTTCCTAGTGCTCAGATTTGCTTCAAGCCTCTTGACCTTCCAGCTCCTCGAGATTTCCAGATGGCCATCCTGAAGGTAGTTCCGTTCCGTCCGGACCCTGTTTCTGGTCATTGGAGCCTCGTTGGGCCGGGTTCTTGTCCTGCGCTTGTCCCGCTCTCTGCATGGTCCGCGACCAGCCTATAGGTTGTATAGTGTAGGGCTGTGTAGGGCACCCTGAGAGACAGTGCTATTGTCTGTACCTTTCCAGCTCATCATCTACGTCCAGAGTCTTCTAAGTTCTATGTCTGCATCCAGAGTCTTCCATGTTCCAAGGACTTCGTCTGCCCTTGCCCTGAGTCCAGCTTGCTGCCTTTTGCCATCCCAGCGGCAGGGCCAAAAAAGCCGGGAACGGTCGGAGGACTGTTCATTACCAACATTCCATAGTTGGTTCCAAAGGCATGCAAGTCCGGCCGAAGTTCAATCTGGCTTAGTTCTACCCGTGCTCATACTGGTTCACCTCCCGCAGAGTGTCTTGGGGCTCCTCCCTGAGTCACGATGTGGTCCAAGGACTCACAACACCAGTTCCAGAAGTGATCACGCCTCTGTGATCATAACAGTATCCGAAGGCCTCCAAGCCCTCGGCTCATAACATCTATGGTCAACTTCTTTTCAAATTTTCTCTTAGCCTGTCTTATCAATATCTTACATTTAACTTGCCAACGCTTATGCATTATCCAATTTTCTTCTGTTGGATCCTTCTTCCAATTTTTGAATGAAGATCTTTTGGCTAAAATAGCTTCTTTCACATCCCCTTTTAACCATGCCAGTGATCGTTTTGCCTTCTTTCCACCATTCTTAATGGGTGGAATACATCTGGACTGTGCTTCTAGGATTGTATTTTTTAACAATGACCACGCCTTTTGCAAACTTTTTACCTTTGTAGCTTCTTCTTTCAGTTTTTTTCTAACTATTTTTCTCATTGCCTATTCCCTAGGTGAGGCCCTGCCTTCGGCCCTGGGCCTAGTTCTAATGAATCAATTTTTTTGTTAACAAAATTTGAAAATCAATGAAATTTCATTGGATTTTCAATCATTTCAGTTTAAAAACGAAATGAAGCAAAGAAGGAAATTTTGTTTCATTTTCTATTTCGTTTCTCCCGAATGTCCATCCCTAATATTAAATAGTCCATTTTGGATGTTTGAACAGTCTGAACTTCGCATTCAGTCTGTGCTTTTTCAATGAATTTTGAAGCATATTTATTATCACACCACCACACTCTATTTTTGGACTTATATTTGTGTGGATCTGATCTTTCTCCACTTGCCCTGCTGGATCAGTTTTTTAGCCTACATGCAATCAGATTTGGGCCTGCTATAGTCATTCTCAGCATCAATCATGCAATGAAGACATCATGTGAAAGGAGCATCTTGAGAGACTTGTATGTGGCCATACAGATTACACAGCATGGAAATTGAATATTATTTCCCTCAGCTGATGCATTTAATGGGATAATATATTACACTAAATGGCAACCTATATAAAAAGACCAGGGTGTCAGAGTGTGATATGACATCTTTCTGTCTTAATCATGCTAATATGGACATGTCTTTTATATACATGCCTGAATATTTGTAATTGATCTTACTTTTGAACATTCTAGGAAATATAAATTTTAGGTAGGATAATCCTTGATTGTATATGGATGAGCTGCCTGAGACTGCTCTGCTCTATTTGATCAGACCTCTCATCTCTTAGCTGTTTGAAAGCCTGTGGTCTAAGATCACTATCACAGCTTATTTGTAAAGGTGAAAGTATAGACTGTTTTTCATTACAAGGTTATTGGATCCTTCTAGAGAGTAACAGGAGAATCGCCGGGAACAGAGTGAGCAGGGCCTGTGCAGTCGGCGCTGGAGACCTGCCGGGGTAAGGCCACATTTTACCTCACTTGCCCCAAGCTGTTCCCCAGTGCCAACCGCGAAGCAGCACTCTGCTTCCGTCCAGGACCGACGCCTCTCTCTCGGACTCTCTGCCGGCAGCAGCCAATCACTAAAGACGTCGTTGGGCGGCCAATCGGGGGACAGCCCCGTTGGCCCTTTAAATTCACACAGCAGCTAGGCCGGCCCCTTTGTGCACCCCTTCATGTGCACCCGAACATAGAAGCTGCAACCACCCTCTCTACACTATCTGGAATCCTCTACACCAAACTCAAGCTCTCTCAAAATAGCCCATCCCTAACATTCGTCCAGCATATCTAGCAATCGTCCAGCTACTCCAGCGGTCTTCCAGCCACTCCAGCGGTCTTCCAGCCACTCCAGCATTCGTCCAGCCACTCCAGCATTGTCCAGCCACTCCAGCGGTCTTCCAGCCACTCCAGCATTCGTCCAGCCACTCCAGCATTCATCCAGCCACTCCAGCGGTCTTCCAGCCACTCCAGCTATCATCCAATTACGGAACAGCACCGCTACGCTTCACCAACTCTACCCCCTTAAAAGACCGTATCCACACTCCCGCATATCCTCTCAGACCATAGGATAACTTCTTCTGGCAAATCCTATCCAAGCGAATATGATAATCCTATCAGGATGCTAGGATCCTCAGTTCCCACATTATATCACAGCACTTCCCTCAAGATGAAGCCTCCGTTGCGATACCAACTCATTTGCCGCAGAAATCTCACGCCGGTCATGATCTCCCCTCTTACTTAACTCCTCGGGCTTGCCCTATTCACTCTAACACTATGCAATGCCCAATCTATCACCAAAAAAACACACATTCTACACAACCACCTGCTCGACGCCAAACCAGATATCTGTGCCATCACAGAGACCTGGCTGAAGCCAACTGACACAATCCTGAGAAATCAACTCCCCACCCAGATATATGATGTCTTCTCCATCCCTAGACAAAAGAAGAAAGGGGGAGGCCTCCTCCTGGCGGCAAAAAAAAGCTCTTAACCTCACCCTACAACCTATCAACATAATACCAAAACTAGAGGCTGCCTTGTTCAAATCCAAATCACTCCAAATCCTCCTCATTTACGCCCCACCTGAATTATTAGAACTAGATGCCTCCCCTATTGTGGAAATAATAGCAACATACTTAGACCTGGATTCACCAGCCATCATCCTTGGGGACTTTAATCTACAAATAGACGCCAAGCCTTGATCTTCCAACTGTGAAGCTTTCTTATCCGCCCTCTTGGACATGGGCTTCAAACAACTAATCAACCAACCCACACATAAAGCAGGCCATACCCTAGATCTTATCTTCACAAACACCAGCCTTACCTCAATCTCACCCCCTCTCTGCCTCCCGGTCCCATGGTCTGACCACTATATGATCTCCTCCACCCTCAGATCGACAACAAGATCGGCTGCATCCCCTCAGCTTACCACCCTGCACTATAGGAAACCCTGCCCATTTGAAGCCCTCGGTAACTCTCTGATCAAATAACTGTCTAACCTGGACCTATCAAACCCCAATGCAGCCATCCTATCTTGGCAGAACATTACAGAGACTCTAGCCAACAAATTATGCCCACTATCGGAAAAAAATATAAACCCCTCTCAAAAAAATAAGCAGCCTTGGTTCTCAAAGGAGTTCCGCGCACAAAAGCAAGGCTTGAGACGGAAAGAAAAGGAATGGAGGAAGAATCCCAACCCTCACTCTCTAACCTTATACAAAGCCGCTCTCCACCAATAAAGAACTGCAACTCTGCGAACAAAAAGAGATTTCTACGCCCACCGTATCCACGATATGATCTTCGATGCGAAGGCTCTTTTCTCGTATGTATCGGAACTCACCAAAACTGCTTCCTCCACAATCCCTGATGATCTAGCTCAAACGAAAGCCAATGAGCTGGCCGTATTCTTCCAGAACAAAATCTCCAATACCCTGGCTAAATTACCTATATGCCCTAATACGCCATCCCCGGATCCCCCCCAACCCCCGAACCTAGTTGTAGGTTTGGAATCCTTCGATCCCACGTATGCATTAGAAGTGGAAAACATGATAAAAAGAATGAAACCCTCCACTCACCCCCTAGACCAAATACCTTCCAAACTACTGATCCTCATACCAGAATATTTCTCTAAACATCTAGCAGATATTATCAACTGCTCCCTTTCACAAGGAATCTTCCCGGAAACTCTCAAATTGGCCAGCCTGAAACCCATACTCAAAAAACCGAACCTGGACCTGGATGATCCCAACAACTACCGCCCTATATCAAACCTGCCGTTTGTAGCCAAGATTATGGAGAAAATCGTAAATAATCAACTTTCGAATTACCTGGAGGAATATAATATTCTACACCCGTCACAATATAGATTCCGAAAAGAACACAACACAGAAAATCTCCTCATCTCGCTCCTAGATCAGGTATACATTGGCATTGGCAAAGGACAGTCCTTCCTCCTAGCACTTCTCGATATCTTGGCGGCTTTCGACACCGTAAATCATACTACCCTTATAAACCAGTTATCAGACATAGGAATTACAGGACCCGCCCTCAGATGGTTCGACTCTTTTCTTAATAACAGAGACTACAAGGTAAAAATCAATAACAAAGAATCCCTCCGCACTAAGTCCCCATTTGGAGTACCCCAGGGCTCTTCTTTATCGCCTACCCTGTTCAACATTTACCTTCTCCCCCCTCTGCCATTTACTGTCAAAATTAAAAGTGAAGTTTTACATATATGCAGACGACGTGCAAATCTTAATTCCCATATCTAATTCACTGGATTCTGCTCTCAAATTGTGGGATTCACATTTGCAAACAATCAGCCTCCACCTTGCAAGCCTTAACCTGGTGCTTAACACTACCAAGACAGAACACCTCCTCATCACCTCAGAAGGCAGTCCATTTCATCATCAGCTGCACACTAATGCACAGATCTCCCATGCAAGAGACCTTGGAGTCATAATAGACAGCCACCTGAGTCTAAAGAAATTCATAAACCAAACTACGAAGGAATGCTTCTACAAGCTGCAAGTACTCAAAAAACTCAAGCCGCTCCTTTTCCATAATGATTTCAGATCGGTCCTCCAAGCCATCCTGTTCTCCAAGGTCAATTACTGCAACTCCATCCTGCAAGGTCTTCCTGCTACTACAATAAAACCCCTCCAGCTGCTTCAAAATGCGGCTGCGAGAATCCTGACGAATACCAATCGGAGAGAGCACATCTCTCCTATACTAAAAGATCTTCATTGGCTCCCAGTAAACTTTAGGATTCTCTATAAATCACTTACAGTTATTCACAAAAGCATACACCATCAGACCCCTCTTGACCTGCTACACCCACTCAAATTTCATTCTACGACCAGACCCTTAAGGGAAGCTTACAAAGGATCCTTACATGTCCCTCCAATCAAAGCAGTGCACCAATCTAACATCAGAGACCAGGCATTCTCAACAATAGGTCCCTCCATCTGGAACACCATGCCACCGGACCTCAGGAAGGAAACCTGTCTCATAACTTTTAAAAAGAAACTCAAGACTTGGCTTTTCTGTCGAGCCTTTCCCTGTTCCTAAGCCAATAGCTTGACTTAGAATTGTTCCCAACTCTACTGTTGGGAACATGATGGGAACATGATGGGAACATGTGATGCCTATCATGATGTGATGCCTATCATGAAACTCGGTATAACAAAAACAATAAATAAATAAATACTGTGATTAAACAAACACTAAGTACTCATACATTATAATGTGATGGGCTCATTTGCCTCCCTCCCTCACCTTCTTCTGTAAAAAGTTAATTATCTCTGTTCTCCCCCCTATATTTCCTATCCCCAGTTTTGCGCCCCTGTTACAATGTAACTTTTTTGCTTCTTCAATCTGTGTCTCTTGTTATTTGGTTACGGTTAACCACTTTGTTCGATGTAAACCGAGTTGATTAGATTTGTATCAAGAAAGTCAGTATATAAAAGCCTTAAATAAATAAATAAATAAATGACTTATCAGTCAAGTCTTTTTGGGTGTTATAACTACCTATAGTCCTGATTACATTTAATACCTACATAAACATTAGGAAAGTCAGGAGGTATACTGTATCTTCTTTGAGAAAGCTCATTTTCACAGTGTGATGGGCCGTCCGTCCATTGCTCCTACCATGTGACTGGGGCCGACCAAAGGCACCAGTAGCCCCTGTGACATAGTAAGGTCAAAGGCTATCGGTGCCATTTTGAATACCGGCAGCCAATGGCGTGAGAGCAGGAGATGGCTCCTGGACCCCCCGCTGGACCACCAGGGAGTTTTGGTAAGACTTGGGGGGGGGGGGGGGTCAGGAGGGTGGGGAGTTGTAGTTAAATATTAGCCAGGAAACGAATAAGAACGAATGCATGAATTTATCAGGGGCCCCCCTTGCCGAATGCAACGTATCTGCCCCCCAACGAAAACAAATACCAAATGCAACGTATGCACATCCCTATCACTTTCCTCATCTGCTTATTTTGCTAGTTTGCTCTTCAGCATATGGTTTTGCACATCACTATCACTTTCCTCATCTGCTTATACTTATTTTGCTAGTTTGCTCTTCAGCATATGGTTTTGAGTTATCAAGATGTTCTATCCTAGGAGGGATTGAGTAGAGACTGAAATTTCAGAGTAGGAGAAAGCAGGCATATGTTGTTTATAAATGAATTGTTTCTACTAAGGTAATAAGGGCAAGGCAAACTATGTGAATGGGTTTGAAGCAGGATTTATTTGTCTATTCCCCCTAATGTACATACCTTCCTTAAGACCTGTATAGCATTACATTTAACTTCATTTCACCTTTGATGGCTGTTTTTTTCCTACCAGAAAGAATAGATGTATTTTCTATCATATTTCCCTTTTGTTGTCTTTGAAAGCTATGAAACAGGGCCACACAAGTGCTTATGAGAATAATTAAATCACGCAATGTGATGGCTAAATGTAAGCAAACATTTTTTACTTTTTCCCCTTAAAGTCTAAACTGGCATTATGATAGAAGCGTGCTCAGTGAGCTTTTTCTGCTTAATTCCATTTGCTGGTGATGTCAGTATAGTCATTGCTCATGTCAAGAAATGGATAAGGGTTATGCATAATTTAATTAGATCAGTAAGGTAATATGCAATTGTGGAGAAGTTTAAAAGCCCACATAAAAAGAGTTTAATTCATTTTTCTCAGAAATACAAAGTTTCATATTCTACTTTTTAAATATAGGATGTGGCTATTTTTATTGGTCAAACTTGCTGAAAATTTTTTTACAATGGAATTTTTTTTTTTAGTCCCAAATATGACTGAATCAAGCCCATTTGTTATGTGAATGACACATTCAGCAAAATATCACAACTTTGTCATTTTTTATACATACTCTTAAAGCTTTAAGGGCATTCTGTGAAGTGAAGCATATCTCTCTTCAGCATACTTGGTTTTATATTACATAAACACTCCTTGGCTGCCTTCTTCACTAGGAGCATCTGCTCAGCTGACTGTCCCTAGTGTGCCAGCTTTGTTTTGTCCATGACACTGATCATGAGTAATGGATCTGGCTAAGCCTGATAATGCATGATGTAATTGTCAGAGGGATTTAATTATCAGCACAGTACAAGAGGGATTATTGTCTAGCACAATCCCCAGTTTACTCTCAGTCAATTTAGAATCTGCTTGGACTACTGTATTTCAGTCATTTAACTAAAAAAAAAATAAAAAATATACAATCTTTTCCGTTGTTTATGGTTATCATTGCAATTCAGTCACTACTTGTACTGCAGATTCTGTGAGGTGATCTATAGCTTCTTACAATCTCTCATTAAAGGAGTGTTAGGAATATATAATAAATGCAAATAGCATGCCCAGAGCTACCAGATAATGATGCAATTCATAAAGATTGACTTATTCTATTTTTTCCATCAAATATATAATTTCATTATTTCATGAGTTTATTTTAGAATAGAAACAAGTAGAAATTCAGCAATCAAGTAAGCATTGTTTCATTTTTTTAAGGACATCAGCTATATAAATTCAAATAATAATTATTATTCTCATGACATTTTTGATAGATTGTTCCAGGTCTTTTGGTATAACCAAGTCAAGGTAAATTCTTATACTTGTCGAATCAAATTATACAGAAGGCCTGTAAGTGACTGATCTTTAAAGATCTGTTTCAATACTTGTGAATACAATAACATGAGAGGTCGGGATAAATTGGTGTCTGTCCATGTCCCCTACCCTCTAACCACCCACTCTCAAAGCAATCGCACAGCCCAGGAGTGACAGCATAGTGCCAGTCCTGACTTCCCACATCAACTGGCCCATCCGGCCACCTGCAAGGCTTCCCCATCATGACCCAATGGTAGAGGTCCCGTGCCATGCTGTCTGACTGACTACAGATAAACTGGGCCAGCCAACCCATCTACAACTACCTCAACCATCAATTATTTGTAACCCCCAACTTAACATTTCAAATACCCACTAAAGGGGGCTCAATTTACCACCACTGTGAAATAACAATGTAAGTTACAACAAGCAAACAAACATCAAAAACCAGGAGGAAGAGAAGGAAAACACTGATGCTTGCAGGTGAGAAATAAGAAGGGAAGGGTTCCCATTGCCTCACTTAAAATCCCATCTGACCGTCCATCCCCCTACCCATCCACCGCTGTGGTTCAGGACAATCAAAACAAGCTTATATTTAAATTAAATTCTGCACCACGAAGACAGAAGGGCAAGGGAGACTGTGAACCGAGGGGAGGGGGTAGCTAAGAAAGGTGGAGGATGGTCAGGCACCCACCTGGCTCCATGTTACAAATGGCTGGGGGAGAATAAACTCCCCAGCTATACAGAATGCAATAATGTGTATGGCATTTAATACAATTCTTACCTGCTGACAGAATATTATCATAGAACACAAAATAATTTACAGCAGAAAAAGACAAAGGGGAGCATATTCAGTAAGCCAGTGAATGTGGTCAACTTATCAGGCTAAAGTTAGCCAGATAGCTTGTCCCAGATATTCAGTGTGATAAACATCTTACTGAATATACATGATCAACGTTGTTCAGAAAAATTTGCTGAATATTTTTTAAATATAAATGAATAAAATGTTTGCACCTGAGGTGGACCCTTGGGCCGAGGTGGGGTTGACGCTAGGGATGTGCAGAGCAAAATTTTATGTTCATATTTTTTATGTCCGAAAGGGGGTCCCACTTGCGGCCAATATGGACATAAAAAAAATCCAATGAGTTGGGTATATGTACATATGTGCAAAAAAAAAAATTAAACCCCCTCACCCTCCTTAATCCCCCCCCCAGACTTACCACAACTCCCTGGTGATCGAGCGAGGAGTGAGGACGTCATTTCTGCAATCCTTGGCGAGAAGCATGTGACGTCGGTGGCACGTCGAGTGACGCGGCGTCACGTGATTCCCGGCTCGTTCGCGCCGGACGGCTCGTTCGGCCCAAAAAGAACTTTTGGCCAGCTTGGGGGGGCCTCCTGACCCCCCCAAGCTGGCCAAAAGTTCTTTTTGGGCCGAACGAGCCGTCCGGCGCGAACGAGCCGGGAATCATGTGGCGCCGCATCACGCAGACGCGACGTCACGTGATTTCCGGCAAGTTCGCGCCGGACGGCTCGTTCGGCCCAAAAAGAACTTTTGGCCAGGTTGGGGGGGCCTCCTGACCCCCTCAAGCTGGCCAAAAGTTCTTTTTGGGCCGAACGAGCCGTCCGGCGCGAACTTGCCGGGAATCACGTGACGTCGGCGTCACGTGATTCCTGGCTTGTTCGCGCCAAACGAGCCGTCCGGTGCGAACTTGCCGGGAATCACGTGACGTCGCGTCTGAGTGACGCGGCACCACGTGATTCCCGGCTCGTTCGCGCCGGACGGCTCGTTCGGCCCAAAAAGAACTTTTGGCCAGCTTGGGGGGGTCAGGAGGCCCCCCCAAGCTGGCCAAAAGTTCTTTTTGGGCCGAACGAGCCGTCCGGCGCGAACGAGCCGGGAATCACGTGACGCCGGCGTCACTCAACGTGCCGCCGACGTCACATGCTTCTCGCCAAGGATTGCAGAAATGGCGTCCTCACTCCTCGCTCCATCACCAGGGAGTTGTGGTAAGTCGGGGGGGGGGGGGGATTAAGGAGGGTGAGGGGGTTTATATTTTTATTTTGGCTCAACAATCGCGATTTCCCACATATCGAACATATCTATGTTCGATATGTGGGAAATCCGATCGTTTATGTCGAATCAATTTTTTAAGTAAAAAAAAAATATGAGTTGCGTTTTACTAATGCGGTCAATCCGAATGCACACCCCTAGTTGACGCTACCCATAGGAGGGGATCCTACAGGTCCCCACCATCGGCAGGCAGAAGGACGGAGCTAGCTGCCGCTTCACCAATACCAAACCTCATTCCCACAGGTTGAGCCTTTGGGTACCAGGGCTGGCTGGACTTAGGTGGGCCTCCATATGTCATTATCGATGGAAGGATCGAGAGGTCAGCCCAGAGGCAGCACAGTGGAATGAAGAAGTCTGTACTGGACAAGGCAGAGTCCCGGAGACCCGGGCACCAATAGAAACAAAGTCATACAGGGGGTGCCCGAGCAAGAACAGGCCGAAGCCTGAATAGGCCAAGTCCAGGACGTAGACTGAAGAAGCGTCATGGGGCAAGATGGAGTCAGTACCGGTGACAATCAGGAAGCAATGGCAAGACAAAACTGAGGTCCGGGCTTGGAGAGAATCCTGTGGTTCTCGATCACCTTAAAGATCACAAACCTGATATCTGTGGGATTACTGAGACGTGGTTACGTTCTTCGGATACAGTGCTCACTAATCAATTACCCCATGATGTCTATGATATTTTTTCTTGTCCTAGGGTAGATAAAAAAGGGGGAGGGCTTTTATTATTAGTTAATAAAAATTATCACGTAATTCAACAAAAGATTAATATTGCTACACGGTATGAAGTCGCGATATTTAAATCATGTTTGTTACAAATTTGCTTGGTATATACACCCCCGGGTTTATTAGAGCATAATTGCTCCCCACTCATAGAGCTGTTTTCATCTAGGATTGATACCAAGGTCCCGACAATTATAATGGGTGATTTTAATGTTCATGTGGACTTGATGCCACGTTCAGCCAGCTGTGATTCTTTTTTAAATACGTTAGAAGCAATAGGCTTTGTACAACTGATTAATGCTCCCACCCATAGAGCGGGACATACGTTGGATTTGGTGTTTATAAATGAGGCCTTTAAGGCTAATGCAGCACCTAGCATTTTGCCTGTCCCATGGTCAGATCATTATTTAATTACTGCAGCTCTCTCTGTAAAAAAGCCTCAGACAAAAATTATATTAAATCAAAAAATAGAGATTGAAGTTAAAAAGACATGTACTAGTGAAGATTTAATTGCCAACTTTCCTGATGCTATGACATCATTAGCTAGATCAAACGTTTTGGATGCAGTGAATTCATGGAATTCAGCCATGACAGAGTTAGCAAATAAACTATGTCCTATTACAAAAAAATGGATTCCTCTTCAAAGTAAATATCGAGCTCCTTGGTTTTCCTCTCATTTAAAAGATCTCAAAAAAGGAGTAAGGAAAGTGGAACGAATTTGGAGGAAATTTAGGGATGATATATCACAAGCAAATTATAGAGTAGCCCTAAATGAATATAGAGAATCAATTAATATTGCCAAACGTAACTTCTATTCTGAGAGAATTCATAAATTCCAGTTCAATCCTAGAATCCTGTTTCAATACGTTTCAGAACTCACCAATCTTAGAGGCAATTTGTCTACCTGGGGTAATAATCCAAAGAACAAGTGTAATGAATTTGCTTCCTTTTTTAAAGAAAAAATTCAAGCAGTATTAAAAGATTTAAATTTGCTGGTCCCATAAAATATTATTTTACCCAGCAACCCTTCGGTTAACTGGGCTACTTTTGATCTAGTCTCATCACTAGAAATAGTAAATCTAATTTAAAAAATGACACCTGCCAACCATCCTATGGATAAAATGCCTATTAACCGTTTGAAGGTGGTTCAAGACATTATAGCTAAACCATTGGCTGATTTGATTAATCTATCTCTAGAAGAAGGGATAGTCCCAGATGATCTGAAACGTGCAGTAGTAAAGCCCATTTTGAAAAAAGCCAATTTGGATCCAGAAGTTCTTGCAAATTATAGACCAATTTCTATTCTGCCTTTCTTGGCTAAATTAATTGAAAAAGTGGTCAATCGGCAGCTTATGGATCATTTAGAAGAACATCAGCTGCTTTTTCCATCGCAGTATGGTTTTCGGAAATCTCACAATACCGAGACCTTGTTAATTTCATTAATTTACACTATTCAGAGAGGCTTTGATCAAAATACTTCTTATCTACTTATTTTGTTGGATGTATCGGCAGCATTTGACACGGTCAGTCATGAAGCACTTATTTTAAGATTAAGTGAAATTGGGCTTCAAGAAAAAATTCTTGACTGGTTTAGATCTTTTCTTACCAATAGATCGTATGTAGTTAAATTGGGAACAGCAGAATCTGATGTAGTTGACTTACATACTGGAGTCCCTCAGGGTTCATCCCTTTCGCCAACATTGTTTAATGTTTATATGGCGCCATTATGTCGATTCCTAGCGGGTATGGGACTGGTACATTATCTGTTTGCAGATGATATTCAGATATTGTTGCCTATAAAAGATTCCTTGGCAGCTACACTGAAATTATGGGAGGTGTACTATAAATCAATAAAACAACTTCTCAATCATATGTCATTGGCATTAAATAACTCCAAAACTGAAATACTGTTTGTCAGTAATAAAATAACAGAGAAAACAGAGATCGATATTTCAAATTGTCTTCCTACATATAAGATCCAACAGGATGTTAGAGACCTAGGATGTATTCTTGACTCAGAGCTCAGTATGAAAACTTCAGTGAGGACCATCATAAAAGATGGTTTTTACAAATTACGAGTGCTGAGGAGATTAAAACCATTATTGCATTCAAATGATTTTCGAATTGTGGTTCAGGCATTAATTTTGCCCAAATTAGATTATTGTAATACATTATGGCTAGGTGTGCCATTATCAACTATTCGCCCGCTGCAACTGTTGCAGAATGCTGCGGCGCGACTTCTGACTGATACTAAGAAATTTGATCATGTTTCTCCAGTATTGATGGGTTTGCATTGGCTGCCGGTTCAGGCCCGTATACAATATAAATGCTTAACCTTAATTCACAAGGCCATCTATGGCAGGAATTCTGAATGGCTAAATGCCTCATTGCGCATTCATGCTCCAGTACGGAACTTGAGATCCCTTGGGCAGGCCTTGTTGACTATTCCATCACCCAAACTGGCTCATTTGAGCTCAGTGAGGGAAATATCTTTATCCTTAGCAGGCCCAAAGATGTGGAACTCTTTGCCTGTTGAGATTCGGTTAGAGGAGAATATTAGCAGCTTTAGGAAGCAAATTAAAACCTGGTTATTTGAACAGGCTTATGTGAATTAATGGACCGTCCCGATTACATCTTTATAGATTGATGAGATACAAGAAGGGTTAACCAGGATTAATAGTGAGAAGACTAGATGGGTGAGGATGGGAAGGAGGGTTAATAGGGAGAAGAGTAAATAGGTAGGAGGATGGGATGGAGGGTAAATGGTACAAGGATAGGGGAAGAAGGGGTAGGGTGGGGTTCTATTGTATGGCCGTATTTAAAGTGATATTTAAAATGTTTTAGTTTTAATTTTGTGTGATGTAAAATGTGTACGGATTGTTTTATACGTATTTGAGTGTTGCTACTGCAACTCAATTTATTGTAAACCGCCTTGAAATGAACTTGAAAGTCGGTATATAAAGTGAAATAAATAAATAAATGCAATGCAGAGGTCCGGGCTTGGGGAGAGTCAACGACGTGGTCAGGCAATGCAGCGATCCAGGCTTGGAGATAGCCAACGATGTGGTCAGGCAATGCAGAGATCCAGGCTTGGAGATAGTCAACAACATGGTTAGGCAATGCAGAGGTCCGGGC
The DNA here is from genome assembly GCF_901001135.1 of Rhinatrema bivittatum. NCBI lineage: Eukaryota > Metazoa > Chordata > Amphibia > Gymnophiona > Rhinatrematidae > Rhinatrema > Rhinatrema bivittatum. Next base: position 438,351,467 of record NC_042617.1, read on the forward strand.
ATGGAGAGAGTCAAGAGTGTAGTCAGGCAAAGCAGAGGTCTTGTCCGAGAAGGCAATCCAAGGGTAGGTTAGGAATTGGGAATGGAGGAACAAGGAGAACCAGAACAGGAATCAGCGAGGATCAGGAACCAAGAACGTAGGGGAATCACCAGGAGGCAATGAGTACACAACCAGAGTGGAGACCTGTTACAAGGGCAATCCTTAGGAGGGGGAGCCTGGCCTTAAGTACTGGAGCTCCACTGATGTCATCATCGAGGACCGTGGCCACGTTCCCACTACAGGCCCTATATAAGACTCAATGATGCACACGTGCATGCTTAGGGAGGGACAGAGCGCTGGACGGCTGCATTTCTCCGCGGAGCACAGGGATCTGCAGCTGAGCCAGAAGCACCGGGGGGCAGCCCGAGGACAGAGCCTGCAGACCACCACCACCAGGGATGTGGAAACAGGCACTGGATTCGTCTGAGAGAGGTGAGGGGGCCAGGCAGCGGGTCTGCCATGGCTGGCACCCGTAACAAAATTTGAACATAGCCAATTAGGTTGATAGTTATCCAGCCTTGTGTGACTGGATAACTTGCCATTTAACTGGATATCTTCATAAGATATCTGATTAAGTGGCACAGGTTGGGAGGGGAAAAAAGTTATAAAGCAGGCTTGGGGACAGATTTTCCCACTCCATTGTAAGAAATGGCCCTGCTAGGCCAAATACCCCATACACACACAAATCCTCCAAATGCAAAATAAAAATAAAAGAGCTAGGGTCTGCCAGTCAACTGTCCTCTTTTTGGTTCTTCAGAAAAAGCTCCAAGTAGCCTCTCCTACCATCCCAATTTTACCACTCCGGTACCTTGAAAAAATAAATTTTCAGCCCAGATCATGATATGCTGTTACCATGACCTGGGCCTAGCGCTTATAGCTATGTGAGAAACATTGAAAGCAAAATCTACAAGCATTATTGTTCACAGTAACACACTTGTTGTTTATGCTTCCAGCATGGCTCATATAGTAATGCTAGAGGCACCTAGCAGATATCAGGTTAAGTAGCAAGTTATTTGACCACACAAGGCTAGATAACTTTGGATCTGCTCCAAGTCAGGTATAAAGTTATCCAACTAACTTAGTTGGATACAACTGAAAATCAACTAAGTTAGTTGTATATTTTATAAAGGCCCAGCGATGCGCGTAAAGCCCTGGGACAGTCTTATTCCCGGGGCTTTAAAAAAGGGGCAGTCCGGGCATAGTGTGGGGGCGGGGTGGTCCTGGGGCAGGGCGGGGATGAGGCCAGAGGCCTCCAGCACAGTGGCCATTTGCCGCTGTGTTGGAGGATTGCGTGCCGGCAGGCTGCCAGCGCGGCAACTTGTGATTGCCCAGAGGCAGGTGCAAAAGGTAAGTTAGAGGTTGGGGGGGTTAGAATAGAGCTAGGTGGTGGAAAGGTTAGGGGAAGGGGTAGGAAGGTTAGATTAGGGGGGAATGGGGGAAGGCCATGGGCTTCGGCGCACGCAAGATGCACTAGTGTGCACCCTCTTGCGCGCACTGACCCCCAATTTTATAACATGCGCGCTCATGTTATAAGATCGGGCATCCATGTGTGCACGCTGGGTAATGCACACACATTTACGCCCATGCGTAGGTTTGAAAATCTACCCCTATGTTAGGAATTGTGGACCCTTGCCCCGAGGTGGGATTGGTGCTACTTGCAGGGTTGAGCCCCGCAGGTCCCACCATCAGGAGGAGAGGCTGGCCGGGAGCAGAGGCAAACAGGAATTTCGTCAGTACCATCTCTCGTTCCCTGCAGGTTGAGCCCTTGGGTGCCGTGGTCGGTTGGTCTTAGGTGGGCCTCTGTGTAGATGGTCCCAGAGGAAACAGGTGGCTGGAAGCAGGGAGTGTCAGAGAGGTCAGATTCAGTCCAAAGTCGAGGTACCCTCGAGGAGAGAGAGAGAGAAGGCCTCAAGGGATGAGATGCTACAGCAGTTCCGGACACAGTAGAGCAGTACCACGTGCGGCAGGCCCCATGGAGAGGAAGTGCAGGAGCAGAGAACTGAGTAATGGTATGTTGAAGCAGACCCTGAGCAGGGAATATGCTGTGACAGGTTCCAGTAGGTTCCAGTAGGTATGGCAGCACAGTAGCAGGAACCTATGGAGTAGAAGTGCTGAGAGATACCCGAGGAGTGGGGACACAGAGACACAGTCCTGTAATGTAGAGGTGCTGAGAGAGATCCTGAGCGGGAGCATAGAGACAGCGTCTCGTGACGTAGAAGCTCTGACCCAGGCCCCTAGGGGCAGAAGCGCTGTGACAGGGACTCGTGATGTAGCAGTGCTGAGCCAAGTCCTGAGGAGCGGGTGAATTGAGGCAGGTCCCAAATATAGAAGCGCTGAAGCAGGCCCTGAGGAGCGGGGCACCGAGGCAGGGTCCCAGATGTAGAAGCGCTGAGGGAGGCCTGAGAAGTGGGAGCACAGAGGCAGGGTGCCAGATGTAGAAGTGCTGAGCTAGGCCCCGAGGAGTGGGAGTGCAGAGACAGAATTCTGATGAGCAGAGCAGTGATCCATAGATCAGGAACAACAGGTCTGGAAAACTGGAGCAAGCACCAGCTAGAAGCCAGGGAACTCATTGCCAAGTCATTTAGTGGTGGATAGAGGTAGTCCTTAAATATCCCGGGCCGGTGTCTTCAACAACCAGGGACAAGCCTGAAGTTCCCGCTATTGGCCCTTTAAAGGGAGGACAGATGGTGTGTGTGTGCACGCCTAGGAAGGACCAGGGTTGGAACGCTGGTCAGCGGCATCCCAGCTGCCACGTGGAGCACAGGAAGCCAGGAGGAATGCGGCGGCAGTAACTGGCTGCAGCCACGAGAGTACTGGGAGTAAAGGGCCAAGCATGACATGAGGTGAGTTGAGCTGACCGTGGTGTACACGTGATTTGATGCTGAGCTCCCTCAAGCCAGGGACGCCATTCCTCGAAGGCTAGCTTGATAGCCAGAAGCTCCTTATCTCCTATGGTGTAATTTTACTCAGCTGGAGAAAAGCGCTTGGAGAAAAAAGAGCATGGATGTAAGGTGTGATTATCAGAGTACTCTTAAGACCGCCCAACTCCCTCGGTGGAGGCATTGACTTCCACGATGAATGGGCGTCTGGGATCAGGATGTCGAGACAAGGCTCACGGAAAAAGGCGGCTTTGAGGTCCTGAAATGCAATAACGGGCTCAGGTGGCCACTGAGATGGATTTGCCCCTTTGTGGGTCAATGCAGTACGGGGTGCTTCCAGGGAGGAGTAGTGATGGATGAAGGACTGGTAATAATTGGCAAAGCCAAGAAATCTCTGTAGAGATCGGAGGCCCGTGAGCTGAGGCCAGTCTCAAATGCTTTTCAGCTTCTCAGGATCCATTCTGAAGCCTTGGCTCAACACGATGTATCCGAGGAAAGGGACGGTCTCCTGCTCAAAAGAACATTTCTCTAATTTAGAGTACAGCTGGTTATCTCGGAGACATTGGAGAACACAGGAGACGTCTCAGCATTGACTTTGCAGATTCTTAGAAAGACTAGGATTTCATTGAGATACACCACGACACATTGGTATAACATGTCCCTGAAGACCTTGTTCATTAAGTTCTGGAAGACAGCTGGGGCGTTGCAAAGGATGAATGGCATAACGAGGTATTCATGGTGGCCATCCCTGGTATTAAAAGCCATCTTCCACTCATCCCCCTCACAAATGCGAACCAGGTTATAGGCTCCCCTGAGATCCAGCTTGGAAAATATTGTGGCCCCTTGGAGCCTATTAAAAAGTTCTGCAATGAGGGGTAGAGGATAATGGTCCTTCTGAGTGATCTCATTCAACCCCCGATAGTTGATGCAGGGACGGAGCATCCCATCCTTTTCTCCACAAAGAAAAAACCTGCTCCGGTGGGAGACTTGGAGGGTCGGATAAACCCCTTGGCCAGGTTCTCGCAGATGTACTCCGACATGGCCTGGATTTCGGTAAGCGAGAGTGGGTAAATTCTGCCCCATGGGGGGCTTAGTGTTGGGTAGGAGGTTGATAGCCCAATCATAGGTGCGGTGCGGTGGCAGAGTGTCAGCGGCGTTTTGGAGAACACATCTGCAAAGGCTGAATACTGAGGTGGAAAGCCTGGAGGAAGGAGCGAAGTACTGAGACAAGGCCAGGGTGAAACGGGCTCCAAACAGTTGGAATGGCAGAAGGATCCCCAGCGGGAGAGCTACAAGGTAGCCCAGTCAAACTGGGGGGTATGCTGTTGTAGCCACGGCAAGCCTAGGACCACCGGGTGTATGGCCTTGTCCAGAACATGGAAAGTGATGGACTCCACATGCAAGGAACCATTATTGAGATGGAGTGGAGTCATAGTGTGGGTGACTCAACAAGGCAAGGGTTCACTGTGGATAGAAGAAAAAAGCAGGGGCACCGGGGTGCAGATGGTAGGAATCTGAAGATGTTCCGTCAGCTGTTTCAAGATGAAATTGCCTTCGGCTCCTGAGTCTACAAGAGCCAGGGTATGGAATTCTTGATTGTTCACTTTGATCAAGATCGGAAGTGTTAATGGAGGAGATGAAGAAGTCAGGCCTAGGAGCAGTCCTCCTGCCAAACCTAGGCCCGTGAGTTTCCCGAACGCATAGGGCAGGCAGCCAGGGCATGTCCGGATTTACCACAATATAGGCAGAGGCTGGAAAGTTGGCATCGGCGGTGTTCGGGTGTAAGCCTACCCCGACTCAATTGTATGGGCTCCTCTCCGGTTTTGGCTTGTGGAGCTGAATCCGTCCTGAGAGAAGGGGAGCGTTGGATGCGGCAAAAGCTTGCAGCAGATTTCTTTGAAGCTTGTAATTCTTGCAAACATTCCTGGAGACGCTGGTCGATCCGTCCGGTAAGATCAATAAGAGAATCCAGAGAGGAAGGTAGTTCGCGGGCTGCCAGCTCATCCTTCATTCGAGAGCTGAATCCCTTGAGAAAGATGGATCTAAGACAATCTGGGGCCCAGTGCAGTTCCGAGGCCAAGGCTCGGGACTTGATGATGTAGTCCACCAGGGACCTAGTGCCCTGCCGGAGGTGAAGGAACGTAGATCCAGACACAGATTGTCTGCCCGGGTCATCGGAGACAGAATGGAACAGGGTGAGGAAACTGGGCAGATCTCGGAAGATAGTGTCTGAACGCTTCCACAGGGGTGAGGCCCAGGCCAAGGCCTTACCATTCTGGAGAGAGAGGATGTAGGTAGTCTTCGTGACTATGTCTGGGAAAAAGGCTGACTGAAGGCAGAAGTGCATATTACATTGGTTCACAAAACCCCGGCACAACAGGGGGTTTCCAAAGAAGCATGGAGGCACCGGAAGCGAACAATCGTTCGTGAGACCGGCATGGGAGCCGATGTGTTGGAAGTAGGAGACGGCAGACTTACCACAATGGCAGCATCTAGGCAAGTGCTAAGAATCTCCACTGCTGCCGCAAGAGTTTTCAGGATCATTTGTTGTTCAATGATCTTTTGTGCCAGATCATGAATGGCCTGTATTGCTGAGACCTCTGCTGGGTCCATGGACTTGGCAATCTGTTAGGAATTGTGGACCCTTGCCCCAAGGTGGGGTTAATGCTACCTGCGGGGTTGAGCCCCGCAAGTCCCCACTATTGGGAGGCGAGGCTGGCTGGGAGCAGAGGCAAACAGGAACTTCACCAGTACCAGCCCTCGTTCCCTGCAGGTTGAGCCCTTGGGTGCTGGGGCTGGCTGGTCTTAGGTGGGCCTCTGTGTAGATGGTCCCAGAGGAAACAGGTGGCTGGAAGGAGGGAATGTCAGAGAGGTCAGATTCAGTCTAAGGTCGAGGTACCCTTGAGGAGCGAGAGAGAGAAGGCCTCAAGGGATGAGATGCTACAGCTGTTCAAGAGACAGTAGAGCAGGACCATGTGGAGCAGGTCCCGTGGAAAGCAAGTTCAGGAGCAGAGGCCTGAGTAATGGTATGTTGAAGCAGGCCCTGAGCATAGAGACAGCGTCTCATGATGTACAAGCTCTGACCCAGACCCCGAGGGGCAGAAGCGCTGTGACAGGGTCTCGTGATATAGCAGCATTGAGTCAGGTCATGAGGAGAGGGGGCACTGAGGCAGGTCCCAGATGTAGAAGCGCTGAGCCAGGACTTGAGGAGCGGGGCGCCGAGGCAGGGTCCCAGATGTAGAAACACTGAGGCAGGCCTGAGGAGCAAGAGCACAGAGACTGGGTCCCAGATTAGAAGCACTGAGCCAAGCCCCTAGGAGCAGGAGTGCAGAGACAGGCTTCCAATGAGCAGAGCAGGGATCTGTAGAACAAGAACAGGTCCAGAGAACTGGAGCAAGCACCAGCTAGGAACCAGGGAACCAGTTGCCAAGTCATTTAGTGGTGGATAGAGGTAGTCCTTAAATATCCTGGGCCGGTGACTTCAACAGCCAGGGACAAGCCTGAAGTTCCCGCTATTGGTCCTTTAAAGGGAGGACAGATGGCATGTGTGTGCACGCCTAGGAAGGCCCAGGGTCAGAACGCTGGTTGGCGGCATCCCAGCCACCATGTAGAAGAAAGGAAGCCAGGAGGAATGCGGCGGCAGTGACTGGCTGTGGCCATGAGAGTACCGGGAGTAAAGGGCCAAGCATGATATGAGGTGAGTTGAGCCGATCACAGGTGGCTGTGGCTGGTGGACGTAATACAATTGGTATCTCAGCATCCAAATATCAACCATGTTTTCATTTTTTTCCTAAATTTAAGCAAATCCCTCATCTCTCACAATTCTGATGGTAAATCATTCCATAACTTAGGAATCATGGTAGAAAACCCCAAATTCCAAAGCCTTACATGATGAAAACTGCAAGTGGAGGGAAACAGAACTAGAGATAGAACATTAGATCTTAAATTCTGGTCTGAACACTGCCACCTCAGTTGGTACCTAAGCTGCAGTAGCCTTATCCCTCTCAAGATTTTAAACGCCAATATTGAGCAGGTATACGCTGTGACTTTATTGGCAGCCAATGCAGTATATTTTTATAATTCATGTTTATTACAAAGCAGATATACATAACACAATGGATCCATATGGGTATGTAAATGCACCAAGATATTTTATTTATTTATTTATTTAAGGTTTTTTTAATACCGGCATTCATGAAGCATTCACATCATGTCGGTTTACATAAAAACAGGGGTGCAATGAATACAACAATGAACATAAATAAATGTGATGAAGAGATGCAGTTACAATTAACAAGGGCTGTTGAACTGGGGTGGAGAAAATAAAGAGAGATAGAAGAAGTTAATTATATACATGTATACAATATATACAGTGTACAAAATATACAGCTGCTGTGTAGAATGTTTGCTGGTGAAGTGTATTAGTTGGAGTCAGGGAATGCTTGCCTGAACAGCCATGTCTTGAGTCTTTTCCTAAATGTTAGGAGGCATGGCTCATTTCTGAGGTCTGGGGGGATGGAGTTCCATAAAGGCGGGCCTGCTGTGGAAAAGGCTCGGTCTCTTAAGGTGCTGTGATTAGTGGTTTTGGTAGGTGGAACATGGAGGCATCCTCTGTAAGCTTCTCTGGTCGGTCTTGTGGATTTGTGTAAGCGGAGGGGAACTTGTAGGTCGATTGTGGTGTGTTGGTGAATAATTTTGTATATCAAGGTGATGGATTTGTAGATGACTCTGAAATGGATTGGTAACCAGTGAAGGTCTTTTAGGACTGGGGAGATGTGGTCTCTTTTCCTGGTGTTTGATAGTAGACGGGCTGCTGCGTTTTGAACCATTTGGAGTGGTTTGGTGTGTGAGGAAGGGAGACCAAGTAAAGTAGAGTTGCAGTAGTCTAACTTTGAGAAAATGAGAGCTTGGAGGATGGTTCTGAAGTCTTTGGCATGGAAGAGGGGTCTTATCCTTTTTAAAACTTGCAGTTTGTAGAAGCAGTCTTTGGTAGTTCTATTGATGGAGGCTTTGAAGTTCAGCTTATTGTCGATTAGCACACCTAGATCCCTCACTTGAGTGGTTTGTGGGTTGGTTGGATGACAGGCGGGGAGATTGCTGTTATCAGGAGTTATGAGTAATATTTCGGTTTTGGAAGAGTTTAGTACAAGATTTAGACTGTTGAGGAGGCGTTTGATTTCTAGGTGACAGGACTCCCAGTAGTCGAGGGTTTTTGAGTATGAATCTTTGATGGGGATTAGGATCTGGATATCGTCTGCATAGAGAAAATGTTTTAAGTTGAGGTTGGTGAGGAGTTGGCACAGTGGTAGGAGGTAAATATTAAAGAGTGTAGGTGATAAAGAAGAGCCTTGTGGGACTCCAATGGTTGAGTCGAGGCGTGATGATTCTTTGTCCTGGATTTTGACCTTATAACCTCTGTTGGTGAGAAACGATTTGAACCAGGAGAGAGCCGATCCAGAAATTCCTATCGCAGCTAACTGGTTGATAAGGATGGAGTGATTGACGGTATCAAAGGCTGCAGAAAGATCCAGAAGGACCAATAGAAAGGATTGACCTTTGTCGAGACCTAGGATAAGGAAGTCTGTAAGGGAAGTAAGGAGGGATTCTGTGCCTAGATTTTTGCGGAATCCATGTTGCGAGGCGGATAGAAGTTTGTTATCTTCAATGTAGTCCGATAGTTGAGAGTTTACAAGCCTTTCCATAATCTTAGCGATGAAGGGAAGATTGGCTATTGGGCGGTAGTTGTTGGGGTCTTTTGGTTCCAAATTGGGTTTTTTTAGGAGTGGTTTGAGTGAGGCCTGTTTGAGGTCTTCTGGGAAGGAACCGTGGGAGAGAGAGAACAGTTGATGATGTCCGCCAGTGTTTTGGAGATGGTGTCTGGGATTGAGAGGAGAAGTTTGGTGGGAATATGGTCGGCCGGGTGCGAACATGGTTTCATTCTTCTAAGGATGGTTTGAATTTCGGAGGAGGAGGTGGGTTCAAAGGTTTCGAGGTGAATGTTTTTGATGGGAGGCAGTAGAACCGATGGTAGGGGGGCGATCTAAGAGGGTAGTTGAGTAAGAAGATTTGTGGTTTTGTTTTGAAAAAAGAGAGCGAGTTCTTCTGCTTTAGATTGAGCTTGATTACTGGGGCATTCTGGGGATGGTACTTGAGTGAGGGTGGAGACATAAGCGAAAAAAGCTTTAGCGTCGAAGACCATGTTGTGTATTTTGGATGCATAAAAATCCCTTTTTGACTTAGAGGTGGAGGCCTTGTACAGGTGCAGCATGAGTTTGTAGGCCGAGAGTGTGCTGGCGGTTGGAGTTTTTCTCCAGTTAGCTTCCTTTTGTCTTAAATTTTGTTTGAACCTTCTGAGTTCGTTGGTGAACCAGGGTTGTCTTTTGGAGGTATTCGGGTGGGATTTTTTTATTGTTAGCGGACAGAGCTTGTTGGCTGTGGTTTCTGTGATTGTATTCCAGGATCGGAGTGCGGTGTTGGGGTCGGTGAGATCTATAGTGGGAAGGTGTTGGGCCAAATGATTGTTGAGGTCATCAGGGGGGCAAGATTTCCTGTAGGGAAAGGAAGATGAAGGTGTATGAGGGGCACTAGTTTTTTCCAGCAAGAATGAGGTAGAGATCAAGGAGTGATCCGACCAGGGTACCTTCATATTTTTTGGAGGGGAGGATGATTTTATGCCTTTGTTGATAAAGATCAGGTCTAGCGTATGACCTGCTTTATGTGTAGGATTATTGACTATTTGGGTAAAGCCCATCGCTGAGAAGGCTAGGAGAAGTGTTTGGCAGCTGTGGGAGGGAGAAGGATTGTCAATGTGTAGATTGAAGTCTCCTAATATTAGGGATGTGAATCGTTTTAGGACGATTAAAATTATCTTCCGATAATTTTAATATCGTCTTAAACCGTTATGGAACACAATACAATAGAGATTCTAACGATTTATCGTTATAAATCGTTAGAATCGTGAGCCGGCACACTAAAACCCCCTAAAACCCACCCCCGACCCTTTAAATTAAATCCCCCACCCTCCCGAACCCCCCCCAAATGACTTAAATAACCTGCGGGTCCAGCGGCGGTCCGGAACGGCAGCGGTCCGGAACGGGCTCCTGCTCCTGAATCTTGTTGTCTTCAGCCGGCGCCATTTTCCAAAATGGCGCCAAAAAATGGCGGCGGCCATAGACGAACACGATTGGACGGCAGGAGGTCCTTCTGGACCCCCGCTGGACTTTTGGCAAGTCTCGTGGGGGTCAGGAGGCCCCCCACAAGCTGGCCAAAAGTTCCTGGAGGTCCAGCGGGGGTCAGGGAGCGATTTCCCGCCGCGAATCGTTTTCATATGGAAAATGGCGCCGGCAGGAGATCGACTGCAGGAGGTTGTTCAGCGAGGCGCCGGAACCCTCGCTGAACGATCTCCTGCAGTCGATCTCCTGCCGGCGCCATTTTCCGTACGAAAACGATTTGCGGCGGGAAATCGCTCCCTGACCCCCGCTGGACCTCCAGGAACTTTTGGCCAGCTTGTGGGGGGCCTCCTGACCCCCACGAGACTTGCCAAAAGTCCAGCGGGGGTCCGGAAGGACCTCCTGCCGTCCAATCGTGTTCGTCTATGGCCGCCGCCATTTTTCGGCGCCATTTTGGAAAATGGCGCCGGCTGAAGACAACAAGATTCAGGAGCAGGAGCCCGTTCCGGACCGCTGCCGTTCCGGACCGCCGCTGGACCCGCAGGTTATTTAAGTCATTTGGGGGGGGTTCGGGAGGGTGGGGGATTTAATTTAAAGGGTCGGGGGTGGGTTTTAGGGGGTTTTAATGTGCCGGTTTTGCGATTTTTAGATTTTTAGATTTTTCACGATTTTTCACGATATTTTACCCCCCCAAACGGCAACAATACGATTCCCTCCCCCTCCCAGCCGAAATCGATCGTTAAGACGATCGAGGACACGATTCACATCCCTACCTAATATTATTGCTGGGGCGTCCAGGTTGAGGAGTGTTGTGGTTATTTCGATGATAGGTGAGACATCAGATTCTATGAGGCCCGGGGGGGCATAGACGAGTAGGATTTGAAGTTGGTGTGATGTGAAGAAGCCAATTTCGAGTTTGGTATCGGAGTGGACCGGATGGTATGAGAACCTGAGGTCTTTTTTAGTAGCAAGGAGAATTCCTCCTCCCCTCTTTTTCAGTCTAGGAAGGGAGAAGATGTCGAAAGTTAGCGTCGGTAATTGGTTTATTATGCAGTATCTGAGGGTTTCAGCCAGGTTTCGGTTATTGCGCAAATATCCGGCTTGGCGTCGGAGAGGTAGTCGTTGAGGATAAGGGATTTTTTGGTCAGAGATTGCGCATTAAATAGAGATAGGGTAAATAGGGTGAGGCCTAGGAGTTGGGTTATCGGAGCAACTAGGATTGGTGTAAGTGTTTTTAGGTTGCGATAGTGTGCTTGTCTGGTTGGAATTCTTTTTTGTGATAGGCAGTGATGTAGAATTGGGATTGGGAAGGCTGGATGCATTTTGGATGCTTGATCAATTTTAGATGTTGGAGTCGTCAGAGCGGGTGCTGGAGTCGTCTGAGTCTGGCGTTGTCTAAGTGGTCTGATTTGTCTGAGTCTGGGGTTGTATATGGGAACTGAGTCTGAGTCTGGGTTGGTATATGGGAACAGGTTAAAAAAATGATTAAATGAAAGTTACCTGGGTTTGCAGAAGCAGGGCTGGGAAGAGATAAGCATGCTGCTCTTTTTGTTTTGGTACTTTTCTCCTCTGGTAACAGCTGTTAAAGAAGAGGAAAGGGCTGCTGCTACCTGTGTTCACTTGCAGCTCAGCAATGATAATGTCTTTGCTTAGATTCTTAAAGGAACTAGGTTATATCAGCACCAAAAGGGCAGGCACAAAAGTAAAATAAAATAAATAAAAGTAAACAAATAAAGATAGAGTAAAATAAAGGCAAGGGGACGGGACAAGCAGTAGAGGGCAATTTCCAAGCTGCTGCAGCATTAACAAACTACCCAAGCCCCTCTATGACAAGCTGCTACAGCCCTCCTCCTTGGAAGTGATAGAGGCACAACAGAGCACAGAGCACAGCAGAGACAACAGCAAGGTATGCTGGGATAGCCCTTATTGCTCGGCTGTATGAAAGAGGGTCCTAGAGACAAAGATGAATCCCTGTAAGCAAATCCATGCAGCCCCTAGGAAAAATAGTATAAAAATAAAAGTTTGGACTACATTGATTGTTGGGATGACCAGTGTTAGCCCCCATCTCTTGTGCAAGGCTGGTTTGTTGTGTTTATGTGCCAGGGAAAGCCCCTGTGCTGGAACTCCAGTCTAATCGAGAATCCAGTTCAGGATTTCACTGTGACTTCCTTGCTGAGATTTAGGCTTGGCAGCTTGGCAAGTAATTAGAAATTCTATAGGGTGCTCTCCACATGAGAAAATTCAGTGAAGAAACCAGTAGAAGAATACCTTATTTCCTGCAGTGCTTCAGTTTAATTAAGTTTACTGAAAGTTATTTAATTGATCTAGACTGTGCCAAAAATTATCATTCCTGCTGGCTACAGTAAGCAGGGGGGGGGGGAGGGGAGGAAACATTTGTAATGGTAAATTTTACCCCCCCCCCCCCCCAAGAACCCCCTGGGTATTATTTTCTCTGTAATTATTAGCAGAGGATGACTACCCCAGGTCAGAAAAACAGTCTGGCTTCATGTGCTTTTGCCAGAAATAAAGTAGCATCTGAGAAATAAAGTAGCATCAGAAAGAGGGTTTCATCTGAGAAGCAAGGCAGCAGCTGAAGCAGGCTGGAAAAAGAAAACCACAGTTGAAAAAGAAAGCAATAGAGAGAAAGATGCAGCATCAAAGAGAGAAAGAAAGCAAAGAAAGAAAAATAGCTGGAAACAGAGAGGTAAAAACATTCTCCTGTCATTCCACAGTAACAAAAAGAAGATGATACTAGAAAACAAAACAATAAGTTTATTTGGCTTATGCTGAGTACAGAGAATAAAAATCAAGAGTTAGTTAATGGTAATCACCCAGTTGAAGATGCATGTTTATTCATATTTAAGTTTTTAAGACAGGACTATAGTCTTTATTGTTGAAGAATTTGAAAGTGAACATTTATTTTATACCACATGTTCTGTTGATAGATCCAAACTTATCTGTGGGAATCCTTTTCAGAAATGAACTCACTACTGTTGTTACTCCAGAATAATTTAAGAATTTTTCTCTGAGACTATTGGAGATTGAGTTTTACCACAGCTAGTCAGTGGTGAAGGCTGCAGCAACCTGCAACCTCAGAGATTGGTGAACTTTACCCAGGACAACAATAGAATTTGATAATTTATTTATTTTATTTATTTAAAAACTTTATTTAAAAACTTTTCTATACCGTCGCTAAGTTAGGTACCATCACAATGGTTTACAATAAGGCACAAATATAAATGTTGGAAAAATATCTTGATTTCTATCCACTAAACAGGTGCCAATAATTTACGGTACCATAGGGGGTCATTTATCAAAATGCAATAAGGCGTTTTTGCATGCGTTAAGGGCTTATCGCATGCGAAAAGCCCCATTAACGCATGTGATAGGCCCTTACCGCATGTGAAAACGTGTTTAACGCATGTGATAGCACCATATTGTATGGTGCGATGCAAATTCAGAAAATAGGAGGAGTTTGGGGTGGGTTAGCCTGTCTGCGAAGAGCTATTGCACAGCTGTAATGCTGATTTTAACTACATCTTTTTGAATTGCGTTAGGCTCTGCGATAGCTGCCGTGACTGTGTGGTTAGGTTTCATCGCCTTTTGTGATGTCTCCCGTAAGGCCTATTTGAGGTGAATTGAAGGGTCTAGAGCCTTGGGGGGGGGGGGGGGGGGGGGGGGGGGGAGGGGGAGGGAGAGGGAGAGGGAGAGGGAGAGAGAGAGAGAGAGAGAGACTGGCCATAATGTCATCCCCAAAGGTAGGTATTTGTATCCCTATGGTAGGCCCACCTAGTAACTTGAGGTGGGGTTTATGTATGAGTGTAGGGGGTTAGGGGCCACTTTGACATTCTATGTGTCACGTACGAACAGAACAGTGGTCTCTAGTGAATATTTGATGACCTTCGGAGTGAGGAAACTCACTCCAAGATGAGATTTGGGCAATGTTCTCGCCATCTAGCTTGATGTTACCCAGGTAGAGAGTCCATCAAGCTAGGTTGAGAGAACACTGCACAAATCTCATCTTGGAGTGTTTCCTCACTCTCTCTCTCTCAAATGGTCCACCCAGTGGTCATATGCAGGAAATACAACAGGTCTGACACCTATCGCAAATTCTGACAATGTTATCGCAATGTGCACTAACTTAGCTCTTCGCATAGCTAATTAGTGCAAATTGCGATAAACTGAATTTTTTCATAAACCACGCCCCTTTTGCTATCGCATGCGGTACTTACCGCATTTTGATAAATCCAGGCCATAGTTTGTTATAATTACTCATTGGTGGGTGTGATACATCATGTCCATTCTTATCAGTGACAGATTTAAAATAGGAAAGGAAATACAAGCTAACTGGAGAACCAGCAAAGCTACCTTTGATTCATAGTTATTGTTGTGGTGCCTAGCCGCAGGAACCCTCGGCCATCTCTCCTTACTGCTCTGGTCGCCTGACACGGCATGGTCTTCTACGCGGCAGGCCGATCACGGCCTGCCACATGGCTGCGATGGCATACCCCCTCACTGCCTGCATCGGGGCTCTCCCTAGGCGCACACGTGTAGGAGGTTCCGCCTTTTAAAGGGGCTGTGGTGGGAAAATGAAGCCCGGCCCTGGAAGATGACTTTATATAGAATGGGTATTTAAACCCTATAGCTGCACACAGGAATTGCCTTTGCAACGGGTCTTCTCTGCGGAGTAATTAGTTGCTATTCCTGTGTTCCTGTTTTTATCCTGCCTTGTTCCAGCTCCTACCTTGTTCCAGCTCCAGTTCCTGCCTTGCTCCAGTTCCTGCCAGCCTGCCTGTGCCTCTGTTCCTGCTTCCAGCCTCACCCCAGCTCCAGAATCCAGTCCTCGGCTTGATCTCAAGGTTTGACTTCGGCTTGTCTCCATGTTTCCACTTGTCTGCTGCCCGTCTTGACCCCTGGCCTATTTCACCATTTTTGCCTCTTTGCTGCCTGCCCTGGATCTTTTGCTTGGACTCTGTTTCCATTTCTTCCTGTCTGCCCAGACCTGGACTGCTGACCCTGTTTCCGTCATCTTCCTCACCAGCACCACCTCCCAGAGATGAGTTCCATTGGGGGCAATCCCTCGGTGGTCATCACCACTCGCTCCAGCTCAAGGGTCCACAACCATAACAGTTTGCAAAGGCCATGGACCCAGTGGACTTGTCCAGCCTCCAGGCTATTCTGGGCTTGGCCCAATGACTGCAGCAGCAGCAGCAGCAATGTCTGGAGGTTTTGTATGCCACAGTGGAGCACCTGGCCAGTTGCCTAGAATCCGCTTCTGGGTCGGGGCTTCCACCCCTCTCCCCATGGTTCCAGTTGCTCCGCCTCCCTTGACTCATATGCCTGCTCCACCTCAGTTTTCCGGAGAACCAAAGCAGTGCCGAGGATTTCTGAATCACTGCTTCATAAGATTCTCACTTCAGGCCCAGCAGTTCCCGATGGATCAAGTCAAGACATCATTCATCCTCTCCTTACTGGATGATAAAGCCCTAGCCTGGGCATCCCCATTCTGGGAGCGATGGGATTCCATTCTTGGAGATGTGCCCCAGTTCATTCAGACATTCCGCCAAGTATTCAATGAGCTGGGCCGCCAGTCTACTGCCACGTCTGAACTGCTTCACCTCCACCAAGGTTCACGCCCACTGGCTGAGTTTGCAGTTGAGTCCCACAATAGTCTAGATGACTTAGACCAAGGCTTGTACCACTGACCAAAAATAAGCAGGGGGTAACAAGCTTTTTAGTGGATGTACCAACTTAAGTTTGTAGAAAACAACTTTGGTAATATGAGAGATTTGTTGCTTCATTGATAATTGCGCGTCAAGTAGACTCCCAAATTTTTTATTTTGGATTGGATAGGAACAGCTAGGTCTTTAGACAGCCATACCTCTCCCTGCGTTTTAGTCCCAAAAAGTCTTCAGGATCACATTGAGTTAACACTGTTTTTAAGTATACCTTCAGAAGATTGTCATGAAGAGTGTAGTGAATCCCTTTGATTTTATTTAATTAAAGCATAGGCAACACATTGAAGAAAGAAGAATGAAGATTTGAAAATCACCAATCTAGCAACTACATCGATTGCAGGACCTGGAGATTACCAAAATACAGGATCAAGATACAGGAACCAGCTACAAAGAAACCAAGCTACAGACTTTGAGCTTAGTATATTTGCACCACAGCCCATAGTCTAAGTAGACCAACTCACAGGAAAAGCACAGGCTTAAAGAAACAGGCCGATGCAATATCATGCGCTGAGCCTAGCACACAGGTTAACGAGCACTTGGACATGCGTTTTGGACGTGCTAGGCTAACACCTGATGCAATAAGGAGATTAGCACATCCAAAATGCGTGTCCAAACCAGCGCGAAGCTAATAGCGCTCAACACTTAAAAATGCATGTAGATGAGGCAATATGCTATTAACCCGATGCAAAAAATCACTTTGTGCCCAATGCACACATTTTAACTCAGAAAACGTAAAACAGGCCCCAGAGTTGGTATTAAGTCTTTATATGCTCTGAGTCATCTGAAAAATGCCCTATAATGCCACAGAAAAGTCCAAAATACTGCTTTTCTGTGGTTCCTCCTACTTAGTACCATCCCGATACAAAGTAGGAGGAACCACGAGAAGCAGCATGAAAAAAAAATCTTGCCAGTGGTCAGGTTAGGAAAATGGAAGCTCATTAATTGAGCGTCCATTTTCCTAACTGGGCACCCGATACCATGGACGTGCTAGGGATGAACAATTTATCCCTAGCAAGTTTTTTTTAGCATGGAAGCTCATTTGCCTATTGCATTGATGGTCCAGGAGAGGTGATTGTGTGAGCGTTCAAAAAACATGCATCCTGTTTGGATGAATGTTTTTTCATGCACTTTATTCATTAGCCTAAAAGAGCGTACACCTATATAGACAAAGAAAGAGACAGCTACAAGACAACTCTGAGTAAAAAAGGTTTAATAAAGGAAAACACGAAAAACAAGACACAGCTACCATCTTAATGTGAAAGATTCTTACCTTTTTGCTTCTGCCTAGCAGCAGATACAGGGACACCTGCAAAAGGACAGTGAATACAAAGCATTCAATTCTTGAACCTACTGTTCATATTTTGGATTTATACTCAACACCTTAAAGTTCTTACAGAATACTTATCTGCCAGTTATTCTTGAACAATCATTTTTTATTGAAGGACAGTGAACATACTACCATCTCAGGAATATTTGCATCTTTAATATATATAAAAACATCTTGTCTATAAAATAAATTTTCAGTATTATCGACATTGTTTATGGTTGTTTGCGTTTTATTGCTGTTCTTGCTAATAAATTGTGTTTACTATAGCAGAAGAAATCCAGTCATTCAGTATACTTCCCTCTTTTCCTTCTTTTATCCCGTTCTTCCTCTCTACCTATGGGAGAATATATTGGGTGGGGTCCAGTCCATTCACTTGCAACACCCAATTGGAGAGAGAGTTTCTGAGAGTGTCCCTGCGAGCTCCATCGTAAATAAGTGTGAAAGCTTGCTGGGCAGACTGGACGGGCCATTTGGTCTTCTTCTGCCGTCATTTCTATGTTTCTATGTAAGTCTCTGCCTTATTTACCCTCGGCTCACATACAGACACACCATAATGGAAGAGACTTCCCCTGGCAGGGCAGTTAACATACAGAATCATAATAATAATCCAGCCTCTCACACGCACATAGAAAGGTCAATTAAAAGCCCTGTATGCACCAAAGCTGGGAGATATGCGCACAAGTTGGGCTATCGGATGTTGAGCAAATTTTATAAGTCCCCATGCTCGTGCATATCTCCCGCTATACACACAAATCAAAAGATTTGAAAAAGGCATGGGGCAAGGATGTGGTTTGGGTAGGGCATGGACATATCAGAGGAAGGCCAAGAAATGTGAACATAAATACTTGTGAGCACAGGCGTGCACTGAGGTTCCCTGCCACTTAACTTTACTACTCCTATAGAAGGTGTGTAAGTAAAAAAACAAAAAATCTAGGCTAGTCGGCGGGGTTTTAGCAGGGTAAAAGGGAGGCTGTTTAACTAGGGGGGTTACGAAGTCCTATCCCTTACCTGGGTTAACTGGGAAAACTGGTAATTGCATCAGCATGCATATCTACTAAAATTCCCCCACTTATGTGGCATTGGCACACATAGGTATGCACCTACTTAAAATTACATGCATATGTGCATGTGTATAGCCTATTTTATACCATGTGCGCACATACATGTGTATGTTATAAAATGGTCACATCCATGCATATGTGCACCCGCGCGATAACAGGGTACTGTCAAGCTAGGCTGAGATAACATAGTACAAAATTTCATCTTTGTGAGACTTTCCTCACTCCAAATGATGTCAAATCTTCACTGAGGTGTACTGTGCTGTTCGTACATCTCACTCTGCATGGAAAACTGTCCCCTAACCCTAAACCACCACCAACACCTCACCTTGAGCTATTAGAGGCCCCTCCTAAAGGCATATAAATAGTTACATACTAGGAGGGCTTCCCCAGAGGCTCTCTCTCTCTACTCTATGCTAGGGATGTGAATCATTTTTTGACGATTTAAAATATCGTCCGATATATTTTAAATCGTCAAAAATCGTTAGGGCCACGATACAATACCAATTCCCCCAATTTATCGTTAAAAAATCGTAAATCAGGGGAAGGGGGAGGGCAGGAAAACCGGCACACTAAAACCCCCTAAAACCCACCCCCGACCCTTTAAATTAAATCCCCCACCCTCCCGAATCCCCCCCAAATGCTTTAAATTACCTGGGGATCCAGCGGTGGTCCAGAACGGCAGCGGTCCGGAACGGCCCCCTCAATTGAATCCTTTTGTCTTCAGCCGGCGCCATTTTGCAAAATGGCCGCCGCAAAATGGCGGCGGCCATAGACAAAAACGATTCGACGCAGGAGGTCGTTCCGGACCCCCGCTGGACTTTTGGCAAGTCTTGTGGGGGTCAGGAGGCCCCCCCAAGCTGGCCAAAAGTTTCTGGGAGTCCAGCGGGGTTCAGGAAGCGATTTCTTGCCGCGAATCGTTTTCCATACGGAAAATGGCGCCGGCAGGAGATCGACTGCCGGAGGTCGTTCAGCGGGGGTTCCGGACCGCCGCTGAACGACCTCCTGCAGTCGATCTCGTGCCGGCGCCATTTTCCGTACGGAAAACGATTCGCGGCAAGAAATCGCTTCCTGAACCCCGCTGGACTCCCAGAAACTTTTGGCCAGCTTGGGGGGGCCTCCTGACCCCCACAAGACTTGCCAAAAGTCCAGCGGGGGTCCGGAACGACCTCCTGCGTCGAATCGTTTTTGTCTATGGCCGCCGCCATTTTGCGGCGGCCATTTTGCAAAATGGCGCCGGCTGAAGACAAAAGGATTCAATTGAGGGGGCCGTTCCGGACCGCCACCGTTCTGGACCACCAGGTAATTTAAAGCATTTGGGGGGGGGTTCGGGAGGGTGGGGGATTTAATTTAAAGGGTCGGGGGTGGGTTTTAGGGGGTTGGCTCACGATTTTAACAATTTTTCACGATATTTTTAAAACCCAAACGGCAACAATACGATTCCCTCCCCCTCCCAGCCGAAATCGATCGTTAAGACGATCGAGGACACGATTCACATCTCTACTCTATGCCACTCCACTTGATTCCACTCCACTCCCTCTCTTTCTCCCCCTTCTCCCTCTCCCAATCCCAGAAATGGCCACAATGCAATTCAAAAAATGTATCGTGAACTGCTTTATGGCCATTTCGGGCACATCACACTCTTTAATGCTAGGAAAAAAGGTGTAGTTATTTCTGTCATTAAAATCATGCAATTGCATGCATTATGCTATCGCATGGTGCAATATTCCCCCTCATTTTCATAAATCCCACACAAACTCCTGCCTATTCCCACCCCTTTGCAAAATTTGCATTCACGCTGTGCGCTAGCATTATCACATGCGTTATGGAGATAATGCATGCGTTAACGCATTATCACGTGCGTTAACTCCATGATGCATTTTGATGAATGACCCTGTGAATTTGGCTGTGTAGAGTTGAATATTACACTAAATAGCTATGGCTTAGATTCACAAAGCCACAATGTGGATACAACGCATGATAACTGCTGTATATCATGAGATATAACCATATTGTGGCAATATGGTATGCTGTTCGGGCCTGAAACCTTCCCCTATTACAATGATTTCATGGTATTTGCATACATTAATTTTGTAAATCCATGCAAAACAGCTCATGCATATTTAACCCTATGCTAAAAAAATAGCATGGCAAACAGAAATAAATAAGACCATTTATTTTATCGAGTTTGAGGGAAGTGTTATTTTCCTGTGTGACAGGATTCCCCTTACCTCCGCTGTGAGGCTCCCAGGTCTGACTCTCCTCCACTGCCGGTGGCCGCAGCCACCACCGACCGCTGCCAATGCAACCTGCCCTTGCGGCGCGGCATGCCGCCATCCCGGCCTCTGCACTCTCTCCCCTAGGTGCTTGCGTGCCATCGTGCCTAATTTAAAGGGCCCATGGTGGGAAAGTTCCCCGCAGCCCGTGACGATGATGTCAGCCAGGATGGGTATATATACCCGGCCCTGACTCCAGCACTCTGCCTCAGCAATGGGTCCTACTCAGATATTGAGTGCATCATCTGCGTTGTTCCTGATCTTGATACTGCGTTCCAGCCTTGCCTTCTTGATCCTGCATTTCAGCCCTGCCTTCCTGTTATTGCATTCGGGTCCAGCCTCCTGTTCTTGTGCTTCTGCCTCAGTTCCTGCTCTTGGACTGACTCCACAGTTTTGGACTTTTGCCTGGTACTCCATCTACGCTTGACCTCTGCCTGCCCTGATCTCCAGCTTGTCTCTTCGTCCTGCCTGTCTGCTGCCTGTCCTGACCTTTGGCCTGTTCTTGGTTTCATCTGTCCGCCGCCTGCCTTGACCTTGCCTGCTCGATGCTGTGTTGCCTTCTCCTTGGACTCCTCAACGTGAAAGACCCACACCTAAGTCCTGCCGGCCCCAGCACCCAGGGGCTCAACCTGCGGGGAACGTGGGCTGGTAAAGGTAAAGCTCCAGTTGGGTCTTCTCCGCCTGCACCGCCTCTCGACGATGAGGACCACGGGGGGCTTCCCCTTGGTGGTGGTATCAACCTCGTCTCGGCTCAAGAGTCACATTTGCAACACTGTGGGAGCATCAGGACACTAGCACAGAGCGTTGATGGTCCCTTGGGAAAATTTAAAGGGCCAATCAGCCTGAAACTCATGTACCCCCAAAATGTAGCAAATGCCCTCCTGTAGATTAAGTGAAAATGCATAGCAATAGCCAGCCTCTTCCCAAACCCCTCCCATGTTTCTTAAAAAGACCCCCCAGGGCTATCAGATCCCCTCCATTCCATAATTCCGCCAAGAAGCCCCTTTCCCCTCCTTCCCATTGGGTCCAAATAAGAGAAAATCCTTGGGATCTATTGGCTTCCATGCCCCTCCTCCACCATCTGCAAGAAAAAAGTCCTTGTGGTCTAAGGGGGCTCCCCAACCCCCCACACCTTTGTAAAGCATTGTTGTATTTAGTGGGGATGAAGAATGCCCCCTAGCTCTGGGCCTGGTTGATGACATTTTTCAAAATGGGTTGACCGGAGCTTGTCCCCTCCGAACCCGCAATACTCATCCCCTCCTCCCCAAGACCACGCACCAGTCCCCCACCCACAGTACTTTAGTTGTGTCCTATTTCAATGGCATACCTAGGATCACTGAACAATGCGATCCCAGGTGCTTCTGTATACCTTTCATGCAGTGCTGAAATCGTATGCGGGACTGAACATTAACGTTGATGGTATATGTTTCAGTGCTAGAAGAAAAATTATGTGGAAGTGCCTGGAATCACATTGTTAAGCGACCCCAGGCCAACCATTGAAACAAGCCACACCTAAGATACTGGGGAGGATGGGAAAGCTTGGGGGAGGAGGAGGTGAGTAGCATGGGTGAGTGGGGAGGGGCGTGGAAGCAGGATTTGTGTTTTCTAGTCTGGAGATGGGAGGGAGGGGGAATGGGAGGAGATAGCCCACAGCATTTAAACAATTTTTCACATGGGGGGGGGGGTGAATCAGCCCCCAAGGCCTGCGGTATCATTTTTCTTTTGTAACAGGGTCACTATTTAGCCAGATTTCTTTATTTGATTAAGTGGCAGGTCATTCAACATCACGAGGCCAAATAACTAATAAACCTAACTAGCTATATGTAAACATATCCGGTTAGATTTTTTAAGTATCCTGCTACATGTAACTGGATAACTTTAGGCAAGTAGATTCAGAGGGACATTTATTTCACTCAATATACAGGACACGTTATCCAGCTAACATTAGCCGGATAACTTTTTCACTAAAAAGCTTACTGAATATAGACCTCATTGTGTTTTTCTGAATATTAATTGTAGTAAGAGATGATTTTATGCTGTCTTGAATATCTCAAAAAGTTATCTGGATGGGACACAAAAATGTTGTTTAGTGTATTCAGAAGGTAGAACAATCCTATATATTCTTTACTGCATTTACTTTACGTCCAGGACCACACTGGAAGATCATTCACCAATCTGGATAAGCCTTTTAATTTCCCTCTTTCATACCCCTACCCAGATAGCTTTATTTCTGCTTAGATCAGGAGGAAGGCCAAATGGCATCCCCAGCAATTGCAAAGCTCCTATTATTTTCCATAGGAGGCAAACTATATTCTTTAATTTCTGTTCTTCCCATGGGAAATCATGGTAGCCAGGGCATGCTACTCTCTTACGGGCCGATACAGTAAAGTCCGCGGGAGAGCGGACAAATGCCCACTCTCCTGGCACGCGCACCGGCCCTTTGCCGGTGTACGCGATTCTCTATTTAAATTAGGTGACGCGGTAGATCCGGGTAAAAGGAGGCGCTAGGGACACTAGTGCGTACCTAGCACCTCCTTTGTGACAGGAGCGGCGGCTGTCAGCGGGTTTGACAGCCGATGCTCAATTTTGCCAGTGTCGGTTCTCGAGCCTGCTGACAGCCACGGGCTCGGAAACCAGACGCCCTCAAAATTGAGCGTCCGGTTTTCAGCCCGACAGCCGTGGGCCAAATTCTAATTTTTATTTATTTATTTATTTTTACTTTTTTTACTTTTCGGGACCTCCGACTTAATATCGCTTTGGGTCGGCGCTAATTTCTGAAAGTAAAATGTGTGGCTTGGCTGCACATTTTACTTTCTGTATCCCGAGCGCATACCTAATAGGGCCATCAACATGCATTTGCATGTTGAGGGCGCTATTAGGTGCCGCGGGTTGGACGCGCATTTTCCTCCCCTTACTGAATTAAGGGGTAAGGGAAAACGCGCGTCCAAGAGCAGGCCTGTTATTTGGAAAAAGAGGCATGATAGAGCTGGGAAAAAGACCTGTTTTGGAGCTGTTTATCCCTGCTTTTAAAGAAACAGTATTGTGATCGCTGTAGCACATGTTCCTTGTCTGTTGAAAAGAGCATTTGCTAGACCTACCAACAGCTCAAGCATCGCAAGATGCTAATTATACATGACCCCTCCCATCACTACCTCTACCCCATTCATAACTCGTTCTCACAATTACTTTCACAAAAGAAACTAATGGTAGAAAACTAATGGCATGCAAATGGAACTGGAGTAATAAAATCTGCAGTAAGAAAAAAAAATTGTAAAATAGGTGTTAAAACTAAAATGCAGAAAACCCCCTGATGCCAGGATACAACCTGGAAGCCGGATCCTAACACCAGGCCTATGCCTGGGCCCAGCCAAGATGCAGGTTCCTGATGCTAGGGCCTTGGCCCAGGGTCAGGCTCAAACCCGGTGCCAAAGGCCTTGGTGATCTTCTTTCTTTTGTCTCCTGTGATGAAATGACATCATCCAGTCAGGTGGTGCTGGAACTAATTAACCATGTCCCCACATCTGGGCCTCAGCCTGGACCCAGGCCTGACAACAGGACATCAGGACCTGGCCTCCAGGTCAAGCTCCAGAGATTAAAAGCTAGTCCTGCTTTTCTGACAAAAAAAAAGGTAAAGAAGAGTGTCAGAGAGATAAAGGTGAGTGTGCTGTTGCTGGCCATTAGTGAGACTTGAGTGGTCTTCCTTCTGTGGAGCTGTATGACATGTTAGAAGTATAATGAAAGCACAGAGCAATGCTTAGGCAAAGACTAGGGGTGGCAGATCTGCATGCTAACCTAGAAGCCACCCCCCTGTAATTTCATCAGGTTCAAAGTCGGCATGTTTGCCAGACTTTGACAGAATATAGGTATTGTGGCATGTGAGAAAACTTAGGTACATTAGTTATGATTAGGGTTGCCAACCGGGTCTGGATTTTCAGGACAGGTTGATCCAGTCCTGGTTTTACCCCATTGCATTCTGGGCCTTATTCTGATTTATCTAATGCATTCTCTCAGAAAATCAAGACTATAAGTACCTGCATGCAGGGGAGTAAAATCAAGACCGGATCAACCTGTCCTGAAAATCTGGAGCCAGTTGGCAACCCTGGTTATGAGACCTGTACTCAGGATTATTTATTATTTTAGTTATTGATAGTTTTTGTTATGCTATTTATATTGCTATTGATTTTAAATGTGTGTACTGTAATGTTTAGATTTGAAATGCTATTCACTTTATAATTCGCCACTTTGATGTAACTATGAAGTGAGGTACCGGTATATTAAATAAAACAACTACTAAGTAACTGCATGTTGAGGGAGTAAAAGCATTCACAGTTGCAGTAGCTGGCTTCACTTACAGCAGATGTCTGATTGCAATGTGCGTATAATCAATAATCTAATGGAAAATGAAAATGAACAATATCATTAAATTCTGTAATGGTTCACTGTTGGTCCTATATATCTGCAGAAGAAGAAAAGTATTGAAAAATATATTTGATCCTGAGAATAGCACTCAGACTGTGTAATACAGTACAAGATGGCTGACTGCTTATTTCCTCTGTGAACCTGAGAGTGGTCTGGAACCTGCCAGTGGACAAAAAAGCCAGGGTTATAGTGACTTTGAGGTGGATTTGCAAGGTATGACCTCTCTGAGTGGAAGGCCACAGTTCCCCCTACAACTGTTGGCATAGCTATAGAATGTTTTATTTATTAAACCTAAACCTGCATATTATTTGGTTCTCTGATAAATCTAAAAACTGGGTCCTGAGCCTTTATTCCTCTCCATAGGTTACCTCCTCCTCTTGCCTTTTCCTCTGCTGTGGCATATTCCACAGAATCCAAACATTTACAGCATTCATAGCAGCACTATTCCCTATCACCAGCACACCTCGACCCTCCACCCAAATAGCAGGCCCATAGACTGTCAAAGCAGCAGGCTCAGAAATTCAGAGAAGACAGACAAGTTGAGCGCACAGACTCACAAATACAGAAGGCACACAACTGACAAACACAGAATAAATGAAAGAAAAAGGAGCAGATAACTACAACACTGAATATAATGCCATTAACAAAATACTCACTTCAGTTTCCAGTGCTAACCACTACCAAGTTCCATAGGGCACGTGAGATTTAAATTCCATAAGTTAAATAGCAGGTGTAAAAGTGTACATGCATGTTTGAAGATGCATGCACATACTTTGTTTAGAAAATATGTAAATATGCAAACCCAGCACCAAAATCCCCTAGAAATGCCCTTTTTATACTTATACATTTACGAATGACATCAGTAGTATGCATATATTGTGGCCCTTATGAACATTTATTTGGTTTGCACAAAGGGCTCTTATACTCCTAGAACCCAATTTTACACTCATAAATCCCATGTAAGCCTTTAAAAATTCACCCTTCACTGTATAAAGAGACTGAAACAAAATCAGAGTTAATAATTTCCTAACCCAAAATATCTTCTCCTATTGATTAGAATGAAGATAAATTCTTAATATCAAACAGTTCTTCTCTAGACTCTTTTCTACATAGATGTTGACACAGCATGTGTTTAAAACCTGTGGGCAATAACATCAGTCATCAATTTTCACCATTAGTTACTTAGTTACTGTTTATTCACACATCTTTTAATCAGCATTCATACTTTAATCTTCATAACAATTACAAATATGAAAAGTTCACTCACTTTATATTTGGAACTGCTATAAAGGGATGGGCAATGCTTACTCTGGGTTTCTAAGGATTGCATCAGGTGATAGCATCAGATGGATGAGTTCAAAGTGTAACATATTAATTATTACATCTGTCAATAGACACCATGCCAGCACCGCTCAGATGTATCCATTAGATGTGCTGCACTAACTGCTAATTATCATGTTGTGATCGCCATTGTCATCACAAATATTCCTTTTTCTTACAACTCAATGAGATGCTACTAGCATGATACAATATCCGTGTTATATGTAGAGAATCCAAAGGTTCACGACTAGAAGGGATGATCCATTATGTATCGGGGGTAACAGAATTAGCTTCCCCATGTGGGGGCTGGAAATGATAAGCTCCCAGCCTATATAAATCTATGCTACCATTTTACTTTGTGTAATTTTTAGTTGACCCTCTTAGGGGCAGCATGACATTTTACTTATCCCTTTTCATTGTTTTCCCTAGGAAAGGACTCTGAGGGTCTCAGGAGTGGGACCTGGGCAAAGACAGAAGACAGAATATCTTTACCTACATTCTCCCATGGTTTTGAAATTATTTTCTTTTGCAAGGAGGAAGTATCTCCACCCTTGCCTCTTGTTTTGGTTTCCCATTTTTTAGTAAGATTTTATTCTTTTGTGTTCACTGAGTTCCCTAGGGCCCAGGGACTCAGATTCTGTAGCATCAAAAGAGTTGCTTTCTTTCATAGAGAAAGAACTGTAGGACCCTCTATGTCTTGAAAGAGAAATGGATCTATATTCATTCCCAGGGAGGAGGAGTAGGGACTGAGAAGAAAACAAGTGACACCAACAAGGGTGACCATGACCATCTCAAGGAGATTCACAGAGGAGGAGAAGGAGTCCAGACAGGCACTGTAATAAGGATAAGAAGAGGTCGCTAAACAACAGAATTGAAAGATATGATATTGGGACTTTGCAACAATACTTAAACTGGAACACTCTTTCCTATTTAGGAAGCTTAAAACCACTTCACAGCAAAATCAAAAGAAAGACAATTGGCTTTATTCATCCACTCATATAACTAAGAAGAAAAGAATCACACATTTATTATAACCATAAATTATGAAACTGGAAAACGTAAATTTTACAAGATATTAAAAGACTTTATCAATTTCCATCAAAAATCTGTAAAAGTGAGTTGAAAAACACTTGAGTCCAGCATGATTATTGCTGCTGGCTGGTTCAGAAGCACAGTCAGTGTGTAAGATCTAAGCAACACTAATGGTCTAGGAAGAAATCTCCTCACCCCAGCCCCAATCCGGGATTTATGGACACACAGAATAAATAACTTTAGGCATGGATAGCAACATCTTAGGCTTGATTTGAGATGTGGCCCAGGAGTTACATATATAAACATACGCAACTCGGCAGCAATAGCAGCACAGCAGATCGGTAAGCACTGACACAAGAAAGCACTGTCACAGCCAGTAGCAGCATCTGTCAAGCAGGGATCATAGTATATTAATTATAACTTCTGTCATTGCATAGCACCACTTAGCAGCTATAAACCATCTGTTAGTTTATAGATGACATCATGCATACTGATTCTCCCAGAACAGTACAAAATGTATGCACTGTTCTGTGAGAATGAGTATGGCAAACATTTAACCTCAGCATATTAAATTATTGTCAGAATATATCAAATCTGTGGAAAAATATGTTTCATCAAGTTTGAGGAATATCCAGGGGAAATTCCAAAACATCCAATGAACTGGAACCATTACAAAAATTCACCTGGTTTTAGTTTGACCTGTATTGGTTTGTTCAACTCTACTCTTGACCTCTGCATTCCTACTCATAAGTCAGAAAGTGATAAATTTGAATTTTGACTTCAAACTGAAAAGAGGGAATGGCTGCAACTTTGAATACCACCTTTGTAGCTGCTAAGGAAATTCTTACAGATCAACTCCATTTACCTTGGGAAGGTTGTGAGATTTCACTTGCATGAATTAGATTAAGCAAAGTGCACTCAACTATGGAACTGATGGCGTTTTGTTAAAATCTTGCAGTGTCAGATATTTGTCAAAATGTAGGGTATAATGCGTTACTCTGTCTAAATAGCAATGAGATACAATTATCAGAGATGTTGGTTTTATGATTTCCCAGAGGATGCTTCCCCCTCCACAGTCATTCATCACATCCCACCCTATATTCATCCATTCCTCTCCTTCCCTCAACCGCACGTCCATATCCCTTTATTCTTCCCTCCGACAGCCCTCTATCCCCTGAATTTTCCCCAGTAAATCTCCATCTCAATCACTATCCCAAACACAAATCCCCTAGTGATATTTCTGTTATTCCCTGCAGCTCTCTATCTCCCATCTTCAATAGCCTCCATTTTCTCTTTGGTAGCCCTCTACCATTCCAAATTCAAACTGATCTGCTGGTATCTCTCTATCTCACTCCTAGTGCTTGTCACACCCTTGCAGCCATATAACAACTATAGAAACCTCCTTTCCCTAGAAAGTGACTTTCTATTATTTTCCCCACTTCTTGCAATATTCCTGTTACTCAAACATGTCCTTTTAACCTTAAATCCCCACTTGCACTCCATCATTTCTGCAGCCCTCTATACTTCCAACAACTCAGAATGGTATCCCAGGAGACTGGGACAAGTGCAAAGTAATGCATGTCTGGAAAAATAATTCCAACTACAGGTACATGATGCTGGATTCCATGTTAGGATTCACCACTCAGGAATAGGACCACAAAGTTCTTGTGGACAATACCTTGAAGTCTTTGGCTCAATGAGTGGAGGTAGTCAAAAATGCAAATAGAATGTTAGGAATTATTTGGAAAGGAATAGAGAACAAAATTAAGAATTTCATAATGCCCTTGTATAGATCCACTATGCAACTGCACCATGAGTGTGTGTTTGAGGTCTCTGGCTGCAGGGCAGCCCTCCTGCCTGTAGGAGCCCTAAGTGGGCCATGGTCTGAGCTGCACAGACATGCATGGAAGACTATGATGACTCAACACTGCCATTCTCTGTTAGTCCCGCTGACTTCAAGGCTTCAGCCACCTCCGATAGAGACTTCACACAGTACGATGATCCCTGATGCGAAAAGAACAGGCCAAATGGAAAGGTCCATCGATATCGAATTTGAGCTCCCCTCAGAACACTGGTGGCCTCCCTTAATTCAAAACACTTATGCAAAGTAGTGGGGGCCAGATCCTGATAAATTGTAATGTTGTGGCCTTCCCATTTCCAAACATTTTGCGCCCGAGCAGCTTCGTAAATTTGTGTTTTCTGGGTAAAGTCCCGGATGCATAAGATAATGTCCCTCGCCTGGTTATCCGCTCGGAGACCGAGTGCCCTATGCGCCCTATCGATAAGGACTTCGGGCTCGCTCATATCGGGTGTCACCAATTGTGGTGTGCCACAGCCGGAGAGAAAAAACACACAAATCTTGCAAGCTATCTCAGGAACATCCTTATAGTCCTCAGACTCGGGGACACCTCGTATACGCAAATTATTGCGTCTCGAGCGGTTCTCGAGATCTTCAAGTTAATCTTGTATAGCTTGGGTTTCATTTTGCAGGTTTAAGTAGTGCGTGGTGTGTGACGCCATTTTGTCAGCATGGCCCTCGATCCTGAGCTCTAACTCATCCACTCTATTACTGAGTGCTGCCATGTCCTCTCGTAACTCAGTCATCATGGCGAGGAGCTCCGCTTTATGTTGTTTCATGTCTTTTCGAATGTCCATGAACCACCCTCTCAGCTCATCTCGGCTAAGAACATCAGCGATCTGTAGGGCCTGGCCCGAGGCCGCCGGAGTTTCCCCATCTCCTCCGCCATCTTGAGGACCAGGAGTTAGCGGTTCCCCTTCAGCTTGCATGTCCGGTGCCAGTCTTTGATAGCTAAATTGTTTTAAATCCGCAGTTTTTCGTTTCGCTGCCATAGCGTGTAGTTCTCTGTTGGGTTAACAGTGCATTAAAGTCCAAAAAGCAAGCGTGCACGCATATATTCAGGGTTTAGAGACCTCTCGGCAGGGAGCTCAGTCCTCACACGTCCATCCCCAGCGCGCGCTCAACAGCGCCCCCCTGAAAAGTCATTTTTGATGTTTAGATAAAATGGAGGAAGCCTTATAGTATAATCCTCATGTTGTCACTAAAATAGTGCTGGCCTGCTGCATGTTTCACAATATAGCTACCAATATAGCATCATATCTGACATGATCCATGGTCTAGAGGAGGATCTAGTGTGTTACCCCGCACGCCTGGGGAAAACCACATGGAGTGGAAGCCAAGTTTATCACAAAATAATAGAGTGCTACTTTTCCTATAAGTACAGGTCATTGCCTTCTTATAGCACTGAAAACAACAGTGATGAGTGTTTGTTGCATTGAAGGTCTCCACCTGTCTGTCTTTTACTTATTTCTGGCCTCATGTATAGATATGGAAGCAAAGACTCAATAAATAAGGTGAACCTCAGGGATAAATAAACAACAAGGAGATGAATTTGAATAGTCTGGAATAGCAGACAATGGTATGTTAGGAAGCGCTAAAGCTTGACCCCCAATGACGCACTTTAAATGTCGTATGTTTGTTTTAATTATTATGGATGGACAGTCTTCACCTTATTCACTGAAGCAGCCACTTACACTCTTTATGGCTGTATCTCTCACGCGTGCAGTGGCGTAGCGAGGGGTGGGTGGCCGCCCCGGGCGCCGGGTCTAAGGGGGCGCCAAAATGCCTGGCTCTGCCTCAGGGCCGGCAGAACCACTAGGCGAGCTAGGCCTGTGCCTAGGGCGCCGAGACTTAGGGGGCGCCGTGGCAGGCAGCCAGCTCCAGACTCGCCCTGCCGCCCCACCAGTGTCACCCTCCCGACACCCCCCTAGTGGTCCAGCGGAGGTCCCGGGAGCGATCTGCCGCTCCCGGGTCCTCCGCTGCCACTAAGCAAAATGGCGCCGGTGACCTTTAGCCCCTACCATGTGACAGGGGCTGAAGGCCACCAGCGCCATTTTGCTTAGTGGCAGCCGAGGCCCCGGGAGTGGCAGATCGCTCCCGGGCCCTCCGCTGGACCACCAGGGGGGGCATCGGGAGGGTGGCACTGGGGGGGAGGCAGGGAGAGTCGGGGGCTGGCTGCCTGTTGCGGCACCCCTTAAGTCTTGGCGGCTGGTCTCCGGCTGCACCGATCTTCCTTTCTTCGGCCACATGATCAGCTAGACCGGCTGCGCCGATCTTCTTTCTGTGTGTGTGTGTGTGTGTGTGTGTGTGTGTGTGTGTGTGTATGTGTATGTGATGTGATGTATATGTAAGAAAGGAATGGAGCTTCTGTGTGTGAGTGTATGTGAGAAAGGAATCTGCCAGTTTAAAAAAATGAAGTGTGATAATACATATACCTCAACTTTTGTGCTGATTTTGTTGAAAAGTTGGATGAAAGATGAAATTACTAAATTTTAAGAGGAGAACTGCTGGAGAGGGTAAGTAAAGGTGGCTTTTTAAGTTCATTTTTCTTGATTGACTACCATTTTAATTATTGGGTAGTATGTGATGTGTCTGCTGTTTGAAATATTTTATTGGTGTATGGTAAAGCTTTCAAAATTTGCATTAATCTTTAATTATTGGATATTCTATTCATCAGCTGTTCTGAAATTATCTTATTTGCACGCGCGCTCATAAAAATGAGTGCAGAAAAATAGCACCAATTTCAATGCAAATCATTGATGGAGGGAGGGGGCGCCGAAGAAGTCTCTTGCCCCGGGCGCCAAATTGTCTAGCTACGCCACTGCACGCGTGTCAAAGAAAATACAGCAGGTACACTAGTGCCTATTAACACATCACATGTGTATCTTGCCATTCACTGGGCCTGCAAGGCTTGAAGTTATAGATCTTAAAAGACTGGGTCGATCTGGGTCAGAATAAGCGATGTCTTCCTTGTTGTCACATAGCTGGCCTTTGATATATAGCATTTGTGAGCAATAGTTCTGAGATGCTTGGACTTCAAACTCTATTGGACATTATGCCTTGTATATGTGATCCATTCTAACCTGTGCTCACCCATATCCAAGCCCTTTGCCAAAAAATGGATAGCAGGATAGGTGTTGATCTTTTTTTTTATTTTTTAATGTAATCCAGAAGGGCCTCTGCTTTTCTCAGTTATGTGGCTTTATTTTTTCTTCTACAGGATCTCTGACAGTGAATCATTATGGATAATGATTATAACCATGACAACCATTCACATGAAGTGAATATAGTCATATATGAATTAATGTCTCTTGGTCTAAAAAAGGTGCACATACATCCACACACAAGTATATTAATAACCGTTTGTAGGGATGTGAATCGTGTCCTCGATCGTCTTAACGATCGATTTCGGCTGGGAGGGGGAGGGAATCGTATTGTTGCCGTTTGGGGGGGGTAAAATATCGTGAAAAATCGTGAAAAATCGTGAAAAATCGAAAAATCGCAAAACCGGCACATTAAAACCCCCTAAAACCCACCCCCGACCCTTTAAATTAAATCCCCCACCCTCCCGAACCCCCCCCCCCCAAATGACTTAAATAACCTGCGGGTCCAGCGGCGGTCCGGAACGGCAGCGGTCCGGAACGGGCTCCTGCTCCTCAATCTTGTTGTCTTCAGCCGGCGCCATTTTCCAAAATGGCGGTGAAAAATGGCGGCGGCCATAGACGAACACGATTGGACGGCAGGAGGTCCTTCCGGACCCCCGCTGGACTTTTGGCAAGTCTCGTGGGGGTCAGGAGGCCCCCCACAAGCTGGTCAAAAGTTCCTGGAGGTCCAGCGGGGGGTCAGGGAGCGATTTCCCGCCGCGAATCGTTTTCGTACGGAAAATGGCGCCGGCAGGAGATCGACTGCAGGAGGTCGTTCAGCGAGGGTTCCGGCGCCTCGGGGGTTTGTTTTAGAGGGTTTTAGTGTGCCGGCTCACGATTCTAACGATTTATAACAATAAATCGTTAGAATCTCTATTGTATTGTGTTCCATAACGGTTTAAGACGATATTAAAATTATCGGACGATAATTTTAATCGTCCTAAAACGATTCACATCCCTAACCGTTTGTCCATTATTGTCTCAACAGACTGCCAGACTCTATTAGACTAATCCCCATCCTACTGGCATGCGTTTGTGATTCTCCTGCAGTGGTGGGTTAGGTGATCAGTGGCTAAGGAGTTTCAGATGTCATCCAAGGAGTCACTAAGTATAAATGTCAGGAGGATGAAGAATAGAAGGAAAAGGATATCTTTTCCCCACTGGATCTCCTGTGTAATGGAAAAAGGAGTCTGAAACCCACCCAATAAGTCTCCCAGGGGAAGGGAGGGAAGGTAGAACCTACTAAATAAAATAAGTTGTTTTATTTTTAAAAGTAAACAGATTAAATCACTTTAAACAATATGATCACTTCATGAATGAGATTGTATTGTCAGACATGAAGTATTACTGTTGTTTTTTGCAGTAGGTAATATTATAACACAAATTAGCAAATATGTTAACAGCTGAAAATGAATAAGAGCTCTTTTCTTTTTACTCTAACTCAAAAAAAGACTAATGAAACTGGTTCTGACCATATATATATATATATATATATATATATATATATATATCACGTCAGTTATCAGATAAGTATCCTTTTGATGAAGTAGCACTACTTATAGTGATTCAAATCGATAGAATACCATTCTTGAAATACCTATGTATAACTTCTGTTGTACATAAGCTATTCCAAAACATTGGATGAAGCTTGCTCTGAATCAAACTTCAAGAGGACTTCTCTGGTGTTCTGGATCTGAATCTCTATTGCTTTCCTGTCTCCTGTTCTTTCACTCTGTCACTGTGTAGCGTTTATTCCTCTATCTTACTTCTCCTTTCTCTCTGTTTTTCAGTATTTTTCTCTAGTATCTTTATCATATGTAAAATGCTTTTTTCCCCTCTGTATCCACTATAAAGCTAAATGGTTATAAGTCTTGCTAGACATGATGCATTAATGTTGGTGCACACTTATCTGTATTTTCCTGGAGGAAATTTTTGAGTACGATGTATCATGGTTCAGATGTGCTGAGCTTCGTCCTCTCACTCTAGCTGGGGTTTGAAGAATAGGGGGCGCTGTTAGCTTACATAGCTTTATTAGCTAAGAGGCTCTGTTGATTTCCATCTCAGGGATTTCTCACAGGCACCCGATGCTATCTTCTCCTAGTTATACTTTAGATAAATAAAAAACAATATTCCTGTCTACACTACCATGATAAAATCTTCCACATTATCCCCTTGGCTTGGTGATACTTTATGCTTGCTAGTGCTTCATAAAAAAAAATAATAATCAAATGTCCCTATTGTACTAAGATTATGAGGGAGGTTTTGACAGGTGCTGCTAGTATTAACTCAGAAACTCAGACAGATTTCACTTGTTTCAGACACTAGAACAGCTTTCAATCATGCTGTAAGTATAGGTACTTTCAGGCAAAGGTTGCAATAGGAATTCTGCTGTGGTAACTTATATCACTTACACAAGTGCAGTTCTACTATAGTAAGAGACTTATATACTCTGGCACTGCTGGCTCTCCTGTGCTGCTTCCTTTATTATGTCTTATCTTTTTTGCACACATCCCAGAGTTAAACTCTGAGACACTGATTTGTTCAGTGTCTGTTATAAGACAGGGAATTATGCCTCTCCTTTCTTTCTTCAAGGTAGATTTCTTCTATCAAAATTATTCTTTTAAATTATTAAAATCACTTTTTTTTTACCCTTGGTTTTAGAATAACAGAGAGCTATAGCTTCACCAATCATAAGATTCAAACCTGCTTTACAATTACAGAAGGCTGACTTGCGGCTTTACACAGTTCTTATACTGCTTTGTCAGCAGATGGATTGTATTGGCACCTTAATATAAAACCAGTATTCTTTCTCAGAATTATTTTCCCTTCAGAAAAATTGTTACAGACTCTAGTATCCAGGAATGTTTAAGGATTTCAGTATCTCAGCATATGTAAATCTGGAAAATTTACCATTTACTCTGAAATGATACTTGTCAATATTTCCAAACACCTTTGCTCATTCACACCTCTTGGATAAAAACAAATAAAAATTATGCAGACTTGGTCACAGTTAAAATGAGTCTGTTCTTCCGCTCTTATTTGACTGGAATTACTAAAATTCTTAAACACACATGCACCTTCCTCATTGTCTTTAACGTTAACTTTGGCAGGTTTTCAGCTTCTGTGTGAGACAGTAGCCAGGCTGACCGCTCCTCTCAGCTCTTGCAACTGTCATTAACTCTGGAATTCTTACTGTAACAAACTTTTAGGTGATCCTGCCTTCAGCTGTGACCTCATCTTAAATGGTTCATTCTGAACCTTTGGGGATATTTTATTAAACTTTACCCCTCATCAGTATCCCACTTCTTTTCATTAATTGATAGAGATGGCATTTTGTGAATTTTAGAACCAAATTAACCACTGGATAAGGTTCAGATTATTCTAGCAGTGAGGAACTGGAAGATATAAGTACGCCAGCCTTTTCGCACCATCTCCAGTTCTCAGCCACAGCCACAACAAGATGGTGAGGAGAATCTCATTTGCATGCACACAGGCACACTTTCACAGAAATCTGATCACAGAATGGAGTCCGCAGCATGGATAATTGGAAATAAATCTGAGGGGGTTTCATGACTAGAGTGCAATTTTATTTCCCAAATTTGTTCTCTTCTGATCAATTTAAAATGATCATCACATTTCTCCATATTATATATCTTGATCCCATATTGAAAATAAATCAAGAGGTACCAGAAAGAAAGTGAAATAAAAATATTTTCCACATTTTTCCCAAAATTGCTCATCAGTTTAGGGCTTCCCAATCTTTTTCATATGTTTCCCAGAGAGCCATTCTTTGTTTGTGATTTTTAATGCTCACTTTCTTTCCCCAATTTGGACCTTTTTAATTTTAGCCATTTCCAAAGGCTCAGAGGCTATCAAAGGTCACTGGGATGGCAGCTAGGCTGCCCTTACTTGACCAGTACTATCCATCGGTGCCAGTTTTGTAAATTAAAGAGATATCATCCCCTGTTTTTAATGAGATCACTAAAAGTGAACTCGGGGCCCTAAAAAACCCAGGGACCTCCTCGGCAGTCTCCCCTAACCTGCATACACCCTGTTATTTGCCAGGTTTTCCATTTTTAAATGTGTTCTGGTGTTCTTTAGGTCATTCAATCAAATTTCAACCTGGACTTTGAAACTGAGATGGGGGCTCAGGCAATGTCCCTCCACCCAGAATCGTTAAATTTTAGCTAATTTTGCTTCTTAGTTTTCATTTTATTGCACTTTAAAGTCACCCCCAAGTCAGCTCCGGACTGGAAGTGTTTTTCAGGGTCACTTCTGGGTCGTGACTCACATATGAGCTGGTGCCGGGGACTTTCCCACTTGTCCCCAGTTCAAATGTCTGCCTCTTTAGGGCAGCAGCAAATTTCCCAAGGCTGCTGCAGCAATGAACAGTGCCTCAGGGCATTTTCCTTCAGCCGCATTCATCGCGGCTTTAAGTCCCACCTTCCTGCTACTCACAGCTCGCTCCTGATGCAGCCGCGTTGATTGTGGATGCTTCAAAACAGCTTATGCTGTGCCCCCCAACTCTCCCAGCAGCATGGTGCTACCAGATAAAGTCTCTGGGACTATGTTTTTAAAAAAGCATTGCTCTAGCATAGCATAGGCCTCAACAGTCCCAATATCAATATCAGCCCGCAACCCCGACACTTATTTATGGGCTATGACGGCCTTTGTCCAGTTTTCCAGCCTCTCTCCAAAAGTCTCCAAGATTCAGGTAAGTATTATTTTAATGTTTTTTCAAACTCTCTATGGATTCTTTTATTTAAAAGACAACAACAACAAAAAAAAACCAAACCCTCCCCCCAACTTTAATGTTACCCCATGGGTTACATTAGTAAAGATTCAACTGGTCATATGGCATGTGTCATATGTTGTGCGTCTGTTTGCTCTCTGTTTTGATTTAAGGTCTAAGTGCACCTTTAGCTTTTTGGATACAATGAAGAGGCAATGTGTGCTGAAAAGCACCAAATATCCTGCAGAATGCCCACCTTGAACCTAATTTTCATATGTCTGTCCATTATAGCCAAACATTTGTTAATTTTCCTGGGTGATAAATAGAAAGGGGATGGCAATTGTAAGAAGTGATTCAGACAGCATATATAAATGCTTTTGCAGTTCACCAAGGTGTTATAACAAACAGCTGTAATGTAATGGATTATAATTCCCTACCAACAACATTTCATTGGCTAAATATATAGAGGGATTAGAAATAAGTAACATCTCAGTAGAGGAGGCTTTAAATAACTGCAATGACTTGCCCTAGCAATCAGTACATTCTTCTGATGATGAATGCATTAGATAGTATAACAGGTTAACTAGCTCTGGAGTGCATTGAAATGCTAGCACACCTGCCCGTGCTCTTGCCTCCCTTCCCAGGAAAATATGTAGAGGAACTGAGGACACAAATTTAAACATTCCTCTGTGTCACTGAATGTGCCCTGCATCAAAAAGTCTTTTTGTCTAAAATATTCCCCTTGTAAGCTCCTAAAAGCATGAAATATTAGGTAGGCGGGGGACCCGGAGAGAATCATTAGGTTAGCAAATATTGGGAGCTGGGAGCGGAGGGTGGGGAAGGGGATTGAGCAACAATGACCCCGGCTCAGAAACCTTTTTTTAACTTAGCAATGTGGCACTTTGTGGAGGTGGCAGTAGGCTTGGTTCTGCAGGGCCTCTGGAGCACAATTGGGAGGGAGGTAGGGGACAGGTTTGGGCAGGGGCGTTTCTATAATGAGGCAGCTGCTTCAGGCAGCAAGATTTAGAAGCAGCAAAATTGCCCCCTGAAACCTTCCTGCCATAGCCGCCTCACTCTTCATTCGGGCAAATAACTCGGCAGGCAGGAAAACCCGCAGTGCTGATAGCGTGGAGACCAATAGTCCTCGAGCCGCCAGAGGCCATAAAAAGAGAAAAGAGATGGCAGGCTGCTTCTGGAGGTCAGGCCAGTGGCAGCCAAAGAAAGGGAAAGGAGACCACAGCCCACTGCCAGATCTCAGACCGGCGTTAACAGGAAATATAAAGGAGGCAGTGGGCCGCCTCCAGCGCTTAGGTTGCCGGCGGCCAAGAAATTAAAAGAAGAGTGTGGACACAGCCAAGGAAAAAAAAAAAAAAGAAAGGACAACAAACAAGAAAGAGGCTGCATGCCACTTCCTCCAGAGTCCAGGTTGGTGGTGGCAGAGAAAGGAAAAAGAAGCTGCAGTGGCCAAAAAAGAGATCATGGGCTGCTGCCGGAGCCCAAGTTGGTGGCAGCCAAAGAAAGAGAAAGGAGGCTGCAGCACAGGGTGGAGGTGGCGAAGAAATAAAAAAAGAGGCTCTGGGCTGCTGCCGAATCCCAAGCCAGTGGTGGCTGAAGAACAAGAAAAGGTACAATTTATGTGTATTTCTTTGTGGCAGCTGGCTTGGGGGGTGGGTATGCAGCTTGTGAGTGTGTATGAGAGGGTGTGTGTATGCATAATGGAGGGTGGGGGTGTGTATGTGTGTGTGTATATGAAAGGCTGGTTATGTGTATGAGAGGGAGGGTGGGCGTGGGTGTGGGTGGATGTCTTTATGAGAGGTTGTGTGTTTGTATTAGAGGGAGGATGGGAGTCTGTATAAGAGGGCGTGTGGGGGTGAGTGTGTGAGTGGGTTTGTGTATGTATGAAAGGGGTGTGAGTATGAAAGGGAGGGTGGGTGTGGATGGGTCTCTGTATGAGAGGGTGTGTGTCTGTATGAGAGGGTGTGTGTCTGTATGAGAGTGTGTGTGTGTATATGTGTATGGGTAAATGACAGGGTGGGTGGTAAGGGTGTGTGTATGTATTGGGGTGTGTGTGTGTGTGTGTGTTTGTGTGTATGAGAGGGTGGGTATGTGTATGAGAGGGAGGGTGGGTGTGGATGTGGGTGGATGTCTTTATGAGAAGTTGTGTGTCTGTATGAGAGGGAGGATGGGAGTGTCTGTATAAGAGGGCGTGTGGGGGTGAGTGTGTGAGTGGGTTTGTGTATGTATGAAAGGGGTGTGAGTATGAAAGGGAGGGTGGGTGTGGATGGGTCTCTGTATGAGAGGGTGTGTGTCTGTATGAGTGTGAGTGTGTGTGCATATATATGAGAGGCTAGGTGAGGGGGTGTGTATGCATGGGTTTATGTGTGAATGGGTGTGTGTATGTGTACGGGTAAATGACTGGGTGGGTGGTAAGGGTGTGTGTATGTATTAGTGGGTGGGTGAGGGGTGGTGTGTGTATGAGAGGGTGGGTGTGTATCATGTGTATATGGAAGAGGGAGAGAAATGAATGAGTGTATATGTGTGTATGCATGTATGGGTGTGTGGAAAAAGGAGAGGGGGCAGGGCGAGAGGGGGGAGTATCATCTCATCCCTTATCTCAGGCAGCAGTTTGCCTTGCACCACTCCTGGGCTTGGGGCTGTAGGCCCATGATATGAGATTTTCTTTTACCTTAAGTGCAATTTAACCAGCTATATTCTTTTGATTATAGCCGGTTAAGTGTAAAGTTATTTGGCTAGGATAGCTGGTTGTAGTAGAAAATAGACAAGGTTAGCTGGATAACTTTGTAAAGCCCCAGAACGCCCTCTTCTTTTATCTGCATAACTGTCTAAATATCTCAAAACTTGCCATTTAGATGAATAACTTTCAGTTATTCATCTAAATGTCTTCTTAATATCTACTGCTCTGAGCTGTATAAGTTAGTATATGATTGAATAGGTGTGCATATCTTTGATACAGTCTACAGCCCATGGTGGGAAAAAGACCATTGAATGATTTCTTTGTACTGGTTTTTCCTAATACAATATCAGGTAGATTTTGTAAGGTGCGTGCGCGCGTCCATGTGCGCACATTTCCTGGCGCGCACACATGGACGCGCCAATTGTATAACGTGTGCGGCAGCGCACACATGTTATAAAATCAGCAGGCCATGCACACATGCACGCTAGATTTTATAATCCACACGTGCATGGAGCACGGTGCATGCAAAGGCAGGGTAAAGTTAGGAAAATTCACGCGGCGATGCAATACAGCCTTCCCCAGTTCCCTCCCAGTCTGCTCCATTAAGGAGTGGACTGGAAGGGAATTTCCATATCCTCTACCCTAACCTCCCTTCCCCTTCCCCTTCCCCTCTCCTCCCCAACCCCTAAATCCTACCGATTCCTTTTTTGTTTTGTTGTTCCAGTACTTACTTCAGAGTCCAACCTAAAGTAAGTTGCATGCCGGCAGCTTGCTGGAGCAAGAGTCCAAGAGAGCGATGAATGGCGCTGTCCCAGCCCACCTCCCAACCTGCCCCTCCCCACCCTGGGACCGCCCCTTGGGCCTGGCTCTTGTGCACGTAGCGGGAGTTACGCGCGTGGCTAGGCTTCTTCTAAAATGCGCTCGGCGTGCACAAGGCTCAACTAAGGTCACTTTCGGTTTTTTGTCATAGAAACAAACTTTCTTTATGGGTATTTCACAAGGTTCTTTCATGTCAAATTTTGGTTTTGTTGTTTATTTTATTGTTAACATTAAATTATATTTTGTTCATATCCAATCTACTGCCTACAAATATGAACATCCTACATCCTGACTCATTATTCCATATTTTGATACACAAGAATAATAGGAAGGGATGGATGCATAGATGGACTGGGGGGGGGGGGGGGCGGGGGCTTTAGGGTGGCAATCTCCCTTAAATTTAATGTCAAGAATGGGGGGGGGGAGGGATTGGATATAGCACCTATCTATGCCCCTATAGTGCCTGCAACACCACATGTGATAAAATACGGAAATTCAGCATGGGGTTGCCGATTCCTTGTGCACTCACTGACCCTGCCGTGGTCCCACCCTTGTATGGGTTTCCTAGGTAACAGGAAGGACTTGTGGGAGTAAGGGGAGGACTTCAGGAGGGCCTGCTAGTGTGCACAGGATCAGGGGGTTCTGCACTGAATTTCTGTTCTGAAGCCTGAAGTTCGAAGAATCGCCATCCCTGAGGTACTCAATCAGTCTGAGCCTAGTGAGTGAGGAAAAGCGAAGAGAGAAGAGACAGAGTTGGGGGACAGATACTTGAGGAGCAATAGATGCTGGGCAGTGGATATGGAAAAGAGTGAAAAAGGACTGCTTGGCAGGGAACTGTTGCAAGACAGGGAGTTAAAGGAGAGAGAATGAGAGATGTTGAATGCCAAGAGGAGTGGAGGTGAAAAATTGAAAACGGTACAGTCAAGGGAGAGATGATGAAGAGAGAGGGGGAGTAAACAGGATGGATGAAGGGGAGATGTTTCAGAGTGGGGAATGCGTGCCAGTGAGAGGGGTGGGAAGAAAGTTTGTGCAATCACAGACCTCACTAATCTAACCACCTACTCCTTGCCACCCCCCCCCCCTCCCTTGTTCAAATTAAATAGTCAGACTATGCCTATAGACAGATAAATGAATGGTACTTCTTATTACTCAAAGAAATTTTGTGAAACCACAGGGCTTTGTGGCTGATATCCAGAAACATAGTTTGATCATATGTTCTCGAGCTTTCAACACAGAAAATCATTACAGTCCTCCTTTGGTTAGATCAACACTAAAAGTCAAAAAAATCTCACAATACATTAGATGTAAAATAGTTTAAAAGTTGATTATCTTTTTATCTACTCCTTGGCAAGAGGGAGAATGATCATATTACCCCTTTGCTGCAGGGACATTCTTGAATATAGGATCAAATTTAAAGTTCTATAGTTGGTATTTTGATCTCTGTATCCTACTGGTCCAAAATATTTGCAAAATCATTTGATGTTTTACTTCCTTACTTGTGCTCTTTGATCTTCACAGGAATTGCTTTTAGTAGTTCCCGCCTTGGCAGAATTTAGATTGGTTTCTAATAGGCAGAAGGGTTTCTCTTATTACATGCCTGATGATTCAACACAGGATTCTCAGGACAAGTAAGTATGTGTTAGCATCTTAATGTACTTAATACAACTTAATATTAACAGTATGTATACTGGAGCTCTGGATTTGAATTTGAAAAGTTAAATAAATTCTGATGTGTTATG
Organism: Rhinatrema bivittatum; assembly: GCF_901001135.1. Classification (NCBI taxonomy): domain Eukaryota; kingdom Metazoa; phylum Chordata; class Amphibia; order Gymnophiona; family Rhinatrematidae; genus Rhinatrema; species Rhinatrema bivittatum. The sequence goes on from NC_042617.1 coordinate 438,393,710, forward strand.
TGGGATGATGTGTGAAAGTTTTCCCTCATAATTTATTGCAGGTGTTGATATCCTCTAGAGAGATGGACTGGTTTTATCTGGGTTGCACCCTTGTGGTAGCTATTCTATGGCCTCTTGATTCTTGCCACTAAAGATCTATCCAGGTACCTGTCTCCCTATACTCCAATCACATCAATAAATAAAACTGACTACACGCTCATATCTATCCTTCTTTCAGAATATCAAGTAAAAACCAGAATGTTTACTAAATAAAAATAATTAAAGTGTATCCTTAGCTCAATTTAAACTTTTTCTCTTCAAATTCCCTTTTTTTCTCTGTGACACTATTTTCTAGAAATTATGCTGAGCACCCTCATATTCACAGTGTCTTAAAAATAGGAATTTTCCTTAAAACACTGCTCAATGCCAGGGAATTTCAGCCTCAACATCTAATTTCTTAAGAACCTGTCAGTGATTGGATTTCTCTGTGACAGATTACCTCAGGATGTTTATCTTTCATCAGCACAGATTAAATTAAGAAAGGAAATCTTCCACTCCTAATTCAGTATGGAGAATGTATATACACTGTACCTTCAGGTATTTTCCTTCAGAAATTCTTCACTGCTGTTCCCAAATTCCTCTTGGAGTGGACTTGCCACTTTCTTGCTGCATCTTACCTCTGATATTTTCTGGGACCCAAAATAGAATGTGCATTAATTTGAAATGAAAGGGTAAAATGCAACAGATGAGACTGTTTTTGTTTTTATTTATAGAATTAAAATGAATGGAGGGCACCCATGAATTAAAAACAAAAGATTTCTCTCTCATTTATTTAAATTTTCATTTGAAGTCTATGGCCCATTAAAAATTGATTCAGTGAGACTGGTAACTAGAGCAACCAACCAATTCCTATGTGACGTAGCAGCCAGGCCAGAGTTGAGGTGGAACAAGTAGAGAAGAAGACAGGACAGAGGAGCTATCAAGATTAACCATCTTTTTAATTAGCCTATAGCTGGCATCTGGATCAAGTGGCAATGATGTCCTCCCATTGGAAAGTCTGAGCATGTGCAAAGAAACTTTATTTTCTCTGTTGAATTTCAGAGGGAAAGCTTGCATTTTAAGAAACTTTCTTATAGTCAAAGAAAAGTTTTAAAAATAAGGAGAAGAATTTTGGTATTGGCAAAGGGCTTTTTACTAACTACACTGCAGTCACAGTATTCTCACTGTTTGAGAGATGTAGAGCACAGAAGCATTGTTTTCTGTTTATTCACTGTGGCAAAGTAGCGAACTGTAGATAGAAAAGCAGTGAACACTGATTTTGAGGGGTTTTTTTGTGAGATTCAGCACAGTACACTGTACTGCTTATTTATGGACAGATTGCAGTGAAAAGGACAGCCAGGCTCTACCATCTGATCCACTGGAATAGACAAGGTGGTTAAGTCCAGTTCTGGATCATCCTCCCAATCCCCAATGAACTTCTTAGAATTATTACTGACTACTCTTCACTTCCTATCATGGCCAATGAGGTTCATACAGCTGCTGTTTAAACCATGTAGTGCACTCTTCAGGGCTCTCTGTGGTTCAAACAGTGCTGCTGCATGAACTGTGACGGCCCCAACAGAAAGTGGAGTCAGTGGCTATAGGAAGAAGCTCAATTTTTGCAGCAGCAGGCTAAGACACGGGGGAGGGGGGGGCAGTGAAGGGGGAGAAAAGCAGGCTGGGACAAGATCAAGCTAGAAGTGCCTGGTGGGGACAGTTGGGATTATAGTCACATAAAAGAAGAATCGGGGCATGGGCCCATAGCTAAATGATACCGCTGGAGATTTTCAAAGCAAAAACCTGCACAGGCTTTTGCTTTAATTATTAGAGCAAATCCCACAGATAAAAGTGCCTGTGGAATTTGTACTAATATGGAGAGTTTGATTATCTCCCCCTAAGTCTTCAAAGCTAGTTATAAGTGCAACAAAATATACACTTAATCCATTGTCACATATGTCATGGCAAATTTACCTCATTGCTCAAATTATGTTTTTCTAGAATTATTTTACATTAGGATAATCTCAAAATGTTTGTGTGCTATCCTATGTCATGGGTAGAGGTGGACTCACTGCAGCTGATGGTTAGGATCAAGATATCAGAACAGAATCAAGATGCAGAGGCATAGTCAGATAGGCAGGATCAAGGCAGGCAGAGTTCATGCAACATTTAGGGGTCAGGCCAAGGCAGGGCAGATAGAGATCAATCAGAGTCATGAGGCAACAAAATGTCAGGACAGGTAGCATGCAAGGCAGGATCAAAGATCAGGTTGGGTCACAGATGAAATTAACAATAAGAATAGCAAAGCGGAGGAGCACATGAGCGCATGGAAACAAAGCCTTTTGCTTTGGCAGCAGCTCAGCTGACTGAGCTTCCTTTACAGTGAAGCTATGATGATGTCATCAGGGAGTGCCCATAGGATAGGTGTGTGATGTGTGTGCTAGGCCTATGAAATTTCTAAGTTGGTGAGTCTCCTTAGACAGAGTTGTAGGATGCATCAGATGATCAGTATGCCAGGAACCATGTTGGATTCAAGGCCTTGAGTTTTGGAATGCTGACCACTGTACAGCAGTCTGTGGTCGGCAGCATGTTACATTCTACTTGGCTGAAAACTCAGAGAAAATGCATGTGGTCGATGGCAATGTCCATTGGAGTCATTAAGTGATTTTTATTTATTTATTTATTTATTTATTTATTTATAGATTCTTTTATACCGCGGTACGTATAGACATACATCACCTCGGTTTACAGTGAAACAATAAATTAGCAATATTTTCAATGGTGAATTTTATGAATTTTATTTTAAAATGGTGAATTTTATTTTAAAAATGGTGAATTTTTTTTATTTTTTTTTTATAATTCTTTATTTATCATTTTCAAATGATTACAGAAAAGAAAAAGTACATTTAGGTAGACTTTCTTTACATCTGGATATAAACCGTAATCATTTAACAGCAATTACTTATTCTTTAAGAAGAGAAATCCATATATCCTATTACTTGTCTTCATATCATAACTTATTAAACGACATTAATCATTTATCGTCTACCTGTAACAACTTAAATATTTTTCGGCCGATGTAAAAATAAGAGAGGAGGCAAAGGAAATCTAAGTGAGAAATATATATATAATCAATAGCCTTAACATAGGTTAATAACTGGAGTCATCATATTTTAATAACCCTTCTTTAATCAACCGGAGAAGAGGTGGTAGGCCTACGGGCATCTGTAAATTGACGCAGTTGTTCTATCTGAAAAAATACACTTACAAGGGTAGCGGTGTAAATGCATATCCTAGAGAGACAACATCCTGCCTTAAAGACAGAAATTCTCTCCTCCTAATTTGTGTTATCTGAGCCAAATCTGGATATATTCTTATTGCTTGACCATAAAACATTAAGGGAAATTTCTAAAGAAATTGCGCATCACATTGTTAAGGTCTTGCACAGTAATAAATGCAACAAACAACGTATTTCTTTCAAGTACATCCGTATCGGTATTTTCTAAGAAGCTGGTTAGGTTTAATTGAATAGATGATACTAGAACAGTTCCTACAGTAGAAGGCCTATTATTATTCAGGAATCTACAAAAATTAATAGATGGCATGTTTTGATCCGTAAATCCAAGTCCTTCTCTGAGGAGTCTCTTCAATGTAATAAAAGGGATCTCTCCAGCAACTTTAGGAAAATTCATAATTCACAGGTTTAAATTCCTGATGTTATTTTCTAGGGTTTCCAGACGTTTGGAACAGGCCATCTGTTCTCTTATTACAGCCATATTAACTGCTTGCAGAGACTGAATTTTATTTTCAGTCTCTGTAACTTTATTTGTTGTCTCTATAGCCTGTTCCTGGATCCCAAGTATCTTTTGTAGAAAATTGTAATTTAGGGAATCCATGTTTTGTTCTAATCTTTTCATAGATTGTACTTGGCCAACCACCAAGTCCCATAGTGACTCAAGCGTCACTGCCTCCGGCCTAGATGTAAGTACTAGGGACTCACCGCTTATGCCGGAAGATGTTCTATTCTGGCCTCCGTCCACCAAAGCCCCCTCATTTCTAGGGATGTGAATCGTTTTTCAACGATTAAAATTATCGTCCGATAATTTTAAAATCATCTTAAATCGTTAAAGAACACGATACAATAGGAATTCTAACGATTTATCGTTAAAAAATCGTTAATCGGGTTAGTGCGCACTAACCGGGCACTAACAGAAAATGATACAAATTGACACTTTTCAGGTCAGTTAAGGTCAGTTTACAAATGAATATGTATTCCTATTGGCTGGCTGCCCTCTTATTTATTGATGTTACCAAGGTTCCCACTGAGGTGATGGTTGGGGGGATGGGAAATTGAAACGGTTGGTAGCTTGACAAAAAAAGTAATGTGATCAGTCAATGTGACTAGAACTTGTACCCTATCCCTGATACCGGGAGCGTTGTGATCTTCCTGCATGCAGTGCCGTATCCCTGATACCGGGAGTGTTGTGATCTTCCTGCATGCAGTGCCCTATCCCTGATACCAGGGGTGTTGTGGTCTTCCTGCATGCAGTGCCTTATCCCTAATACCAGGAGTGTTGTGATCTTCCTGCACACAGTGCCCTATCCCTGATACCGGGAGTGTTGTGATCTTCCTGCACTCAGTGCCATATCCCTGATACTGGGAGTGTTGTGATCTTCCTGCATGCAGTGCCCTATCCCTGATACCAGCGGTGTTGTGATATTCCTGCACGCAGTGCCCTATCCCTAATACCAGGGATGTTGTGATCTTCCAGCGTGCAGGAAGATCACAACACTCCCGGAATCAGGGCTAGGGCACAAGTTCTAGTCACATTGACTGATCACATTACTTTTTTTGTCAAGCTACCAACTGTTTCCATTTCCCATCCCCCATATATTGTCAGTGGGAACCTTGGTAACATGAATAAATAAGAGGGCAGCCAATAGGAATACATATTCATTCCTAAACTGACCTTAACTGACCTGAAAAGTGTCAAATTGTATCATTTTCTGTTAGTGCGCACTAATAATGGTTAGTGCGCACTAACTCCCGTTAGTGCACACTAATCGGAAAAACCGATTTTTTAACTAAAAAATCGTGCCAAACACGATTTTCTTCTCCTGCCAGATGATTTCGATCATTAAGACGATCGGGCACACGATTCACATCCCTACTCATTTCTCCTTCCAGACTCGAGGTCCCCAAGGCTCCCGCTCCGGTAGCTCCTTCCGTTCCTTCCCGGGTGAGTTCCGTCGTTCTCGACGTGTTTCCTGGGTCAGCTTTCACCACCCCCAGTCGCATTGACCACGTCATCGACCTGTGACTGGGAAGTGACTCCATCGTGGTCGCGCTGCGCCGGAGGCGGTCTAATGTCGGGGCTGAGAGACGCCTCATCCATCGGAGCCCCCTGCTCTCCCCTGCAGGGGCTCACATCGGATTCACCGGCTCTTTCTTCTTGCTCCAGTTGGCGCATAAATCGCAGGATGTCAAGTTGCCCTGCAGGAGGTAAGGTTTCAGGTGGGAAAATCCTTACTTTTCCCTTTCTTTTTGAAGGCATATCACAAAGTAAAAAGACCAAAAGGTCATTATTTAAGAGCTTCAAAATGAAAGTTGTTAAAGCAAATCAGTAATTTGCTTATTCCTTTAACAACTTTCATTTTGAAACTCATGAATAAAAAATATATTCACCATTGAAAAAACATCTCTTAATGACTCCGGTGGACATTGGGAGCTATCACATGCATTTTCTCTGTGTTCTCATCCTTTGGCTGCATGTACTGTTACTCCCAGTATTGAATTTGCTTGTGCTATATCCTACTTGGCAACACTTTTTCCAGTACTTGATATCTCTTTATTAATCTTATCTTTCTTTCTGAGGATACTAAAATCTGTTTACCATTGTCTGGATTGTCCAGTTTTTGTTGCCAGAAAAGGGGCTGAAGCAAATAGCAATTTGATCAGTTTTGTAATTTAAAACTGGCACAGAGAGTATGTGTGGCCATGTTAATTCATTACTAAATTTACTGTGTTTGTATGCTGCCTATAAGGGGCCATATAAGTGGCCATTTGCTTTGCTAATAGAGTAAACACACTTCTTTAATATAAACAGTGGTAGATTCCTCTGCAGTTCATTTGGGTGTGCAATAAATGGTCTCTGCCAGTAGAAGGTATGCAGAGACCCCTGTGGGAAGTTTCCAGTTCTCCAGGATTGAAGAGAGAGAGAGAAGAAAGAGAGAGTTTTTTTTTCTCCACCAACATAAAGAGAACCAGCTGAAAGTTCTCTGGTGGGAAAGAAGGCTCAAGGAGTGTGGGGAAATTCTTCAACCTCTAGGCATCTTATTTATTTATTTCATTTATCTCTCACTTAGCTACCGTAGTACTCTAAGAAAGTCACAACAAAATTAAATTCAATATGATAAGAATTAAATAGAATGCCATTTACTAGAATGGTCTTGGTTTTTCTTCTAGCATTGCATTGGACCAATCTCATTCAAATCCTAGATCAACAAGACCTAGGAGTAGTGAGTCAAATTCATTTGTGAAATATTATCCTTATGGCTTTAGTATCATAAGTACAAACCTAAATTGATTATTAGGGTTGTGCATTTGTTTGTAATGAATGTGCAAAATGCAATGAATGAGGGCATTATTGGTTCAATTCAAATGGAATGAACAAAAAAAAATCATCCTTTAAAAATACTCCAAAATTTTCAGTAGTTTCTTATAGTTTATAGTTTATTACTTTTTATATACCAAGGTCTAGGCCCATTCCTGGGGCCTGGCCAGTTATCTGGTTTAATTACCAAGGCTTAGGCATATGCCCAATGCTAGGGCCTAGACTGGAGGCCTGATCCTGTCACCAAAGACTAAGCCTTAGCCAAAGCCAAGGTCAGACCTTAGGCTTATTAAAATGCCTCTCCTTGTCTTCTTGTGTCTTTGATCTTCAGAAAATGATTCCATCCACTTAGAGGTTGCACTGTAGTGATGTCATTGTGGCATCTTCCTCCACAGTGGAGGGCACAATTTTGATGTATGGCCATTTAAATGAACATCCATATATCAAAAGGTGTAATCTACTCTAGTGCAAGGTACTGAAGTGACGTCACTGGCATGTCCTCCAAGCGGAGCACATCATTTTAGGAAGATCATGACAGAAGACAATGTCTGCAGGCCTGGTTCTAGGTCTCCAGACTGGGCCCCCATCATCATTTCATGAATATTGAAAAAGATAGAAAGGTACCATCTGAGTAGAAACCTGCAATCTAGACAAAGGACATTGCTAAAGGTGCCTTTGTATAAGATTGTGCAGGGAGCATATGTAGGGGCTAGAATCTTTTCTGTGCTATCTTCCAACTTTGGAATCAAATACCATCTGAGATCTATCATGAATCAGAATATCTGACTTTTCTTAAAAAGGCAAAGACCTGGCTTTTTCCAAATGAAAGTTGGGTTACTAGTTAGTGATTTTACTGGAAGTGTCTGGGCCCCACCTAAAGACTGTTTCCTGCCTTAGCCCTATATAGGGCTGCTTCGCTCATTGTGCTTGGCCTTGCATCATCGTTGGTCTTCACCCTGGTCTTCACCCTGGAGGCTCCTGCCTGCCAGGGCCCTTGTAAGGTCTTCTTCTCGGAGCTCCGCACCTTGATGTCTTGTTCCATGTCCACGTCTTCGCCTGAGGTCCATGTCCAGGTTTCTTCAGCCTTCATCTTGGTGTTCCTGCCTTCCTGGATGTTTCCTTCCTACGCCATGCCTTGTCTCTGCTCTTGAGCCTTCTGGTACCGATAGACTGGGAGTCCCTCAGATGCGGTGTTCCTGGGTGGGCTGCCTGCCGGTGGACGGTTGTCCTGTGCTCCTGAGCCGTCTGGTCCTGATGTGTCTTCCTGTGCTGTCCCGCTCCCCTCGTGGTCCGTGACCAGCCTTGGGGCTGTGTAGGGCACGTAACGGACAGGGTGGTCCGCGACTCAGTCCCACAGGTGGCCTGAGTAGGGCGCCCTGAGAGACAGTGCTAATGTCCATGCCTTGTCTTGCCTCCCTTGGATGTCTTGTTCCTGGATGCCGTTGCATCAGCCATGTGTCTTGTTCCTGGATGCCATCGCATCAATCCATAGTTATGTCTTCATAGCCCTGGTGTCATGTCTTCAGCCAAGTGTCTTCATTCCATGTGATGCTGTTGCATCAACCACAGTGTCTTCATGTCAAGGCCCGTCTGCCCTCAACCTCAGGCCAGGCCTGCTGCTCCATGCTGCTCACAGCAGGTCCGAAAGGGCCCGGAATGGTCGGAGGACCATTCACCTTCCAACATCCTCAGATGTTTGGCCATGGGAGCTTGCCGGCCTGGCAGAGGGTAGAGTGTCCAGCCACGCGGAGCCACCATCAACCCTTGGTTTGGCCCTGGATGGCCGGGGTCGGGCTGAGGCCCATGGGCACACGAAAACCACCCTCAACATAACTAAAAAATCTCACAAATGATACATCTGACTCTTCACAAAACCTTCCAGTAAATAGATGTAATGAAATAGCTACATTTTTTAATGACAAAATTACGAACCTAAAAACAAAGATTCCAAAAATAACTAAACAAAACATCAAAATGCAAAAAAGAGATGTTAAACAATGGGAGACATTCAGTGAAATATCCGAAATAGAAGTTGAATCTATGCTAAAAAAAAAACTAAACCCTGCCCCACATGCGTATGATACAATACCCACCACAGATATAAAAAATCTAGCCACCTCAACCTCTCCGACTTTAACAAAAATCATTAATCTATCATTAAATGAAGGAAACATGCCAGATTCACTAAAAGGAGCAATAGTAAAACCAATTTTGAAAAAAAAAGAACAGCGATCCACTCACCCTGAGCAATTATAGACCAGTATCAAACCTACCACTAATTGCAAAATTAATAGAAAAAACCGTACAAAATCAATTAGCAGAGCACTTAGAGGACAATAATATTCTGTACCCATCACAACATGGATTTCGCAAAAACTATAGCACTGAAACACTACTACTTACGCTAACAGACAACATCATGAGAGGTTTTGACAGCGGTAAACATTACATTTTAGTAATGCTGGACCTATCAGCGGCATTCGATACAGTAAATCATGATATCCTATTAAATAGATTAGAAGAAATAGGATTATGCAACACAACAATCAAATGGTTCAAATCATACCTAAATAACAGATATTTCCAAGTGCAAATCAAAAAAGCAATGTCAGAAAGAATAAACCTTCAAACAGGAGTTCCGCAGGGATCAGCCCTATCTGCCACAGTATTCAACATATACATGCTGCCGTTATGCCACCTGCTAACTGGTCTGGGCATCTCACACTACATATATGCTGACGATATTCAATTAATACTTCCAATTAATGACTCAATTGAGAAAACAATCTTAGAAACATGTAGCTAGATATAATAAAACAGCTCTTAAACCAGATGGAATTAGTTATTAACATAGAGAAAACATAATTCCTACATCTTGAATGAAAAAACATCACAATCATTCAAAACCCAATCACAATCAATAACAACCAAAAAATACAACTAGCAGAGAAAGTACGAAACCTTGGAGTGATTATCGATACGGAACTAAGTATGAAACAACATATATCTCTAAAAGTAAGAGAAGGTTACGCCAAACTTATGACTCTCAGAAGACTTAAACCACTACTAACACCAAATGACTTCCGTTCAGTACTACAAGCATTCATTTTTTCAAGCACTGATTACTGTAATGCCCTTCTACTAGGATTACCCCACACCACGATAAGACCACTACAGGTATTACAAAACACAGCTGCAAGAATTTTAACTGGTAAAAGTAAAAGAGACCATATCACCAAAACCCTAACTGAACTACACTGGCTACCCATTGAACAAAGAATTCAATACAAGATTCTATGCACCATACATAAATTAATACATGACAAAAAGGCAGAATGGCTGAACATAGCCCTTCATGTACACGTCCCTAATAGAAACTTGAGATCAGCAAACAAAGCCCTACTAACTATTACCTCAGTAAAAACAGCCAGACTAACTCAAGTAAGGGATAGGGCCCTATCCCTGGCAGGACCTATAATATGGAATACAACGCCTTTAGAAATCAGAACACAAAGAGACATCAAAGCATTCAAAAAAAGTTTAAAAACATGGCTATTTAAGCAAACATACCACAAAGGGAATGAAGAGTAGAATCCAGGAAATTGTATGATGCAGTTCGAAGAACTCCCACACACGCACACATCAGCTTACTCGAATGGTGTGTGTGTGTGTATATTTTATTTTACTTTACCTCTATTAGATTGCAACAACAGAGGACCAGACTTAAGTGTTAATTTATCTTATAGCTGATATACTTAAAGTAGACATGACTTATCACAAGCATTAAATAATATTTAATATGAAACTATGTTACAGTATTTGATGGCACCTGTTTAGTTAATATAACTCAACACATTTAAGTTTGAAATGATGTGCCTTATTGTGAACCGTTGTGACGGCAACTAGCTTAACGACGGTATAGAAAAGATTTTAAATAAATAAATAACTAAATACTGTGAAAGAGAATGTGTTCCTTCGCACAGCACTTCTGGTGATGAATTCATTTACAACCACCTCAATGTTCACTGAATCAGAAATTTTTGTGAATCTGGAGCATGGTGATGCTATTCAATCTTGTTGGACCCATCTTGCCTGTGTAGTCCAGAGAATGGTCGCTCACTATTGTAGAATCGCTCGCTGGTTAGAATTAAGTGAATACGTTTGAACATTTCGGGAAACAAAATAGAAAAATGTTGGATCAGATTTGAAAAATGGCATCATCTCCTGTTGGTTTTCATGCCACTGAATGAGTGACAGGCTTGTATTATGTCCAGCAACATATTGGGGCAGATTTTAAAAGCCCTGCGCGTGTAAATCCAGCACGCACATGTTATAAAATCGGGCGTAGATTTGTTTGCGCCGGGTTGCGCGAACAAATCTACGCCCGCGCATAACTTTAAAAATCTACCCCATTGTTTTGGGATGTTATTGAACTATTGTCAATATCACTTCCATAGAATTGAAAAACACTTTCTCCTGAATCTTCTCCAGTCATAAGTTACTCAACTTGTAAAAGTAAATGCAAGCTTTCTTTGTCCAAACTGTCATGCAAAGCGGTCAATGCATTATCAAAAACTTCTAAATACTGGCTCCTGTAGAAATCTTCTGCTATGTAAAGTTTGTTCTGTCCACTGTGACCTGATTCCAACTGCTTTGGTATTTTGCACATCTGAGACAATACTGGTTCTTCAATGTTCAGATTAATTGCTATTTCTTTTGTTTGCAACCAGAATATATCAAAAGTATCCCTCAAATACTTAAGAGTGATCTTCAGATTTTCAATAACCAATAGAGATGTGAATCGGCCAATGGCACGGATACCCTGTCACATGGTAAGGGCAAAGGCCATCGGCACCATTTTTATTAGTGGCAGCCGACAGCCTGGGAGCAGGAGATCGCTCCCAGGACCCCCACTGGACCACCAGGTACCTGTAAAAAGTTTTTGGGGGGGTCCGGAGGGTGGGGGAAACTAAGGGATTAGTTTTAAAGGGTCGTGGTGGGTTTAGGGGTTATTTTTGTGTGCTGTTTTTCCCGCCCTCCCCCAAAACGATGAGAACCCCCATGAACAATTTCGTGGGGTTTTCCTATCTTTTTGGGGGAGCCCTCGATTTCTGACAATTTTGAAAATATCGTACGATATTTTCAATCGTCCGAAGCCCGATTCACATCCCTAATAACCAATGATGCTTGCTTGAGGCACAAAGTACTGGATTGTAATGCTGTATTTGCTGCATCAACATTTGAAAAAAACTTCATATGAAGTTGTAACATGAAGTACAGAAGAAACATTTGGAGTGTGGAACAAACTTAATTTGCTTTGGCACCAAAATCAGTGTGATCTTCCTCAGCTATGATATGAAAAAATTATAGTAGCTCACTGTAATTGTCAATAACTGATCTCAAACCTGACACACAAAGAGTCCATCTAGTGGATATGAAAGGTTACAGATTATGGGCATCAGGTGACTGTTTCAGATTTTTAATTTTGCAAATTGTTTAGGAGATGCATTTACAAAATTAATCAGCTCCCTGGTTTCATTGAGCACATTCCTACAATTTAAAACCTTTGCTACACAGTCCTGGAAAGCCAAATTCAGAAAGTGTGCCAAGCAATGAACAAAGATAGCACTAGGCTCTATTTCACGGACTTTAGCTTGTACTCCATTCCTTACACCTGGGACATTATTAGCCCTGCCAATGCATTGGCCCATGTAGTTTTCAAAATTCAAGCCACATCTTGTTAAGACATCTTTGGCAATGTTGTTTCACCAGTTTCTGCTATTGTTTCACCAGTTTCTGCTTTGTTTCACTAGTTTCATAAAAGCCAATACAGTCTTGGAGACTGATATTCAAAAGCCATTTAGACAAATAACTGATGTGTTATCTGTCTAAATGGCAAAGCAGCAATATTAATTGCCATAGGCAGCTAAATTCTAGCTGCACAACAAGTTCTGAATGTTCTCAAGTTATAAATGTTCATAAGCATTTTTCTCAACACATGATACATGATTATAAGTATTTTGTTAGTCACTTCATTTGACAGCCATTTTGTTAATTCGCTATAGCTATTGGTTGATTTCAGGAATGTCTTCTCCTCTTAACTTTAAAAAATTTAAAAAAATTAGATCTGTCATTTGTATAACCACATACAGCCTGGCCTTACTGAGCAAGATACCTCAGTGATGTGAAGGATTTAGTTCAGAGATTCTCAACCAGTGTGTCACGACACATTAGTGTGTTGCTAAGCATTGGCAGGTGTGTTGCATCTTCCTAATGTCCCGCTGCCCCAGTTGCTCTCTCCTCCATTGCAATGAGACACAGACATTCTTCCACTAACCCTCTTGCCTTTCCATCTGGGTAAGAATGGCAACAGGGTTAGTGAAAGCTGGCAACATTAGCAGCATGGCTCTTTCTTCTTCCAACCCCCACGACCTGGAAGAGGAAATAATGTACAGTGGGGCACATGGGAAGAAGAGAGGAACAAGTTGCATAAAGTAGCAGCAGTAGCATGGGCCCGGACCAAAATGAAGCACAGCTGGCAATCAGCAATGTGAGAGAGAGCAGAATCCCATAGGCTGTGTTAGCCCTCACAGCCAATGGGATTCTTCATTATTGGGCCGTGGTGGCTTGATAAGTAGGCTACTTCAGCTGCCATGTGTGCTGGGGAGGAAGGAGGGGTTGTAAGTGAGAACAAGCCAGAGGAAGAGAGAACATGGGTGTGTGTGATTGAGAGCATGTATATAAGAGAGAGAGCGTGTTTGTGCAAATGTGATTGACATGTGTCTGAGAGAGCTTGTGTATGATTGAGAGAGAAACTGGTCAGGGAGGTGATGTTTTTGTGTGTATGTGAAAGAGAGATAAACTGGTCTAGGAGGTGACTGGTGTGTGTGTAAGGGAGACAGATACTGGTCTGGGTGGTGACTGTGTGTGTGTGTGTGTGTGTGTGTTCGGGAGACAAAGTCTGGTCTGGGAAGTGACTGGTACTTGTGTGTGAGAGAGACAGATTGGTTAGGGAAGTGACTGCTGGATGTGAGAGAGACAAGACTGGTCAGAGAGGTGACTTGTGTATGTGTTTGTGTGTGAGAGAGAAAGACTGGTCAGAGACTGGTGTGTGTATGAGAGAGAGAGAGAGGCAGATTAGGGAGGTGACTGATGTGTGTTTGAGAGAGAAAGAAACTGGTCTGGGAGGTGACTGGAGTATGTGTGAGTAAAAGAGAAAAGCTCCTTACACTTTCTATATATAACTCTCCTTGTGATTCATTGAGTAGTGACTTCATTATTCTCTATGCTGTGGTTATCAATGCTGCGTGCAAAAGACTTAAAAGTGGGAAACACTAAGAGCAAATTAAGGGCTTTGAAGGGAAACTTACCCCTGCATCAAAAACCCTGGAATTAATTCTTGTGTTATAGTAACAATTAGAGATGTGAATTGTGTGCCAGATCGTCTTAACGATCAGATTCGGCTGGGGGAGGGGGGGAAATCTGATCGTTAATATATGTGAATTGGAATCGTTTCCGATTCCAATTCACATCGCAAATTTTTTTTTTAGGGAGGACCACCAGGTAATTTTAAAAGGTTTTGGGGGGGTAGGGTCGATTTAAAGGGTCGGGTGGGTTTTTTCTTTTTAGCGGCGCGGGCCTCCTTAAAAAAAAGGGTCGGGAGGGTGGGTCGATTTAAAGGGTCGGGTGTTTTGTTTTTTTTATCGGGCCATCGGCGCCATTTTAATTAGTGGCAGCCAAAATGGTGCCGATGGCCCGAGAGCGGGAGATCGCGCCGGGACCCCCCACCCCCCCCCCCCCACTGGACCACCAGGTAATTTAACATTTTGGGGGGGTTCGTGAGGGGGGGGGGAGGGTAAGGAATTGGTTTTAAAGGGTCGGGGTGGGTTTAGGGGTTGTTTTGGTGTGCCGGTTTTCCCGCCCTCCCCCAAATAATTCCCGTGCCCTATTTAACGATACAATACAAATGCCCCTGATGATAAATCGGGGGCATTTGTATTGTATCGTGCACTCTAACGATTTAGGACGATTTTAAAATTATCTGACGATAATTTTAATCGTTCAAAAACGATTCACATCCCTAGTAACAATGTCCATCTAAAAATAAAATTTAAGATGTGGGTTACAGTAATATGCAATAGTTGTCAAGTTGTGGATGGCAGCAGAGAGGGAGAGTTTTACTTTATGAGGGAAAACACACATGCATAGTAGATATGAAGAGTCAGAAACAAGAATACAACTTGTTAAACTGGCATTATGTCGCTTCTGAGTGGGAAGTATCTTGCTGGCTCATAGCTAGAATTTTTACTTCATTCATGGTGCTCAGTACTTTGCGTTTAATGGCATATAAGCAAAGCTGATGAGAAGGACCCTTGTAGGTCCTGCCAATTTTATTTAGATTCTCTATAATGCAGTGATTATGGAAAAGAGCATTGAGATTGTTCAGTATAGCGTTACATATGTTTTGCTTTTGATAGATATTTAATATATTGATCATATAGATGATTCAGGAATTTCATTTACCAGCATGGCCAATTCCTCAGGCAGGAAATTAGGTTTATGCAGCTAAGCACCTCTCCTGGCAGCTATTGTGCATGCACTGGGCAGTAGAGGTAGGAAAGGGGGGAAATTTTGCTTTTTTTTTGGGGGGGGGGGCTTTACCCCCACAGATTTTTTGTGTAATGTTTTTTTCATTTCTGTAGTTTAAAAAATAATCAATATTGAACCCCCCAAAAACAAAACATAAAAAAGGCGGGGCCTCCCAGGGCTTCCAGTGTCCCCAACCTATTCCTCCCATCTGAAAAATTTCACGAGCCAAAATCTTTCATGGCTCCTACTTATACATTCTGGGGGATCCGCAGATGTGGTCTAGGTCTCAGCCAAGGTCACAGTGAACTACTGCAGCCTAGGCCTGCAAAAGGCCAAGGCTTTGACCTGGCCCTAGGGATTGGGACAGCTGGATCAACTTCAGATCATCAGTGGGGTTTTCCACTCTGGGATAATTAACTCTGGAGAAATGACCCCAGCACACAGCATTAGTTAGCTGTTATCGAGCTCCTCCTGTAGGGGGAGGAGTTAGCAATCTGTTGTAGATCTGCTCCTCCAGAGGGGAGGAGTTAGCAATCTGTTATAAATCTGCTGCTCGGAGTTAGCAATATGTTATAAATCTGCCAGGGAGTTAGCAATCTGTTATGGATCACCCTGCCAAGGGGAAGAGCTAACAATTATAATACTCCGTAGGCGAAGTTTAATGATCTGTGGTGGGTTGGCTTCCCACAGAGTGGCAGTCGTATAATACCGCTCTAGTAGTGTAAGGAATGAACACTTGAGGTAAATTGGTGAATCCCTGGGCCGATGGCAGATGACAGCACCCCCAAGAGGATATCCTGAGAGGGACTACTGGCTAGGCTGGAGTATGGAAACAAATACAGATAATTCTTTATTAGACAAGAAGTAGAACCACCAGAGGTAGCAGTAGTGAGTTGATGTGCCCGGCAGGGCTGAAGTCCCTCAGATACTGGAATTGCGGTCTCTGGGTTGCTGAGCTATAGAGAGAGACTATAGGTAGTGAGTAGACAGGGCTGGATACATAACCAGTAGTAGATGATACACTCACTATTGTAGAGATCTGTAATGGCTTCTATGCAACAGAGTCTTCAGTATATTCAGAAACAGGAGCCGTAGGCGAGTGCTGGTTCCTATATGCAGTCTGGCATGAGAACTCACAATATCTGTGATTGAGATGGCTTGTGGAACAGAAGAAAGTCTTTGGAGGGTTTTAGGAACATAGGCCCTTGTGGAGTGAGTACCAGTTCCTATCTGCAATCTATAATAGTAATGCACAAGATATAGGTATATGATAGCTTCTGATATAGAAGAGAAGGGATTTAGGAACATGAGCCCTCGTGGAGCGAGTACCGGTTCCTATCGGCAATCTACAATAATGACTCACGATCTCCGTACCTGCGTAATGTCTTAGACAGAAGGTAGTCTTCGGAGATTAGGAACATAGACCCTCGTGGAGCGAGTACCTGTTCCTATCTATAATAGAACTCACTGTGTTCATGTCTGCGATCGCTTCCAGGTAGTAAGGAGTCTTCTGAGCATTCAGGGACGTGGGCCCTCATGGAGTGAGTTCCAGATCCCGTCTTAGCAATCTCAAAATAAGAAGAGACAGTGGGGCCCCCGTGGAGCGGGTACCCCTAGGTAAGATTGTGGAGGCAGAGCAGCGGAGAAAGAATTCCCCTTGCTAACTCGATTCATAGCTGCAAGAAAAGACCTTTTAAGGTGGAAGTGGATGACGTCACTACGAGGGGACACCACCGAGGTTCATGCCCTTGCCGGTAGAAACTCTGGAGCGTGCGCCCTTACGTCATCAGGAACATGGCGGATCCGCAGCGTCAGGCCAGCCCGGGGATTCCAGGAAGAATGGCGAAGCCGAGGCTCAGGCATCGGGACATGGCCTCTACACTGGGCCCCAGCATCGGGCCAGTGTCCAGGCCAAGGCCACGACATCAGTGTCCAGGCATCAGGCCTCGGTCTGGGCCCTGGTCTAGGCCGAGGATCCAGCATTGGGACTGGGCCAGGACACTGCATTGGATTTGGTGAATTGCGGGGGGGGGGGGGGGGGGGGGGGGTTGTCAGGAAGTTTTCTAGGCCTGTGCCTTTGCTTGGGTCTCAGACTAAGCCCCAGAATTGGGCCAGAGCCTAAACTGAGACCCCGGTGTCACGTTCAGGCGTAGCCTGTGGGTCCCTTCATTGGGCTGCGGCCTATGCCTAGGCGAGGCCCAGTTTTTCTAAGCCTAGGTTGAGATGCTAGAGACTTGCTCAGATGTAGGTTGGGACCTCTGCTTTGGGTCTCAGCCTACTCTCTAGGTGAGGCCCCGGCTATGGGCCTAGGCTTAGACCCAACTAGTGGCCTTTGTTTTTTAATAGATTTTTAAAATAAAACAAGATTCTGATGAAATTTCATAGAAATTTAACTCATTCTGTTTTGAAAATGATCAGAAATTAAATAGGACATTTCTTTTCATTTCCTATTTTGTTTTTCACGTCTGCCCATCCCTACTGGGCAGTAGTTATTGCTTTATACAGAAATATAAAATACCTGCATCTATGTCTAATTTCTGGTCAATTATGTGTGAATATGGGAATTATTTGGCATGCAAATTGTAGATATCTGCTTTTATAAAATGGAAGGTTAATGTACGTGTGAGTCTTGTACATATTAGGGATATGAATCAGGTGCCCGATCGTTTCCGCTTTCGGGATCGTCTGGCCGTGGGAAAATCTTATTTTCACGTGGATCCCCTTTTTTTTTTTTAGTGAAAAATTGTTTTTCGGGTTAGCGCGTGCTAACTCATGTTAGCACGTGCTAACAAAAATAGCAAAAAGTAACAAAAAATAACAATAAACATTTTTTGTTAGCACGCGCTAACCCGAGAAACAATTTTTACAAAAATTCAGGGGGAAAAGTGATCGTTTCTTTTTTTACCCGATATTTTAACGAATTTAGAAATATCATACGATATTTCAATTCATTAGAAAAACGATTCACATCCCTAGTACATATACACTTTTCATAAATGTGGGAGTGAACATTCCTCATTTTTGTGTCTAGTATATGACTGAGAGAGAGGATGCCTGTTTTGTTAAGATGGCCTAATTACAAATGCTTAAGAATTTTATATATAACCCCTCCTTAAAGTATGAGTCAGGTACGGAGGGGGACATAAAGTTATTTGTAAGTTTTTGGGGCAGGAATCCTGGCTAGCTTTTACTTTTCCTTCCATCCCAAAGTATAGGTCCTTCAGACTAGAGGTGGAAATGAGTCCTCTCCAGTCCCAGTATGGATTGACTAGTGACCTGTCCTTTAGCTCCTTCATTCTGCTGTGCACTGCATGTTGTGTGTCAAACAACCATACTTGGACCTCATAGGTAGTATCCAAAATAATTCTTTACTAATACATTTTTTTGACTGACATAATTAAATATGATAAATCACACACCATGGTCTCTGTCATTCCTCTCTTAATTACAGATCTTTTGTCCTCTATCTGTGCATTAGTCTTTATCAGGCCAGGAATCCATCAACACTTCTGGATTTGATGCTATGGAGGTTCTCCATGGGTTAGGGCCCCATTCAAAGCAGGAAAAAACTCCTCCCAGATGGCAAAAAAAATTATGTTGGCACAGTAGTGAAGTATGTTCTAATGTGTTCCATGCTCATAACTTACACTCTCTATATATACTCTTACAAGCATTCCCGGACTCCAATTGATTTAACAACTCAACGTCATCCCTCAACTCCATCCACTATCGTTAGCCTTTTTTGAATTAATAATCTGTCCTCTCTCTTCCTTCTTCGCCAAGTTCTAGTCTCCCTGTTAAATGTAACTGCATTTTTCCGCACCATTGTTATAGTTAATGTTTTGCTTTGCACCCCTGTTCTATGTGAACCAGCATGATGTGATTGCTATCTCGAATGCCGGTATATAAAAATCCGAAATAAATAAATAAATAAATATATGTGACATTGAAAGTAAACTCTAAGCATGTTTTTGGTAGCTGACAGATGCAGCTCAATGTTTTGGAAAGACAACTGCTATGTATTAATGTTGTAAAAAGCATCAGACCCAAGGCAAAGTGTAGGCCACCTGATGGTAGAATCAGGCCTGGTACAACCGGGTGTGCATACCGTGCATTTACATGGGGTGGCACACTTGGGGGGAGGGGCGGTGGGGCAGCAGCAGCAAAAGTGGCCACGGGGCTGCCAGTGGAGCCTAACCTGCTGGTGGCCAAAGAAGGAGAGAGGCCGCAGGCACTCAACCCACTGGCGGCCAAAAATGAAAGGCCTGTCTTCCATTTGCATGCATGCGCGCACCTGCGCACAGCTTCCACTCCCACCCAAAATCAGGAAGGTAGGAGAGCCATGGTGGAGCTCATCCCACCACAGCCAAAGACATCAGACAGCCCGCAGGGCCATGGTGGAGCTCATCTCACAAAGGCCTGAAGACAACAGGAAGCCATGTTTGTATGTGTGAAAGCTTGCATGTGTGTGAGTGACTGAGAGCCTGTGAGTTTGTGCATGAGTGTTTGTCTGTGTGAGAGCCTGTGTGCCTGTGAATGTGTCTATGGGAGAGCCTGTGTGTATGTTTGTGTGCCTGTGAGAGCCCATGTGTCACAAACGGGCTCTCACAAGCCACACACACACATTAATAATGTATCTGTGAGGGAGAGGGTACCTGTGTATGTTAGAGAGAGAGTGTGTGAGAGAATGAATGTGTTATTGTAAGTGTGTGTGAAAGAGAAGATACAATTTGTGTGACCCTACATCCCCTAATCCATGACAATCTCAGGGTGACTGGAAATTAGATCACAGGTATGGAGAGCAGGAGATGTTTTAATCTTAATTAGTTTTAATTATTGGGTATAATTTGATGATTCTGCTCTTTCAAAATATAAAAAAATCTTTGGGGGGGGGGGGGGGAATTGACCATAATTATTGGATTTTTTATTCATCAGATGTTTTGAAATATTTTATTGGTATTTGCAAAATTTTGGATATTCTATTCATTAACTGGTTTGAAATATTTTTTTCTTTTTATGAATATTTTACTTTTATGATTGATGTTTTATATTTTTATATTTTATTATTTAATGTTTTATGAAAAATAGTAATGTTCTGTTTTTTAATTATTTCTCTGCATATAGAGTGTGATTTGTTGTGGGTTTCCATTAAGTACTTCTCAGCAGGTTTCTGTTTATACTTTCTGTTCTCTTTATTCTGTATTTGGTGGGGGTCTGTCTGTCTGTTCTGCATATGTGACCGAGTTGAAATTTTTTACTGGCATGTAATTTCTGTGTAGGGATCTATAGCAGCCTGGTTTCCTAATAAGAGTTTTATTGGTGTTCTAGGGCCTGGTGTAATATGTGCAGTGTTGCTTTTTCATAGATAAGGATGTTAGGGTTGTTTTGATATGGGAGATTTACTATATTGTAATGGTAATTCTGTTTGTTCATAGCTTTCTGAGGGCAAAGCTCACACCCAACGTGCATTACAAAAAGTCTAATTCCATAGGAGTTTGCAGTTTTCTGGCTGGCACCACAGGAGTGCATGTAAGTATAATATGCATGTTGTAAGTAATATTTTTGCCCCAGAAGACTACTTTTGAATGTTTTTTTTCATGTAAAATTTGTTATAAATGCATAATTAAATTGTGTGTGTCTGTAAAAGATGTGGGGGTGTATGGGGTGACTGAAAGGTTTGCCTAGGCTACCTAATACCCTTCTCTATCTATGGGTTCTGGTGTGGGGGGGGCGTGTCAGTTTTAAAAAATATAGATTGAAGGATGGAGCCGGGTCTACAACAAGTGGTGGAGTGTGTGGATAAACTGGTGGAATGCCTGGGCAAGTGTGAGATCTGGATGAACTAGTAGAGGTCTCGGTGATCTGGTCCTTGGAAGTAGATACTCAAGTAATTATTTTCAAAAGCAAGATATGCGCATGTCAGCCAACTTTATAAAATACTTGCTTCCATGGATATACTGAGGGTTATTGCACACACATAATACAATTAGAGGCAGATTTTAAAAGGCCTGTGTGCGTAAATCCCAGGTTTTATGCGCGTGGCTGGGCCTTGCACGCACAGCACAAATTTTCAAAGGGGCTCAACTGTGCGTGTAAACACTGGAATGCACACAAGTGCCGGGCCTTTTCAAAGGGGCAGGCAGGGATGGAGTTTGGGCAGGGAGGGGTGGGGCGGTGGATGGGCCAGGACAGCTCCATTGTACGCTGTTTCTATGACTCATGCGCCGACAGCCAACCAGCACGTGCAACTTGCTTCAGCTCTGGGCCTGAAGTAAGTTGCGAAAAAAAAAAAAGATCAGTAGGATTTAGGAGGTGGGGAGGAGAGGGGAAGAGGGAGGGAGTTTAGGTAGTGGGGTAGGAAGTTCCCTCTCAATCTGCTCCTTAATTGGAGTGGACTGGGAGGGAACCATGGAAGAACCAATTGCATCACCATGTGGAAATTGCAAAAGTTGACACCCCCTTGTGCGCGCCGCTCTCACATGTGCACGCGGATTGCAAAATCCGGTGCACATGTGTGTGCGGCCACCGAATTTTATAACATGCTTGCACCAGTACGCACGTTACAAAACTGTCGCGTCCATGTATGCGCACCAGGAACCGCGCGCATATGAACACACGCGCATATGTTTGAAAATCTACCCCTTATTCTGCATATAAAATATGTGTGAGTACTTTTTATAAACAGATGTGCAAACTATGCAGATCTCTGTATAAAAATGTGCATATATTGATGCATACACACATACTTTTAGGACATTGATATAGAGAAGTCCTGGTCTTCTCATTGCTGTCATCAGTAGTGAAACTTACTTTTGCTCGCCCTAATACCCTTTGGAAAAAAAGTTTCCCTCTTTCCTTCACATTGTTTTTGCTGTTAGTTGATGCTCCACCTGGAAAAGGCTATTGATGGTGTGCCTCAGGGTTCATCTATATAACCCCATTTTATTTAATATATATATATATGTAAAACCATTGTGTGAGATGCTACATAAGCTAAGAGTAGTGTAATTTTTTTTTACGCTGATGATAAACAGTTTATTCTGCCATGCACAAAAGAGATATTTCCTAAAGATATTTTAAATCAATGTATGGGTGAAATTAGTGGTTGGCTCCAAGCAAATCATTTAATGTTGAATCTCAACATGTCCCTTCTATGGATAGACAAGAAACCTCCAGAGTATGCTAATATAAAACTGGACATAATGACAAAGGAAAGGAATCTAGGAATTAAACTAGATTCAAAATTGTTTTTTAAGCCACATATTAAACAAGTGGTAGGACAGGGATTTTTCAAACTAAAGATGTTAATGCCATTGCAGCTGTTAAAATCAAAACAGATCCTCTCTGCACTGCAGGTGCACATAGAGAAAGACACACTCTTACTCCTATGTATTCAATGATAAAGTAACTCTGTAACAGTGAACAGTCAGAAATTTGCAGTGTCTCTTTTCAAACAATGATACTGTGAAACAGCACAGTCCACATTACTCTGGGGCTGATGTATTAAAGTGTGTCCATCCTAGCGCATATGTTAATGAGCGGTTGGAAACCCGTTTTGGACGCGCTAGACTAACACCTGATGCAATAAAGGTATTAGTGCATCCAAAACGCATGTCCAGACAACTGCGTATCTGATAGCAGTCATCACATGTAAATTTCATGTAGATGAGGCTATTAGTTATTACCTTCTGATGCAGTAAATCCCCAGGCACCAAAAGCACAGTTTTTAACCTGGCAAATTTAATGCCAGCCCTGGAGCTGGCATTAAGTCATTCCTGGAGTCATGGGCTTATTAAAAAATCTACTGCTTTTGGTGATTAACAATAAAAAATTAATGAAACGGATAAAAAAAAAAATTCTGGACGTACAATATACATGCTCCAGGCCGATTTCACCCCTTGCTTCTGTGAATGGATATTGTGCATCCAGAAAAGTCTTTTTTTTGTAATTGATTGATTACATTAATTCTTTCTTGAGCGCCTATATCAATTGTATTGAGTGCCCTTAGCAATAAGTGCACAGCCACATCACCTGGGTGCCCAATGCATTTGAGCACTAGGGATGCACAATTTCTCCCTAGTGTGTCCCTTTTAATCTGCCACCTCATTCAAATATAGCATTGGGCGCCCAGGAGAGGTAATTGTTAGAAAGAATGGGCGCCCAGTTTGGACCAAACCAAAGAAAAAGCTTAAAAAGATTTAGAAAGGAAAGGAAGGTTCTGAGAAAGAGTTTCAGAAGCACAACCTGTCTTAAATCCAGCAGAGAAATGAATGAATGAATTGAAAATGGTGACTGTTGATAGTTGCATATTGCTTCTAATTTCAGCTTTTTAAGAAAAGAGGAATTCATTGTCAATTCGTGCAGGTACCAACTGGTGTAGGCTGGTTGAATTTTATTTTTTTTTACCTTTCTTGATTCTGCTCTTTCCTTGGCCCTTTCCAACCTGGTTCCAATCTGTCTGTGCAGTTTTGCTTGTCCCATACACTGGAGTGGAATAAAAAAAAAATGCAAACACTAATTTTAGTTATTTTTAGGAGCACTGTTGTCCATTTGTTTGTTTTTTTTCAATGAAACAATAAAAAAGTCCTGTTTTGTTTCTGATTTCCCATTCATTTCAAATAAATGTACATTCCTGATGTTGGAACAGAAGGTAAATTGTTCAGACTAGTGGAGCTTTATTTTCATATCCTGTATTTTCACACATAAGTGGAAAGTGTTGTGATTCATCCAATTCCCATGGAGCTCTATTTATGATGAACTATCTGTTTGTTGAACATTAATCTATACATATCCGTAGAAACAAGGCTGTTTAAAATGTGGCATAAAGTTATAGAACTTACTATAAATGTATTTAAAAATTACTAGAAGTAATTCTGTCTAGAAAAATCATAAGAATAGGATTCCTAATATTCATTTATATACTGTATGATCTTTATAATTAGGGTGCCATTTCCATTTCCAGAGGGACAAGCTGTGCCAGTCCTGATCACATGATTGTAGATATAGTTTTGGTTTCCCTATTGAGTTTCATAGGAAAAGCAGGACTATATCTCCTTGTTTGCAATGGTTCAATATTGTCTCCTAAATATGGCATCCTAAATATATTGGTTTTATTTGATGGTATCACATTGTAGTTATCGGTCCTTTGACAATATTTTTTAGACCTCAAGCTGCTGTGCTCTAACATGGTTTATGGCACAACATGCCTGCTGCCATTTAGCATAGCACCCGCACCTGGCTTAAAATGGTTGCCTTATCTTGGTCTTGGGCCAGGGTCCTCAACACACTGTCAGCTGAGGTTAGGCTGGCTGTGGTGGATAAGAGCCAGATTGGGGGATGGGACTGAGGAAGGGAAGAACATCCTGGTGGTTTTAAAAGCCAAACATGGGCCAGCTCACCCTGTTTTGTTGTCCCTGCATGCCTGCTTAGGTGCATGACTGCACTTAAAAAAAAATAAATCCCTAATTGATGTCTCTCCTTCTGTGAGACTTGCAGCACTGATGTGCAGACTAGATAGGCTATAGGATCTTTTTCTGCCATTACATTTCTATGTTTCTAAAAGCTTCACAGCACAGCAAATGTCCAGCTGCAAATTAAAAGAGCTACTAACAAAACCCCCAAAACAATAATTCACAAGCTGGGTGAGGGGGATAAGGTTCTGAGTCTTCACTGCTTGCAGACATTGCAGTCTCTGGGCTGGCATCCTCTTGATCAGTCTGGGGAGATAAAATAAACACAGGTGGCTCAAGAACCAGGGGGGAGGGCAAGTGCTCTGCTGATTGTGGTTTGCCAGCTGGGGCTCCAGTTCACGTGGCAGAGTATACTTGCTGCTGGAGTTAGCCATTCTGCTTCTACTCCTTCCCTGCTTTCCTGTGAATTCTATAGTCTCATCTGGGCTGAGATGAATTTTTTTTTTTTTTTTGTGGCACTAATCAGTGTCCCAACTTTTCCAGTAGCTTTCAACTATTAAACCTGCCTTTGTCTGCTGCTTTTAGTGAAACTTCACTTCCCCACTCTATCAACCTTCAGCCTCTGCCCTAAAGGGACAAGCTGATTCCCTGATCTTGATGTTAAAAGCAAAACATGTTTTAGAGAGGCAGCCCTTTACATGTGCAGGCATCACAGCCTGGGAACCAGCATTCTTAAATCCTAGCACTGGTAAAGAGCATTAGTTTTGCCCTTTATAGCCTTCCTCATATTCTTTCTGCTCCTTCAGCTCAAGAGCTGATCTACAGAGTCAGTGGAAGTGGCAATGCTGCTTTCTTTACAAAATGTTTTTAAAGAATAAATGAAAAATAAAAATAGGGGGGGTCATATGCAACTGCAGCATGGTATGTAAATATGTACCTATAGGCATGCAAGTAGCTGAGTGTATTTGTGTTCATGTTTGTATGAGTGTGTGTATGTGCACTCACAAATTCAAGTACAGAAGTAAGCCAAACACACACACACACACACACACACACACACACACACACACACACACACACACACATGGAATAGAAAAACACCTTTCCCATGCCTTTAGGCAGTGGGGGTCAATTTCCTAAGACAGTCTCCATGACCTTTGGGTACATCAGGGTTCTAAACCAAGTGGGTAGGTTGTGATGTATGAATAATATTATGTTTATTTAAGTATTAGGAGAGAAGGAGTGATGTATGTGTGAGAGCAATGGACAGCACTCATATCCTACCTCCCTACTGACACTGCTTATGACCCCAAGCAAATCACTGTGATTGACACTCCTTGAAGCCATAGGCAACTCATTTTTTTATCGTATTTGAAATAATCATTTAAATGTGTAAGCTCTTTGGGGAAGGGATTTATCATTTCTGAATTTAATTGAAAAACAAAAACTGGAAACTGCCTGATTATTTGAAAAGGCAGAAAAAATTGATACATAAATAAAAATAAACACAAATTTGAATGGTTCTACATATCCAGGGAAGCAAGAAGAAATTTCCTGAGTGGATTTACTTTCAGCTCAATACATGGCCCTATCAGACCACATCTAATATGGCCCTGTAAATAAAAGGTCTAAGAAATGGGTCCTGTGCTTTGTCTTTGCATCCTGTAAAGCCAATTTCCTCAGCACATTTGGGGAACTCATCATGCACCATGTACTGCCTGTCCCTTGTCATGTTCCCTGTCAATTTTTATATATTCACATATAGGACAACACTACCCCCTTCAGCATACTCCCGACTACAATGCCAAGGGGGTGATATGTGCAATCACCTGCCCTTGTTCATTGATCTATATTGGAAAACATCCATGTATACGAAAAACTCGAGTTTTTGAGCATTGCTCATGCTGAAATATGAACCCCTTTTAGTCTCCCACTGGCAGGACAAAGGCCATGTGATCGAGAACTTAAAATATTTTGCTATTGAGGTAGTGTCTCCTCCACCGTGAGGTAGAAATTTCTCAGCTTTCCTAACCTGCCGCAAACATCCTTGGATTATTGAATTCAATCAACTCTCTTGCTCCTTCTGGACTCAACAAGGAAATAGAATCATAGGCATTTTTTTGGTCAATGTATCTTACTGACATTTCACCCTGTTACGTCAGTTTCTGTTCCTCCCATCTTATGATATCATACTCTTCTCCTTCCTTGATTGGTCTGCCCACAAAAAGTTTGGCACACAATTTTTTCCTTAAAAAATGCTCTGTTTGCTGGCATCTGTTTTTAAAGCCGCCTTTCAATATGAAAATGTATTTCCTTATATTCCATGTGAATGTTATGCTTTACCTGCTGCTGGCATTTTTTATTTGTTTCATTGCAAACCTTTTTGTTTATTTCTAGATATGTTAAAAGTCTCCTCTGTGGTTGAGCCTGTCCCTCCCAATGCAGCCTTGGCAAAACACAGACCCATGTCGTGGGATTGAGTTTTGATAATTACCTGACAGCATTGTGGATTTTGTGACTATTACCAGATATTGCTTTTGAACTTGGGTATATTGCAATTTGAATAAAGAATTTAACAACACATCATTAAATGAATCCCTGGACTATTACTTCTGGGAAAAAAACAGATCTTGTAAGTAATTTGCAACATACTCTGCTTCCATATAAATCTTCATATATACATATATGGATATCTAGATTAAAACTAATAAAAATCATTTTGAAGTACCAACTACATCAGAAACAGATCAAGTTGGGTCTTAACTATCGAACCACCAACTCAGCCAAAGATTCTTGTCAAGCATTCTCTTCAAGGAAGGAGGTCTTATATAAATCTGCCTGGCAACAAGCACCAAAGGCAGGCAAGATGCTCTTGTGTTCAAAGCTCCAGCCAAAATGAGAGTTGCATCTTTACAAAGACAGCACATTAGCAGCATGTCCAAAAAAAGGAACCAGTGTGTGCCAGCCTGTCTACAGTTAGCAGAGAGCATGAAATAATTTGCCTGGGCGCCGAGGTGAAATGCACAACCAGAGCTGGACCCACAAACAAGACGGTAATCGGTCTAGGAAAGCCACGGAAGTGAAGAAACAAAAACAAGACCGATGGGACATTTGTGGTCAGAAGGGGGCTATAATGGCTTAGGGGTAGGAAGCAGTGCTCTTTTTTGGTGCATGGTAAATTACAAATTACAAGAGGTCTGGGTAACGCATGATGGAGGTGGGGGGGGCGGGGATAAAGGAGTATGGAGCCTATAGTAAGAATACTGTGTATAAGAAAGAGATGTAATTGCTCTCCAAACTTCTTCAGAGAGCTAGCTATCTCTTGCGATGCTGCTTGCAGGCTAGGCCCACAAGCAGCCTCTCACCTTGCAGTGGGGGCCCGGAAGCTGCTGCTGCCATCACTGTCCACTCCCCTCATGGCCTGGAGGCTGCCGCCAGTTCCGCCGCCATCCTTTCCCCATAGCCTGGAGGCCGCCACCATTATTGTTTCTGCCACTGTTCCCTTGTGGCCTGGAAGCCACTGCTATCACTGCTGCAGGGAGCCGCCACTGTCCAGGTCTCCATGCGGCCTGGAAGCCACCGACATTGCCTGACATCTTTGCGGCCCAGAAGGTGCTGTTGGTGCCGCCGACTTT
This sequence comes from Rhinatrema bivittatum, assembly GCF_901001135.1. Classification (NCBI taxonomy): domain Eukaryota; kingdom Metazoa; phylum Chordata; class Amphibia; order Gymnophiona; family Rhinatrematidae; genus Rhinatrema; species Rhinatrema bivittatum. The sequence continues at coordinate 438,421,973 of NC_042617.1, forward strand.
TGGGCCTCTTCATGGCTAGGCCGCCGGCGACGCTCCTCTTCCGCAGCCCGGAGGCTGCTGCCGACCAGGTCCTCTTCCGCGGCCTGGAGGCCACCCCAGAGCTCCTCTTCCTGTGGCAGGAGGCCACCATCACCTTCCTTCTTTGTGGCAGGGAACTGCCAATGTCAGGGCCTTCCTTCATAGCACGGATGCTGCCGCAGCCGCTCTCCATGGTCCTGCCTTCCTCCTAGGCATGCGGCTGCACCTCTCTTCACTATTTAAAGGACCCGTGGTGGGCAGTCCTCCACAGCTCCTCTTGATGACGTTCCTGAGGCGTCTCCTCTTCAGCCCTATAAAGAGGGCCTTCTGTTTTTGCCTTCACAAGTTGCTAGTCAGCTCCTGGATTCTCCGTTCCAGCTCTTCGATCCAGGAGACTTCCGTAATCCTTCCTCGCTTCTTCAAGGCACTCCGTTCTTCATGGGAATTCCATTGTGTTCATCTGTGGTTCCTGGTCCTTCATCTTCATTTTCATTCCATGTCCTGGTCTCTCATTGGATCCTGTGTCCTCGTCTGTCCAGTTCTCTAGATGTTCCTGTCTTCAGACTCTCCACTCTTTAGATGTTCCTAGTCCTGATGTCCCTGGTCCAGAAGTACCTGATGTTCCATGCTTTGTGTTCCAGACATTCCTGATGGCCTGATCTCCAGAGGTCCCTGATGTCCAGAGGTCCTAGATGTTCAGATGCCCTTATGTCCTGGTGTCCAGAGGTACCGGTGTCCTGTTGTACCTGTTGTCCTATATTTCAGTCCTGATCCTGATGTATCTGAGTTCCAAGTTCCGAATCCTGATCCTGATGTCCTTCTCATCGGCAGCGCAAGCCTCCGGAAGACCCTTGGTTTTAATGTTCCTGAATCTGAGTTCCGAGTTCCAAGTACCAAGTTCCAAGTCCTGATCCTGATGTAGCTGCTAATTCCTAGCTCTGGGTTCAAGCCATGCCTTGCCCGTCGGACCTCACCTCCAGCCAAACTTTCTGGGAGTAAATCTGTATTGATCCAGTGTCCATTTCCGGTCATTGGAGTCCTTCAAGTGCTGCCCAGATTCCTCCTTTGTTCTGAGCCTCAGTCCTGCACATATCCTGCTCTCTGTGTGGTCCATGACCAGCCACTTAAGGTTGAGTAGGGCACGCAGTGGGACAGGGTAATCCGTGATCAGCCCATGGGGCTGTGTAGGGTGCCCTGAGGGGCAGTGCCTGCCTAAGTCTTTAAGTATCCTCATCTTGTCCAATTTCTAAGCATCCTTGTCTTGTCCAAGTTCCAAGCATCCTCGTCTTCTTCCAAGTTCCAAGTCTCCTCATCTTGTCCCAATTTCCAGTACCATCACCTGTCCTTGACCTCTGTCCATCCTGCTGCATCTGCCATTCCCAAGAGGCAGGACCGAAAGTGCTATCGAGTGGCTGGAGGGCTAGCCCAAAGACCAGCATTGTGTTTCTGGGTCTCTCCCAGTACGTTCAGGCCCGGCAGAAATCAGGGCTCTTGGTGGTCAGCCTGACCACCCATGCTTTGACACATCTTGCCTGCCTCAGCGCTTCCATAGAGCTCCTCTTCAGTCGCGCCATGGTCCAAGGGCAAACCAATTTCCCCGGAATTGGGACCGCTCCCTAGTGCTCCTGCAACACAATCAGACACGGCACTCTGTGTACTGTTCTCTTTCCTTCCACCAATACCTTGTAAACCAAAAACAAATCTTATAATAAAGATCTCATTATTGGTCTTATTTGGTTCTCCTGTGTATTGGTATTGGGGGTAAAACACAGTCTATGGCAGCTCTCAGGGAGATTGGGCTGCCAAAACATTCCTCAATGCCAATAAGTCTAACACAGTATTGGGCACCCACAAGATATGCCTTTGGATGTTGGCAAATAGAATAAGTATTTTCTAAGAACACCTGTATTCACACCAGCTCTCACCCCAGTACATAGCAGAAAGCACCAGAGTGGCCTTTCTCCACAGTGATGTCTCTGTGTAGGCTCACTTTGTTAATAGATGTTCTATGTATGTGTATGTCTAGCCAGTCCCTGGTTTGTGCTGTGAACTTCATCCAGAGGTGCTACAATGCTGGGGTTGAATTCCAGCAGGGGCAAGTTATCTTCCTGGGCCCCTGACATTGTCAATATTTATTAAATCCATTGGTTCACACTTTAGCTGGATAATGCTTACCAGATGTAACAGACCCCAAAATAGGAGCAAGGACATAAATATTAACAACAGGGTTGAATAACAATCTACCCAGTCTCCATCGACTCAACCAGGGGAAAAATAATTCGGAAAAAAACCCAAACAAACATAGTCCTTGGTGGTGTTAAAAAAATAAACAGTTTATTTTAACTTAAAGATAAGTATCCAGGCCAAAATAGTAAAGTGAGAAAAAACAAGAGTTTCCTTGTCCATTCTAGGTATCCTTGCTGATCTCTTTTCTTCTGCATCACCATCCATGTTAAAGATATCCTCCCCTAGTAGGGTAGAATAGCTGAACCACCCTATTTGGACTGATCCAAACTGTAAAACAAATATCCCCATGTTCAAAAAGCCTAACTAATTCAACCATGTCCAAAATTTGAATTAATGACTGGAAGAGGAACAGTATGCAAATCCACGGCTCTCGTGCTAAACTTTCAAAAGGGAAACTTTGATAAAATAAGAAAAATTGTTAGAAAAAAACTGAAAGGAGCAGCTACAAAAGTAAAAAGTGTGCAAGAGGCGTGGTCATTGTTAAAAAATACCATTCTAGAAGCACAGTCCAGATGTATTCCACACATTAAGAAAGGTGGAAAGAAGGCAAAACGATCACCAGCATGGTTAAAAGGGGAGGTGAAAGAAGCTATGTCAGCCAAAAGATTTTCATTCAAAAATTGGAAGAAGGATCAAACAGAAGAAAATAGGATAATGCATAAACGTTGGCAAGTTAAATGTAAGATATTGATAAGACAAGCTAAGAGAGAATTTGAAGAGAAGTTGGCCGTAGAGGCAAAAACTCACAGTAAAAACTTTTTAAAATATATCCAAAGCAGAAAGCATGTGAGGGAGTCAGTTGGACCATTAGATGATCGAGGGGATAAAGGGGCACTTAGAGAAGATAAGGCCATTGCGGAAAGATTAAATTATTTTTTTGTTTCGGTGTTTACTGAAGAGGATATTGGGGAGGTACCCGTCCTGGAGAAGGTTTTCATGGGTAATGATTCAGATGGACTGAATCAAATCACTGTGAACCTAGAAGATGTGGTAGACCTGATTGACCAACTGAAGAATAGTAAATCACCTGGACCAGATGGTATACACCCCAGAGTTCTGAAGGAACTAAAAAATGAAATTTCAGACCTATTAGTAAAAATTTGTAACCTATCATTAAAATCATCCATTGTATCTGAAGACTGGAGGATAGCTAATATAACCCCAATATTTAAAAGGGGCTCCAGGGGCGATCCGGGAAACTACAGACCGGTTAGCCTGACTTCAGTGCCAGGAAAAATAGTGGAAAGTGTTCTAAACATCAAAATCACAGAACATATAGAAAGACATGGTTTAATGGAACAAAGTCAGCATGGCTTTACCCAAGGCAAGTCTTGCCTCACAAATCTGCTTCACTTTTTTGAAGGAATTAATAAACATGTGGATAAAGGTGAACCAGTAGATGTAGTATACTTGGATTTTCAGAAGGTGTTTGACAAAGTTCCCCATGAGAGGCTTCTAGGAAAAGTAAAAAGTTATGGGATAGGTGGCGATGTCCTTTCGTGGATTGCAAACTGGCTAAAAGACAGAAAACAGAGAGTAGGATTAAATGGACAATTTTCTCAGTGGAAAGGAGTGGGCAGTGGAGTGCCTCAGGGATCTGTATTTGGACCCTTACTTTTCAATATATGTATAAATGATCTGGAAAGAAATACGACAAGTGAGAGTAGTTAAATCACAAACAGATTGTGATAAATTGCAGGAAGACCTTGTGAGACTGGAAAATTGGGCATCAAAATTGCAGATGAAATTTAATGTGGATAAGTGCAAGGTGATGCATATAGGGAAAAATAACCCATACTATAGTTACACAATGTTAGGTTCCATATTAGGTGCTACAACCCAAGAAAGAGATCGAGGCATCATAGTGGATAACACATTGAAATCGTCGGTTCAGTTTGCTGAGGCAGTCGAAAAAGCAAACAGAATGTTGGGAATTATTAGAAAGGGAATGGTGAATAAAATGGAAAATGTCATAATGCCTCTGTATTGCTCCATGGTGAGACCGCACCTTGAATGCTGTGTACAATTCTGGTCGCCGCATCTCAAAAAAGATATAATTGCGATAGAGAAGGTACAGAGAAGGGCTACAAAAATGATAAAGGGAATGGAACAGCTCCCCTATGCGGAAAGACTAAAGAGGTTAGGACTTTTCAGCTTGGAGAAGAGACGGCTGAGGGGGGATATGATAGAGGTGTTTAAAATCATGAGAAGTCTAGAACGGGTAGATGTGAATCGGTTATTTACTCTTTCAGATAATAGAAAGACTAGGGGGCACTCCATGAAGTTAGCATGTGGCACATTTAAAACTAATCGGAGAAAGTTCTTTTTTACTCAACGCACAATTAAACTCTGGAATTTGTTGCCAGAGGATATGGTTAGTGCAGTTAGTATAGCTGTGTTTAAAAAAGGATTGGATAAGTTCTTGGAGGAGAAGTCCATTACCTGTTATTAATTAAGTTGCCTTAGAAAATAGCCACTGCTTTTACTAGCAACGGTAACATTGAATAGACTTAGTTTTTGGGTACTTGCCAGGTTCTTATGGCCTGAATTGGCCACTGTTGGAAACAGGATGCTGGGCTTGATGGACCCCTGGTCTGGCCCAGTATGGCATGTTCTTATGTTCTTAACTCTCAATTGTAATCCAACTCTCAAAAACCTCCAGGTCTCTTGAGTTCTCTGATCAAGAGTCCACAAATTATTTTCATCCTTGTTGCATCTGTTCACTTACACAAAAAGGAGTAATCAGATAGTCTCATCAGACTGGAAGCCTATGTTGACTTAGTGAATGATAAGATCTGGAGCAGATTGGAGGGAAATCCGGTAAGCAGCCCCAACATTCACAAATCACTCAGGTCCATCCAGGTAGTCCCACAGGCCTGTGAAGAGGTGAGTGCTGAGGAAGCCCATATCCTTAGCAGTGTACAAAAATATCCCCTCAAAATCAGAGTAGGCAAAAGTCAACAAATGTAAGACAAGTTGGCTTTATTCTCCCCAAACATCAGATTTCTAGTATCTGGGTTGTCAGACACTAGGGATGTGAATCGGGCTTCGGACGATTGAAAATATCGTTGATATTTTCAAAATCGTCAGAAATCAGGGGCTCCCCCAAAACGATAGGAAAACCCCATGATATTGATCGTGGGGGTTCCCTTATCATTTTGGGGGAGGGCGGGAAGAACGGCACACAAAAATAACCCCCTAATCCCACCCCGACCCTTTAAAAGTAACCCCTTAGCTTTCCCCACTCTCCCGACCCCCTAAAAAACTTTTTACAGGTACCTGGTGGTCCAGTGGAGGTCCCGGGAGCGATCTCCCGTGATCTCCCGCTCCGGGCCGTCCTCCCGCTCCCGGGCCGTTGGCTGCCACTAATCAAAATGGTGCCGATGGCCCTTTGCCTTTACCATGTGACAGGGTATCCGTGCCATTGGCCGGATCCTGTCACATGGTAGGAGCACTGGATGGCCGGCACCGATAGCCCCGGTGACATAGCAAGGGCAAAGGCTATCGGCGCCATTTTGATTACTGGCAGCCGATGGCCCGAGTGCAGGAGATTGCTCCCGGACCCCTGCTGGACCACCAGGGGCTTTTGGCAAGTCTTTGGGGGACCCTTCTGACCCCCACAAGACTTGCCAAAAGTCTAGCGGTGGTCCGGGAGTGACCACCTGCACTCGAACCGTCGGCTGACAGTATTCAAAATGGCGCCAATAGCCTTTGCCCTTACTATGTCACAGGGGCTACCGGTGCCATTGGTCAGCCCCTGTCACATGGTAGGAGCACAAGATGGCACCAGCCATCCAGTGCTCCTACCATGTGACAGGATCCGGCTAATGGCACGGATACCCTGTCACATGGTAAGGGCAAAGGGCCATCAACGCCATTTTGAAAACTGACAGCCGACGGTCCGAATGCAGGAGGTCACTCCCGGACCCCCGCTGGACTTTTGGCAAGTCTTGTGGCGGTCAGGAGGGTCCTCCAAGGCTTGCCAAAAGCCCCTGGTGGTCCAGCGGGGTCTGGGAGCGATCTCCTGCCCTCGGGCCATCGGCTGCCAGTAATCAAAATGGCACCGATAGCCTTTGCCCTTACTATGTCACAGGGGCTACCGGTGCCATTGGTCAGCCCCTGTCACATGGTAGGAGCACAAGATGGCGCCGGCCATCCAGTGCTCCTACCATGTGACAGGATCCGGCCAATGGCACGGATACCCTGACACATGGTAAGGGCAAAGGGCCATTGGCGCCATTTTGATTAGTGGCAGCCGACGGCCCGGGAGCGGGAGAAGATCCCGGAGCGGGAGATCATGTGAGATCGCTCCCGGGACCCCCACTGGACCACCAGATACCTGTAAAATGTTTTTTGGGGGGGGTCAGGAGGGTGGGGGAAGCTAAGAGGTTACTTTTAAAGGGTCGGGGTGGGTTTTTTGTTTATCGGCTCGGGCGCAGCCGATAAACAAAACCGCGATTGGGCCCGATGGAAAAAACCCACATGTGAATCGGAACCGGAATCCGAACCGATTCCGGTTCCGATTCACATCTCTCTCAGACACAGTACTGTACCTGTTAGTGATTAACACAAGCCCAGGCCAAATTACATTGAGAGAAGAAGAACACTTACGTTCCCTAGTTGGTGAATCATTCCCTGATCTGGAGTTTAATCTTCCAGTCACAGGTAAATTACCTATGAGCTCGGAAGTGTACTCTGGAGGAAATCCCCCTGAGTGTTGCAAAACACTACTGAAAAACCTCATCAACCTACAGTTTATTTAGCCTTATGATGATCAAGCTTCCAAGGTTCAACAGGAATTTGACTGCCTCATCCTGTCAAGGGAGCTTGATGGAAGAGAGACAGACAAAATCCAACCTGAAAGATTTCAAACCATTAGCTCAGATCAGATTCACACCATCTCAGAAGAGATGGAAGTGCTAGTGGAGATAGTTCCAAATTAACCCTTCCAAGGGTTCGAGGAGATGGTAAACAAGCAACTCATGAAAGCAAATGCTTGTATGAGCTCAGCAGAGATCAGCTAAAAGAGATGTTACATAAATATAAAGATATTTTTGCTATTGATGCCTATGACTGCGACCTGACTGACATACATGTTACTCAAGTGCCCATATTGCTGAAAAGCAAGCCGGTAATTATATGCCAGTATAAAATACTGCTAGCTTTGTATGAGTCAGTGCAAGAAATCTTATACACTCTAGAAGAAAGAAGAATTATCAGACAGTGTAACATTACCTTTAACAGCCCCACATGGCCTATTTTGATAAACAAAGACACATGGAGACTGGCTGTAGACTACAGGAAACTGAACAAAACTATACCCATATCCAGGTACCCCATAGCCCACCTGGATCAGAATTTAACCAAAATTCATGGAACCAAATAGTTTACCAGCCTTGACTTAGCTTCATGGTTCTTGACTGTTCCTATAGACCCCAAAGATCAGCATAAATTGGCTCTCTCCTTCAGGAAGAAATAATACACTTGAAGTAGAACACCCTTTGGATATCTGAATTCTCCAGCAGATTTCAACATGTTCCTACACAAGGCATTACCTGATGCGGATACTAGGGGCACCTTACTATATATGGATGAAATCCTACTCAAGAATACTATCTTTCAGGAGTACCTGCAAGAGATTGAACATGTTTTAGCCCAGCTGCAGGAGGTGGAAGCTAAGGTCTCCCTCTCTAAAGGTCAGTGGTGTAGGAAGTCACTCAATTACTTATGATATGAGATCTCAGCCGACTGACTATATCCCCAGAAGAAAAGAATAGAAGCCTTGCAAAAGGTAAGTTCCCCCACCATTTTGAAAGAGCTCTATAATTTCCTGAGAATATGCAATTACTCATGGCAGAGTATCAATATGAAGAGATTGTCCATCCTCTGGTGAAATTCCTGTGAAAAGAAGAACTTTATCAGTGGAGATCTGAGCAGCAAGCAGCCTTGGATGAGTTGAAGGGAATTCTGGGAAGAGCTCTATGTCTAGCTTCTCTGGAAAGTAGGTGGAGTTTTACTGGAATTAGCCTTCACTCCCGAGTGCATGAGAGCTGTCTTGTACCAGAAACATGATACTGACCAGTGAGTCATAGCATATACCAGTAAGGCCTTGATAGAGGTGGAAAAGAAGCATTCAGAGTGTGAGAAATCCCTGGTAACTACAGTATAGGCACTTCAGCTATTCAGAAGCTATGTGTAGGGAGAGAAACTAATAGTAAAGTCTTATCAGCAGTCCATAAACCTTTTAGCCAGTGATAGAATCAAGCTCAGTCACGTCTCCAGCAGCAAAATCTCTTCCTGGACACTTGCTCTTCAAGGTTGGTTGCTTGAGGTGTGATAAGCCCAAACACATGAAAGTTTAGTGGATCAAAATTTAGAAGAATTGCACTGCTGAGGGAGAACCAGACTTAATCATGGAAGGTGATACAGAAACAATAGAACCACAGCATGATCATGCTGAAGATGAGGAAAGATGCAAAAATTATCCTAAAATTTATAGCCTGAGGAGGAATAGCTTGGGAGGAGAATCATCCCTGTGATTCTCTCAGCTATACTCTGGAATCCAAATAAAATCAGTATGCAGAGCTTACTGTGGCACTAATAGCTGTGCATGTTGTGGTACAGCATGGTTTGCAGATCTTTGTAATCTGCACAGATTCTGACTATGTCAGACATAACTTCATATATATCTCAAATGTTAATCTCACCCTCCTGTACCCAACAATTTTTTATATGTCAATTTTTTTGTTTTAAATAAAAAATAATAATATGGAATGGAAAAAGGTAAGTTTCATACATATGAATGCATGCCTCCTCGGCCTTGCTTCAATTTTGTAGTGTAATCATAAGCTTACCAACCTTCCAATCCTTTTGTTATTTATATTTCTTCTTTATTTAAATCAATGTGTAAATAAATAATGAAATTATTCTCTATATAACGCCAGTACTGGCTTTTAGTTTACTTGCTTTGTATAAAATATTTATAATCAAAACGCCATTAATGTGGACCTTTGTGAGGTAAGTTTTTATACTAGGAAAATGTCCGTGGTGAACGCCATGATAATAAAGTATAGAAAACGTATCACTTATACGTTTTCTATACTTTATTATCATGGCGTTCACCACGGACATTTTCCTAGTATAAAAACTTACCTCACAAAGGTCCACATTAATGGCGTTTTGATTATAAATATTTTATACAAAGCAAGTAAACTAAAAGCCAGTACTGGCGTTATATAGAGAATAATTTCATTATTTATTTACACATTGATTTAAATAAAGAAGAAATATAAATAACAAAAGGATTGGAAGGTTGGTAAGCTTATGATTACACTACAAAATTGAAGCAAGGCCGAGGAGGCATGCATTCATATGTATGAAACTTACCTTTTTCCATTCCATATTATTATTTTTTATTTAAAACAAAAAAATTGACATATAAAAAATTGTTGGGTACAGGAGGGTGAGATTAACATTTGAGATATATATATATTTGCTAGGTCTCACTTTTAGCGGAGATTGGGAACGTTTATTATAGACATAACTTCATGACACATCTGCCTAACTGGAAGGCAAATCAAATGCGTAACTCTAAGAAGAAACCTGTCAAACATAGGGAGTTGATTCTAGCCTTAGATCAGCAGGTGCAAGAAAAAGAAATGACAATCTAGTAGAAAAAGGCGAAAGGTAATTCCAGAGCCCAGGGTACTGACAAGGTTGGAAATGCCCTTGCCAACCAGCTAACCAAGGAGGGTACATATCAGATAGGCACTGGGAAATGAAGGAATGTCCCACAGTAGAAGTTAAGGCCATGATGAATCATCAAGCTAAATAGACCACTAACTCCACACCCCAGTGGTATAGTGTAATGCCAGCATTTGATCTAGCGAATGCCCAGAAAGGGGATTTGACCCTAGAAAGATCTATGCCTTTATTTATTCTAGATGTGACATCCCATCACCGAAGCAGACTGTCAGGGAGATGAGGAATTATGACTCCTCTATACTTCTAGAAGTTAGCTTCAGATAGCAAAGGATTTACTGATATGGACAAGTAAGCACTGAATCATACAATGAATAGTCCCACAGTCCTATAGGAAAATCATATTATAGCATGCACATGATGAGCCATGTGCAGGGCACAGAGTGACCAGATCATTTATGAAACACTGAAACAAGTAGCCTATTGGCCTCGCATGTATCAGGACATGAAATCCTACACAAAAGCAAGTCTCAACTGCTTCAAAGTCCAGCCCATTTCATCCACACATAGAGCACCATTACAGAACCCAGGCATTACTATGCCCTGGTCTGATATTCAAATAGACTGGGCCGGACCTGTGGTCCTGTCCTCTAGGGGTAACATGCTCATGATGACCTGTCTGTTTACCAAATGGGTAGCATTCCTGCCCTTAACAACACTGCTGAGACCACAGCTACATACTCTTGAACCATTTCAGCCATTGGTGCCTGCCCATGAAAGTAGATTCAGTCTATGGTCCACATTTTACAGGACAGGTAATTAAACATATGTGGAAATTGTTGGGTGTGAAAAGTAAGCTCCACATGTTGTATCACCCACAATCATCTGGTCAGGTGGATAGAACATAGAAAACTAAAATCAGCATTCTTAAAAAATGTATGTCCACATTAGGTAAGGACTGTAATGTCAAATTAGCCTTAGTGATAATGGCTATCCAGGCCATGCCAACTATACTACAGGGTTATCCCCATTTGAGATGATGATGGAGAAAAATCCTTACCTATGCTTTTGCTTTACTGGATGCAGGATGCTAATTTGGCTAGGGTTATGACTGCACATGTTACCCATCTGTGGGAGCAATTGAAAAACACTTTTGCCCTTGCCCAAAAGAATTTGGAGACAAATGTCAGAGGCAGAAAGGCCTATTATGATTTAAAAGCTACCTCTAAAGAATATAAAATTGGAGACAAGGTCTTGTTCTATAACTATAGTAAAAGCAAAGCCAAAGAAAACAGATTCTTGCCCAGCTGGAAAAGACCTTTTGTAACTGAGATAAAGTCTCACCAGTCACTTATCTTATCCAAATAAAGACAACCCTTATGGTGAAGATGTCCTTAAATGGGTCCACATTAATCAGCTCAGACTCTGCCATCCTCATAAATTAGAGGATCAAAATATGGTGCCCACTAATGCTGATACTATCAAAGAAACAGAGGTGTAGTTCTCTACAGTTTTTCAGATGGATAGTCAAGCCCTAAGAGGTATTTTCCTAGTGCTGCTGCTGATGGGAGTGGAAGTTGCCAAGCTGGTTGAGCCAGGCCTGTCCTCCAGGATTGTGATGCAAGATACCACCATTGTCCTCATTACCCAGTCGCTGATAGTCACTCAGAAAGTCTTTGTGTTGCTTGACCCCGGGCACATGATCTGGAAACATATTAACCTCACTAGCATCCCGATGCCTTCCACCAGGTTGTGGGTGGAGGACTACAGCGAGTAAACCATCCAGAATATTCAGAATATTCTGAACCAATTACATAAGATAATGAACCATCCCATTACCAAAAGCTCTGACAGACCCAAAAGGTTTATTGGACTAGATGCTGGATCCATTATCTTTTCAGCTCCTCCATGTCCATTGCCAATGCAGGTTTCACAATGAACTTGAGAAACACTGCAGCAGACATGAAAAGTACCTCTAAATAGATACGGATGCAACAGGAATTATTAACGGTTCAGTTTAGAAACCTCAGTAACACAATCATGCTGGTTAATTTATATTCTCAAATGATTGAGAAACAGCAGGAAGCAATCACCCACATCAAGAAAATGCAGGGGGTGATTCATTCCATTCTAGAGCTCATCTGGACACTCACCAATCACTTGTTTAGAGAACTGGACAACAGCTGTAGCAATCTAATGAAAGGAAAGATCCCCATGTACTTGGTTCCAATAGATATCATAACAGAGGCCTTGGTGAAATTACCTGAAATAACATTGAGCCTATCCAAGTACAGATTGATTATCACATGGGTAATATTATTCTTGTGTATTTTGACTTAGAGAATTTGGAGGTTGCCTATGTACTGAATTTACCTTTCATTTTTTCCTGAAATGCATACCAATTGAAATGAATGGTTAATGTAGCTTCCTGGACAGACAATGTTTATTTGGGTGTAGACACTCCTCCTCTGATCGTCTATTAAAGTGATAGCCCACATCTAGTCCCAAACTTAAGCCTGTGCCAGCAGACCAAGGACATACATTGGCTAAGTCCCGGTAAGACTTTCCTGAAAGCTACCACTGAAACTCTGTGTGGTTTGTCCCCAGACAAGGTCGGAGAGAAATGTAAGGTTACCATGACAAAGTATGATGAATTCTCTGAAATCAGGCTTGCAGTATTAGATGATGTTTGGTTGGTTAGCACTCCACTGCGGGAAATCGCTATTTCTAACAAGCATGATTTTACCAGTAAGGTTCCCTTACCCAGCAATGTTTCCCTAATCACTGTGCTAAAGAACTCTATAGTCACTAGAGGGGGGATGTCACTCTATTACCTGGAACCTGACCCTATTTCCACAGAAACAGAGCAGATGTGTTTCGGGGACATGAAATCAACTTTGATAAAGACCTGGCATATCTTTTAGATTATAAAAACTCTCACACTGTTGAGCTGTCTGAGGTCCAGGACTCCGTACAAATTGCAGACTACAAGTATGATTCCACAGATGGGGATATTTTGCAAACAGACTATGTTCTGACTTATGTCCTATCTATCCTGGCCGCCCTTGCAACTACCCAGCTGGGGTTCACATGTTTTCTCTTTAGGAAGGTTATAACTCTAGTCAGGGTCCCAAAAAGAGATTACCTCACTGAGGTCAGATGTTTGCATGACCTCTCCCTACCTGAGTCCCTAGAAATTAAGTTTAGCTTGACAGTTGGGTGTATAATATGAGGTTATTTAGGAATGAGCATACACAATCATGAGGTTGTTGCTTCATACTTACAAAAGAAGTGAGTATATTAATTGAATACATATACCCCAGATTTAAGATTGCCTTCACTACCTCACATTCTTATATGCATGGCATGACCTATGATTTCCTTTTCTTCCTTTTCTTCCTCATTGTTATTGCTATCCTTTCTTCTTTCTTATATTATTATTTTATTGTTACAATTTTCACTATTATGCTTATTATTTCATTATTATTATTATTCAGTATTATTATTCTTTCATTATCATATTATTATTCACCAGTATTATTATTTTATTATTATTGTTCCATTTATTATTGCCTTATGTTCAGGGCTATATATTGTTGGTTCATGTGAGGTGATCCCATGATAGCCTCTTCCTGTTTAAAAAAGGGGGAGGGGGAAATGTAGGGAAATCCCAATTCTTACTAACCAGTACAAGAAGCTAAAATGGACCCTCTGATGACAGCAAAAATGGACATTGGCCTATGTGGGCTAAGCAAAGAAAAAAAATAAAAGTATTCTGCAGTGCTGTGTACTGCAGTTGGATTTAGTGGCCCTTTCTAGCCTAAGTGGCACATAAAGAGGCCAAAAGCAACATGGGTCTAGAAGTTACCATGTGAATCAGTTCTGAAATAACATTGGGGCCTCTCTTTATGATCCTCATTCCCTATCTAGGATCATAGTTTATCAGAGCCCTGTCAAATCTAGTAAACTGTCATTTGTTACTATGACCACTTGTTGAACTGTGCCAGCAAACAAAGGATTGGCCAAAGAGCAGGAAAATCTACTAATTAAAAGCCTGAATTATGCATTCTCCTGACAATGCATGAGCTGATGAATTATGCATAGGTGAACCCTCAAAAAGAGCTGGCTGCTAGCACTCTGGGCTGTCTGTCATCATCTGATTGTTACCCATCAAAGAGAAGAAGGCAGTCTATCCAAGTGCTGTTGCCTCCACCCTGGCTGAACTCCCCACATCTGCTGCAGAGAGAAAAGACTGGTCTCCTCCCAGGTGTCCCAGAGTAGAGGAGCTGAGTGCATCTTGCTGCTAGAAAATGGGCAAGGTAAAGCCCTTCTCAGCTTGGGATGTCCTGGTCTGGGGACTAGACTCTGCCACCTCAGATTCCTGGGTACCAGACATGAATAGACCAGCCTGCTGAAGATCCAGAGTGAGAGTTCAGCTGCAGGTCCCCTATGATAAGAACTGTAACTTTGTTCCCTAGTCTGTGGGGCAGGAAGTTAGAGCTCATTAGCATTCTATACTTTCAAGTCATAGCTAGAAAGATGTGGGGTTGGCATTAATTAATTCATTGTACTCTAATAAGCACTGGATATCAAATATACTTTTGTAACTATTGCTTTTATTAGGGTCTGTGTCCCTAATTGCCTGTGTGTTGCCTGATGAAGCAAAGTTTAGCCCTGTGTAACTGAGAAATAAAGGAGGCTTGTTTTTATTCTGGGAGAAATGTCTCGCTTGCATAAACTCCTTACTCACAAATCTCCACCTTGCCCTCAATTCCACCAAGACTGAACTGCTCTTCATATCCAACCTCCAAAGTCCCAAGCCCACCCTTTCAGGTGACCCAGCATTCAGCTCTATTTCCTCCCAACCCTTCGTACGAGACCTTGGAGTCCTGATTGACCAGCAATTAAACTAAAAAACCCCACATCAATACTGTCCTAAAGGAAGGCTTCTATAAGCTCAATGTTATGAAAAAACGCAAACCCTTACTCCACACCCATGATCTCCGCACCATCATACATGCGACCCTCTCATTCAAGTTGGACTACTACAACTCCCTCTTTCTAGGCCTCCCCTACTCCACTATAAAACACCTCCAAATGCTGCAGAATGCTGTTGCTAAAACCATCACAAATACCCGCAAATCTGACCACATAGTCCCCATCCTTAAAGACCTCCATTGGCTCCCGATCCCTTCACGCATCCTCTACAAAACCCTCACCATTATACACAAATTCATCTAAACACACAACTCTAGCTGGCTCGATGAGCCCCTCCATTTCACACACTCCATCCACCCCACCAGAGCAACCCGTAAAGGCACTCTCCACATCCCATCCCTCAAGTATGCACACCTCTCCTCCATAAGGGATCAAGCCCTACCCATTGCAGGTCCCACCCGCTGGAACCTACTACCCACGAATCTCTGCCTTGAACTTTGAACCATCAAATTCAAGAAAAAGTTAAAGACCTGGCTCTTCAAACAGGCATACCCATATAAGGGCCCTTGCACCATAATCCCCCTGCCACAGAATTATACCTCTAAGTTACTAATTTATTTCGCCATTATGTTAACATGTTATTTCTCTTCAGTTATATTTTTACTTATATAGTTATACTTCTCGTTTCCTCCTCTCATCTTTTCTCTAGTTCTAATTTTCTTTCACTGCATCTCTATTCCCCTTCCCTGTTCCATGTATTTTCCACCTTCAGTTTGATGTAAACCGATGTGATGTTCCCACTAATATCGTATAAAAAAAAACTAAAAATAAATAAATAAATATTATTCTAAGAAAAGAACAGGAGAGTCTCCAGTTAATAGTAGGTATGTACATAATGAAGGAGGAGTTATAACTCATAGCTCTTCTCCCTACAGTACCATAGTCTTAACTAGAACCACTCCTCATTAGATTAGACAACACTAGGGATGTCCTCACATTCATCTTTTGCCATAGATATTATACCTCTCCCCATATGAAAAGGTACAATGATGATAGACCCTCAGTTGCATTACAGCATGTCGTCTTATCAATACAGAAAAGTTAGATTCCAGCACTGTTAAAGAAGTACTAGATTCATAAGAACATAAGAGATGCCATAACTTATTGGAGGTCAAAGGCCAGTAGCAGGGCTTTTGATTTTAAATGTTTATAAATTGTAAATGTAGGTGTTTCTTTTCCAGCTAATTAAAGGTTCTTTGACAATACCAGATACTGATGTTTATCAGTGTTTTCACAGTTCATCTACTAACGTGTATCTTTTCTGGTTGAATCAAATACATACATTTGTGCAGCTGATTTGTTGATAGCCTGCAAAAGGCAGAATAATAAAGTGGAGAATCCAGTCAGTCAAAAGAGGTGTGAGAAAGTGTTAGGGGAAGTGATATTTTTCCAGTGTTTATCTAATAATCCAATAGACACTTTTTTTTCCCCATTGGGAGTGTTTCATTGAGGTTTATTGATCAAAACCTAAAATCAGAAGTCCTATTTATAGATCTTTCTTTCTTCTGTGGGTGGGGTGAATGGTAGAAAGGAGGCTGGCTTTTTTAGTTGGGTTAATTTTAAACTAGTGTCATTCATTTTTTATGTTTTTCAGTTTTCATGTTGTCAGGAAAAAAAAAGGTTTTTTTCCTGGTCTTGAACCAGGATCGGCTTGGTTCGCAGCTGGTGGTTTGTGCACAGAGCTGCAAACTGTCTCAAAGAGAGCTAATTTCAGATGACAGATAGCTGCTGTATTGCCCCCCTCTTGGCTCCAGCTTGATCCTCAGGGGCTTCAAAAGGAGTGCTGGAACACCTGGAAGGTATTCTCAGAATTTTGATAGCTAGGAGGCCAAAGGAAGGTTTGAGATCCCAAAAGTTGACCTGTGAGCTCTTTGCCTGGTGTTTATTACTATCATACTGTGATGTTAAGTCTGGAAGTCATATACCATGTCTATAAGTAGCAGTTTATCTCCAGTCATTTCTTATGATATCTCTGAGGAGGATCTACTGTGAAATGACCCAGACCGAATACCTCAACTGGAAGTAAACCTTATCAACTGTTTTACCTGTTAAGTTTTTCTTCAGTCCATAAGTCAGGAACTGTTGCTTTGTAACTGTTTCTAAATAAAACCAGTATTGAGGCACACTACCTGTGTACATGTGCTGCAGGGGCCTTCAGCCTGACATATGTATAATTTGATGCTATTTGTTTTTTAAATTGTTGTGTACCACATTGGGCAGGCTTATGTCTGGTCAGGTGGTATAGAAATAGTAAATGAAATTCAAAATGCTGAGTGAGACCAGATTGTTATCCCTCTGTGGACAAGGAAATACCTCCAGTACCTGAATGTAATCCACTTTGACAGTGTTTGAAAAGCAGAATACAAATCAACTAAATAAACAATACAACAAAGCTCCATTGAGCTGAGTATCCTCTTTCTAATAGTGCCATCCTGATTCACAAATATCCTGCAGATCCAAAAATAGGGATTAATTTCTTGTTGCTCACACTCAAGAGTAAGCAGTGGTTATCCTAAAATCAAACCGGCTAATAATGTTTTATGAACATTTCCTCCATAATCTTCTTTCCAGCTGTCCACCTCAATTATCTCCAAAGATCTAAAGTCTGTCTGTCTATCTATATTTTAATAACAAACTTAGAACAGCAGAACAGAAGAGAAAAGGATAAAGGAGGAAATGGCAATGATGACTTCCAATTTTCTCTCTCCTGATTTTACCTTGTTTCTGTCCTTTAGAGCTGGAGCCTCCCTGCCGTAGAGCCTGGTTTCCATACACTTCAGTTCAGACTGACCTTCTCTGGAAAACCCAAGTCTAATTACCTTGCTAAATAAAATCTTCCTCATGTTGCAAGTAAAATACACTGTTTCACTACATAGGAGATTCTTCATTCAGATTTTTAAGAAAGAACACACCAAAAAAACAACAGCAAACCTGTTTCTAGGCAGGAATTTTCTTAAAGTTAAGAGGGCAGCTTTCAAAGACATGCACCAATCATGCTCTGGGATTCTTTTCATCTGCATGTCCTGATCACTGGGGTTCTTTACCAACCGTGGTAAAATACTGGTTGTACCAATCCGCTAAAGTGAACAAGCTGTTAGTAGAGTGGATATAACGCATCTGTGAATGGCAAAGGCTTTCGTTTCCTCCCAGACTGGAATTTTTACCATTTGGAAAATCCTTTCTCACCCTGGTGAACCCAATCCAAAGAAAGAAAGAAAGAAAGAAAGAAAGCATTCTGTGTCTATGGGGAAAACTGATTGGTAAATGAGTGCGTAGGTTGTCAGCAGAGGTGGTGGTTCCAACAAAGTCTGTCTACAGGAGGACATCCATATATGAAGTTCCATTTATAGCGACTTGCTGATTTTTCACAACGCTGAAACTCTTCATACATTTTTCAACTAATATAGGTCACAGCAAACACAATTTAAAAATAGCAGCATGTCTCATATTTGCTTAAGGTTAGCATCATCTGTGTGGGCTGACCCACCTACCCCCCTTGAGCTGCTAGACTGTTTTTCGCAATTAGTGAAAGAGTAGATGACTTACCCTGTTCCTCTTTTTCATAGTACAAGAATTTTCTCACTTTGGCTAGCTGTTCTCAGATTAAAAGGCTTCTTGCACAATGATGTGTACAAAATATGCCCACCTCAGACTTATAACTTCTTTGATTTTCTTTCAGGCTTTTCAAGAACTCATAGGAAGTTTTGGATATGTGGACATGCTTACATGGGCTGGACTTTCAGAAAGGCTTATGCCATAGCTGGATCAGGATTGACAAAGATGCAATTAGGGAATTCTAAAACATTTAACTCTTAAGAGATGCTCACTGGCACAATGTCTCCCCTAGAGAAGGAATTATATAAGGAGATATAAAATAATCTAGCACAGGCAAGTCATTGAATTAAGATAAATAGAAATATGTCTTCAGCTTTTTGAAGGAGAAGTCTCTGGCAAGTATGGGGGTCACTGTCTGAACCAGTGGTGAATTCAAGGGACCCATTTGGGTATATTTTACTGTTAATGTATCTCTCTGGCTGTTTACATTATTTCAGTGAAGTTTGTTCAAGTCCACTCATGATGTGGTGGTAAGGCAGGGGAAGTCTTTTCTCGTGTTTCTATGATTGGTGCGGGACCTCCATGCACCACAAGAATGTACAAATAAATTTGGGAGGGTGAGATCTTGTGATCTCCTGCTTGTACGGCTTGGATGGGGCCTCCTTACCTTTTGTATACAGGCAAAAGTTGATAAATGGGAGGAGGTCTTGCCATTATTTGCTTTTACAGCTTGGTTGGGGCCTACTAATCCTTAACATACAGGGACAAATTTCTAAATGGGAGGAGGTCTGGCTATTACTTGCTTCTACTGTTCAGATGAGGCCTCCTCATCTTACAATAATGAAACACTACCAGCACAAACTAAGAATAAGAGGAGCTCAGACCATTCCAGTGTCCTCGGCAGACAAGGGTGGTGCTTCCCACCATGGGTCAAGGGCAAAAAATTTATGGACATCTAATACATTTTCCAGATGGATCCAGTATATTATTAGAATTTGAAATGAATAGAAATAAAGCCTGTGTGGCCTTGCATTCTCTGTGACGGAGTATACCGACAATTCCCTCATTCTACCTTAAGAAACCCGATTCAGATTTCTAACCCAGACCTTTTAAGGCAAAGCACTGCAAGGAATTCTGGGTAAAGGGAGGTTCCCTTCACCCTACCATAAGAGCCCAGACCTAGAAAGCTCGAGGGAGCCCCTGGGCGCTGGTAGGGCCTCTTGGTATATTTGTATGGAGTATCTTTACCTGACAATTGTATCTGATGTTTAGGCATATAATTTAATCTTTTTTTTTAAATTGAGGGTTCTTCATGATTTAAAAAATTTGCTCAAAACAAATGACTTTAATATGGTGGTTCAGTCATCAGTACTTCCCACTATTTATTATTGCAATGCCATTTATCTTAGGGATGTGCACACATCTTTTTTCCAATTCGTTATCGTTTTCAGGTTCAGGGTGGACCATTTCGGACCACTCGCCGAACCCAGAAACTTTTTTCGTTTCGTTTTTTTCCTTTCACTTTCGAAAGTAAATTTGAAGGGTTGCGTTGGGTTTGGTTTTATTTTTAAATAAATGTGCCCCTCCCCCCCTGATATCCCGAAAACAAATTTTTCCCAAATTTTGGGGAAAATCCATTTCGCGATTCGGGTCTCCCAAATCCTGATGAATTAGGCAATTTCATTGAAATTGCCTAATTCGTTGCCTAATTCATTGAAATTGCCTAATGCGTTCTAAACGAATGCACATTCCTAATTTATCTTGGACTTCCACAATCATTTTTGAAACCACTTCAGTTGATCCTTAATTCAGCCACATGTCTAATTATTGGAGTTAAACATCATGAGCATATTATCCCTATTTTAATATACTTCAAATGGCTGCCTATTCATTTCAGAGTTCATGCAAAAATAATATTGATGACTCACAAACTGTTAAGTTGTTCTTCCCTTCCTTGGGCTAACTCCTTACTGCATATCTATCAATCAATGAGGAGTCTAAGATCTCAGGAACGAAGCCTTCTTGATGTTCCCTCAATAAAGATAGCTAGATTCTGCGAGAGACTGCCTTTTCGGTGGCTCCCCCCAATTTATGGAACTCTTTACCTGCATCTCTAAGACTTGAAGAATGCCCTAAGAAATGTAAAGCAGCTGCAAAGGCATTCCTATTAGAGATGTGATTCAGCCGAACCTTTTGGTTCGGCCTTTGTTATTGGCCCGCTGCCGGAAATTTAGTTTTCCTACGGTTTAGGCCGATTTTTTTCGACCGCCCTGAATTTTGGGGTTAGCGCTCACTAACAGGGTTAATGCGCACTAACTCCTGTTAGCACGCGCTAACCTTGTTAGCGAGCGCTAAACCTGAAAAACAAATTTTCTAGAAATTTCGGGAAAATTCGATTTGTTTTTCAGGATGGTCGAACCAAGACGAATTAGCAATTTCATTGAAATTGCCTAATTCATTCTGGATGAATGTACATCCCTAATTCCCATTGAAGCAAACATTTAATTAAATGGTGCCTTGTATATTTATAGGCAAGTTTGGCATAATCAGGTTCTGGCTATGTATTATAGTGACAGAGAGTAAGTTAACAGTTATTACAGGCCTTCTTGATTTAGAAAATCAAAGGTCTTATTTTTAGATTGTTTCGTTTGTTTATTTTGACTTAAGTTTGTTTTATTATGTTCTTTACTTTATCTTTATATGTAATAATTATGTATGTTAACATGTAAATCACTTAAGGCTCTTGCACAAAGTGATGAAAACATCTTAATAAACTAAACTAAACTAAGATGAGCCACTATTTTGTTTCTGTAATTGTGAAGCACTATAAATAAATACTTGTACAGAACTTGACTAGTCAAGTTTTGTTGTGTTCCTCGACTATTCCTGAGGCCACAGCAAGCCTGAGTACACTACAAGTATCAGTTCAGGCATTTTTTTTGCTTAAGCAGGAAGAATAAGTTAAAAACCCACAGCCTGGCAGAGTTACCTTTACTGAGGTCCTTGGAGTTCAAATTCTACTACAGCAGGCCAAGGGGGCTATCCTTGCCTGGACAGTAAGGCATCAACTAGTAAGTTAAGGACAGATAGGCTAGCAGGTGTTTTGTTTCCTCTTCCTCATTTGGGAGCTGGCCGCAAATGGAGATAGAATGGCCCAAAACAGCAAGAGCTGAAGAATGCTCTGCAAACACAAATAGATAAACAGCAGAAGCTGCAAGAACAATTAATGCAACAAAGTGTAATCCTAACACAGCTAGTTGAGGCCCTGCAATTGTCTCTGTCCAAAATACCTCAGACACCCTCACCTTTACATATCTTGTTTAAGATGAAGGCAGAAGAGGACCCAGAGTTCTTTCTAAAATAACTTTGAATTGGTCACCCACCTGTTGGGCTGGCTGGAGACCAGCTGGACAACTTAATTGGTGAATTTGCACTCTGGCAGGAATTAAGCGGCCTTCCAGGCCGAAAATCTACAGGGAGAATTTCCTATGAGGATGAAAAGGCTGCTATACTACATGGAAAGAACACTTGGCAAATGACTATCAGTATGGCCAAAGCATATCTATGAATATTAGCTTGGTCACCAAGCCAACCACCGAGGAGAAAGTACACATATTAAAAAGCAATGCCCTAAAGCAGTGACGACCCGCAACCTGATAAGAAAAGCAGAATCCAGAGAGACAGGAATAATCCAGAAATGGGGCCTTGCAGACCTTCTATTTTTGTACCCTTTGTGCAGAGAATGGGCATAAAGAAGACCACTGTCCATAAAGGCAGCAGCTAACCAAAGAGCATTTAAGTGAACCTGGTAATGCAGAAACCGGGCTGGTCGGGTTCTTTCTGTAAAACAGAAGGTCAAGCAAAAGAAGAATGTCCTTGGCTTGATGATCTGGAGTGCAAATGCCAGTTAGCAGAACAACAGGAGAAGGAAAAAGAACGGGGACATAGATCCAGAATGTTAATGACACGAGGGAACATGCTTGGGATCACAAATTGTCAAAATTCCCAAATTGCAATTTTGTGGGTGTTCCATGGTCACAACTTAAGGACTTTAGAATCCAGTGGAACTGGAAGGAACCTCTACCCAGGCCTTGGTAGATTCCAGCTGTAGCAAAATGCTCATTTACCAGGACTTTCTAGGTCAAGGACACATAAACTATAAGAAAATGGAGACATTGACATGTATATATGGAGACAAACAGAAGTGTTCAACTTTCCATGTTTTCTTGACAACTACTATACGACAAGCTGTATTACAAGTGGTTGTCCTCCCCAAGTGTCTGTACCCAGTAGTCCTGGGTTGAGATTATCCCCATTTTGTATTCTTATGGGGGACAACTCATGAGTGTTGGGGACAATACAGAAGGAGGAGGAAGCCACTTGAGACATAGCTAGGATGTGACCTGGTTATGTCTAGATGCTTGACCTGGCAAGGTCAAACTGAGTGGGAGGGTATATGATGGAGTGTACTGATAATTCACACATTCTACCTTAGAAAGCCTGGTTCAGGTTTTCAACCCAGAACACCACAAAGTATTTTGTGTGAAGTAAAATTTCGTTCACCCTACCATAAGAACCCTGGCCTAGAAAGCTTGAGGAGGCCCCAGAGGGCTAGTAGGACCTCCTGGTATATTTGTATGGAGTATCTTTACCCAATAATTGAATCTAACACAAGGTGTGACATTATTTTGTTTCTATATCTGTGAAGCACTGTAAACAAATACTTGCACCAGAACTGGACTAGTTAAGTCTCATTGTGTTCCTGGACTATTGTTGAGGCCCTAGTAGGCCTGAATATAGTTCATTCTCCAAAAACAGTCTCCTTGTTCTTGGTATGAGCCCAATTCTTAGAGGGAAAGGGGCAATAGGGGACAGGGAGATGATGGAGGGGATGCAGATTAGTTGGCATTAGGTGTAGAGGGTCAGGCCTATAGGGTGCAGCTGGACACAGCTATGCAATTACAATATCAAATCATAAATTTCAAAGGTTTAAGCATCTTTTATGCAGTTAAAAATAGTTAACCTATCAAGTGAATGGATTTTTAACTGCTTGAAAGTAAACATGTTCTTTCATAGCTTGAGTACATTTGGCTGTATAGCAAATATACTCAAGGTAGGCTTGAAACTATATCCATACATTTAATTTTTTGAAGAACATGCTTGATAGGCATGTTGATAATGTGCATAGGTGATGTCATAATTTTAGACTACATAAGGGTACATGCATACTCTTAATTGCATTAACAATATGATAGCCAAAGACAATGTACTTGGGCAATCACATCTGCCCTTTGGTTGCTAGGAGTTGTGTTATTACTCTGTAGTATCCATATTTCATGTATCACTATTAAAAATATTAAGCATCATCAATAATGTATCAGGGTGTTTTAGTAAATCATCTTGCTGTTACCACTATAGATTCTTTTTCTCCTACTCTCTCTTGTCCTTCTTGACCCTTCTCATCTGTCAATTGTATTTCCCACATTGCTTTATGCATTCCCAGTTCACCTTTCTCTTAGATCTGCTAAGGTGACTAAAGACAGAATCAATGTGCAACCCTTGTTCCCATAACCCCAGCTAATTTTACACTTCAGGAAGCTTCACTTTCTAATGATATGCATTTTTTTTATTTTCTATTATCCTTAACACTCAAAGAATGGCCTGGAGCCATCTTAAATGCATGTATCGTACAAATGGACCTGCCAAATTAAAAAAAATTTCAGTGAAATCAAATAATTGCTGATCAGTCAGAAAATTACATAGTCCAATATTTTATTTTCTATAAAACATGGCCAAACTGTGAGCTTTAAACAGGTCAAACAGGGTGTGTGTGTGTGTGGGGGGGGGGGGGGGGGGGTATGTGCAGGGAAGAGATTTCTGTTGCTGCTGACATATTGATTTTTCCTATCATTACTAAAGTACCATAATAGCAAGTGTTTTATGACATTATATATTGTAGATTGCTATTTAATGAAGGATAGAAATAGAAAATAGATTGAAAAATTGTGTGTATTAATAATAAAACTCTCTTTATTGCCATGCATCATTGTAGTGTTGAAATAAAACCCTGGGCAGGTCTTCAGTGAGACCTTTGTTGCTAGGACAGTCAGAATGATGCATCCATCACTGTTTCTGGAAAAAAACTGAACAGCTTAGGTGAGATGGCAGGCAAGGTGAAGGGTGGTGTTGAATATTTTTCTGTAACTAAAGGAAAATAAAGCTCTGTTTTTGGAATCAAAGGAATCTGCTATCTGCATGTCAAATCAGCATAACACTCCTTTAGACCAGGAAAACAATAATTATTTAAGGCTTAAGCAATAATATATTGATAAGGGGCAATTCATCCAAATTCAGAGCATACAAATGTTGACAGCTGGGATATTGTGACAGTTTTAGTGAATGGAGTGGTGGCTAGGACAAGAGAAATCATGCTTTTTGTGACTGCGGGCAAGTCATTTCATTGTCTATTACCTTAGATAAAATCTTAGATTTTAAGCTGATAGGGAAATATTTTCTACATCGGAATGTAACTCACTTTGAGTCAAGATGATCTCCAGACTGTGATTCATTCTCTTATATTGTTGTACTGTCTAGACTATTGTAATGTCCTTTGATTTTAATTAAAGGACTACAGTTATTACAAATTATTGTTGCAAAAGTCATCTATAGGAGCAAAAAGTTCACTTTTGTTATTCCTCTTTTACAGCATTTACATTGGTTACCTATACTGAAGCAAATGAAATTTAAAATGTTATGTCTTGCTTTTAAAGCAATTCAGTCAGGTCATCTGTCATATTTGGCTAACTAGTTGATTTTATGCGTTCATCACAAGCTGAATTGTTAAGATTATCTTCCCCAGTGGAAATTAGATTTGAATTAATGCAACAGTCAGACATGTTATGCCAAACAGGTTCCTATGCTTTGGAATGCTTTACCTTTTGACATACATCATGAAGAAGATTAGCAGAAATGTAGGAAGGCTCTAAAAACTTGGCTTTTTCAAAAGGCATATCACAACTGATTTTAGTGTAACCTGGGAAGCAGCTGTAAATCATTGCAAATGTGCAAATTGGGGGGGGGGGGGTGTGTGTGTGAAGACTGCCCGCACCCTGCAGCCCAGTCACCACTAGACAGCAGCGGATTCACGATATCGGACCGGCCCGGGTATTCGCCGCCCAGGCCGGCCCAGGACACATCACATGGTCTGCCGAGCGCGGCTCTGTCACGGCCACGCATGGCAGACCATGTGACTGGAGCGATCGGCCCACCGGGGGATGCCCGATCCCCCGATGGGCCAATCCGCCCCTGCCACTAGAACCCACAAACAAAACTGAGCCATACTCGGTGTTGGTGAAAAACAGGCCACAGCTTTGATTGATAAATTGTAATACAGTGGCAAACCTAGGAACCCGAGCCATAACAGAAATCAGTGTGTGTGGCCTGAGGACTCCGGGGCTCACCACAGCCAAGCAAAGCCCTGTCCTTGAGTGAAGCATTCGCTTCTTGTGGGGGAACCGGTCGACCCACCACAGACAAGCAAGGTGACTGCCCACATGGAAGGGATATCTGGTCTGTCTTAATCCAGGGCCATCTGGCCTTTACTGCAGACAGTCCCTGTCCTAATAGACACAATGTACCAGCCATACCTCACATTGCTTCCAATTGGGAAGAACCCCCATCTCCTGCCTCGGATACCCCCGGCCGCCAAAGCTACAATAAGAACAATTACATGGAAAAATCTTCAGCTAACATCAGACGCTGACTAACAAAAGCCACAAAGATTCAGGGTGGGAAGGAGGGATGAAGCAGTAGCCATGGCACTGAAAGTGGGAGAAAAAAGGGGAGAGAAACACTGTCATCCCAGGATCACCCTCCCAGTGTGGTAGCACTGCCCACATGCCTGCCACTGGACTTTGAATCCCTCGATGGGGGTTCAATAATCAAGCAAGGGCAGACCACATTCTCACAGGCTCCAACTCAGCTCCTCCCTCGTGCAGGCCTCCCAAGCATCTGGGTCTTCCCATGCATCATCGGCCCACTCAGCTCTGACAATGCGGTGCCAAAATGTGGCGCCATTGCTGCTGCACATCAGAATAGGGTACCGGCATCACCAGACGATTGTGGGTAAGTCCTCCTCCATATCCCACCCCTCTGCTGACCACCGGATGCAGTGCCAGGTTAACAGCGGCATCCGCACATTGGCCCAGTGCTGTGTCCTAATCTGGGCAGCCATTATAAATTGTCATAAGTGTGTGTGTATTGGGGGGGGGGGGGGGGGTGAGGGGGTGAAGGCCAATCGCACTCTGCAGCACAGTCACCACCAGAACCCTTGAACAAAACTGAGTGAAATCCAGTGCTGGTGAAAAACAGACCTCAGCTTTTATTGATAAATTGTAATACAGTAGAAAAACCTAGGAACCCGAGCCTTAACTAGCCATGTTCGCAGGCAGGCAGTGTGTGTGGCCTGAGGACTCTGTGACTCGCCATAACCAACGAAAGTCCTGTCTTTTAGTGAGGCACATGCTCCTCATGGGTGTACTATTCAATCCACCACAGACAAGCAAGATGCCTGCCCACTTGGGAGGGACATCCGGTCTGCCGTAACCTGGGGCCATTCTGCCCTTACTGCAGACGGTCACTGTCATAAAAGGTACAGCATACCAGCCATACTACACACTGCCTCCAATCAGTAAGAACCCTTCCTCCTCCTGGCTTAGGTACCACCGTCACAGGGTCTGGATAGCCATAGGCTTCCTCGGGACCCTCCCCATATCAGAACAGAATTAATCCTCATACAGTGGATAAAGCCCTTCCTATGGCTGACCTCAGGGTATTCAAAAAACGATCCTGGGCCAGGTTTGACAACACTGTCTTTGTGGAACAGGTCCCCGCATTCCATGCAGACCCATTCATGCCTGATGTGAATTCCCCATTTTTGCACCGTGAAATTGCCTATTTGTTTGTTCAACTTGCCCATCCAGCATTGTCAGAGCTGCATGTGCTGGAACCGATGACGAGGCATGATCTCCGATCACAAGACTCTCATGTCAGGTATAAGTGCCATGATGAGAGCGATGTCATTTGTAATGTAGCTGGTTATCTGCCAGCTGGGAATGTCCCTCAAGTCATCACCTTCAAAGTGTAGGATTAGCACCTCGGGAGGAGCCAATTTGACCAGCAGCTGAGGCAGAAGCAGGATGAGCTGATTCCAATGCATGCCCCTTCTGCCAAGCCATTGCACCATCATGCCACTTGGGGCAAAACACAGATGTGCTCCCAAGGCACTCTTCTTTGTGTGGAGTTCTGCCCAAAAGACAAACAACTGTCATGTGATCCATACCATCCCTCGTCACTGGCACAGATCTGAAATACACAACAAACAGATAAGTTATTAGGCCTGAAATCCCCAAACTCCCACACAGATGTTAAGGTGCACAGTGACCAGGGACCCCATCAAGTTGTCTCACACAAGCCAAGGGGATGTCACCTGCCAATCTGCTGAATCGCTATACCAGGGAGGCCCAATACAGCTGTGACCTATGCTGCCCTGATTCTAAAGGAGTGCATCCCGACCTGATCTGCTTGCATCCCAGCCGGGCAAAATGCAAGCCTAAGGATGGCATTAAACTGATATTTATTTAGCAGGAGCAGATTGGCGCGTATTAAGAATTGATGTCCCCCAATTGGCCTGATGGAGAAGTAGTGAAAGATGTTCACCACGGGCATATGGGGAGAGCATATTCACTGCACCACACCACACCTGGTCCATCTTAAATTTCATAATTCTCAGCGTCATCCATTCAGAGGAAACTGAGGCGTTTGTGGCTAGAAGACTGTAAATATCATGTGCACAGCTTACCACTGCGACCAGCTCACTCACTCGGAGTGCTCTGAGGAAAGCGATAGAAAATGCAGCATGGAATAGGGAAAGCTCAAACAAGTCCAACACCACTGCTGGCAATGCATGCCATAACTGTAAGAAATGATCATAAAGTATCGGCTTGCAATCATTGGTGAACACAGGCTTGGCTTTGGCCCAGCCTGTAAGGACCCTTTCAACAGCAAAATCAGCCATAGGATTAGGCCAGCCTTTGCAAGAACACAAGGCCAGCTAGATTGGCCTGCACTGTGTCTCTGGATGTCCCCTCTTTTTGAGCCTGAGTCATGAGGTCCATAATCTGAAGAAGTGACACGGAGCCATGAGTTTGGTCTGCGGTGCCCAAATTCTGCAGCACAGCATTGTAGCCCCTCATGTATGCTCACAAAGTGGATGGAACAATGGATTGATGCATCAGGTCGAGGGCATCCTGGCTCCAATAATTCAGAGGTGTTCCAGCATAGGTGCTCCTGACTCCTCTGCGAGTGGTGCCATCCTTCGGAACATTTCCCATCTGAAACAAGAAATACAATGTGCCAAGCATGCCAAGCGTGCACTATAATGTTTAACTGCAGACACCAAAGGATCATTACTCTCAATAATTCTGTGATGGGGACACACTTAGCAGACTGGGAGATTAATGATATGAACTACTGCTAGGTTGTTGCACCAAAACTATCACACTTCAGTTTGCTAAATGGTTACCCCAAATATTCAGGGCCAGCACAATGGGGAAGAGCTGCAAGAAGGTGATATTTGAGGTGATGCCTGAATGGACCCACTCCTTCAGTCACGTTGACCCGCATCATGATCCCTGGCAGTACAGACACAACCTGTCACCTCCGGAGACATCAGAGAGCAATTATAAGTATGCACTTGAAATGGAGGGGGCAGCAACATCACGATGCCCGTGAAGTCGGCCAAGAACCACTCCCAAATCACTATATCTTCCCCATAGTGAGTGCTAACCCTTTTCCTGTGATGCCTCTTCCTGGCTGCCACTGTAGCCATTACCAGTCTGTGGAAGAACACATACCCCATGGGAATGACACAACTTGTAATAAAATAAAAGTCACCATCAAAAGACAAACCAAGCAGAGGGAAGCTGTTAGGGTGCACAGGAAGGATCCGGAAGTCAGACTCTATGTCTGCCTTTGCCATCAATTAGCCTTCTCCACCATCCCTGAGCAGGCACACTGCACAATCAAATGAAGCATACTGCACCATACATAACTCCTGAGGGATAGCATCATTAACAGAACTGCCATCTGGGTAAGAGAGGTTGTTGATCAACCTATTTTTGCCCGGCTCCTTCTTCAGCACTACAGCCAGGGGCAACAAAATCATGTCAGGAAAAAGTGGATGCAAGAAAAGGCCTGCAGTCCTGCCTAACAAAAGTTCTGATACCAACTTATCCCTCACAATGGAGGCAAACCAGCTAGGGGAAGGTGCATTTGTGCAGGAGGTAGTGACCTGAGTACACTGGAAAGGAATTTTAAAACCCTTGCTAAATCCTTAACATAAAATGGTAGCAGTGTGCTGGTTCTGGTAATGCCTCAGGCAGCACTCCAACTCCAACCAGAAAACAGGGGATGGGGCCCTAACTAACAGCTAAACCCAACATCAGAAGTGACACGACCCCCAACCCTATCCTCCACTGAAGAATCCCAGGAGAAAGCCAAAGAAACTGGAGAGGAACTCCTACTGCTAGAAGTGAGAGAACCACGTGAGTGTCTCCTGCCTTTGTGCTTGTGCCTGGGACCCCTTGTGCTCTCTGCTGCTGGTAAGGGACCTTGCATCTCCACGCCCTCAAAAACAGGGATTATGCAGTTGGACTCACATTCTAGTGCCTGTGAAGTCACTGATGGGTCGCTAGCAGGATATGAAGCAGTCTCAGTCAACAAAGATGCCACAGCTTCTGTCCACCCCCGGGCCAATGGTGCCTGCTCTGAATTTGATAAGTCATGGTCAAAAGGCGTGGGCAGAGCCAGATCTGGGGCTAAAGGGCCCACAGCATACAGTGCAGGTTGATCAGATGTACCCCTCTGGGGGGGAACAATATATGGGCCAAGAATGTCTAAACTCTGCGGTGTGGAAGTCCAAGGTCCACCGCTAGGAGGCTGAAGCCATGGACCATGTGTAGGGAACCAAGAACTGGGTACAGGTACACCCACAAACTGCCAGCTCTGGGTTGGCATGTCGGAGTAAAAACTGGGTGAGCTACTGTAGCCCCAGATTTGCCATCCCTGCTGTGCGGGCTCAACCGGCCTCCACATTGTGGGCTGACCTGGAGGCACAGGGTAAAGGGGAGAGGGAGACAGCCATGCTCAGCTTCGCCAGTCGGGCTCCATCCTCCCCCCGGCATAGTGGGACTGCCTTGGATATCCAGGGGGACATAGGTGCTCAGCCAGCCAGCTGACAGGCTAGTTGCTGGAAACGAGGGCTGCCACTGGGGCTTGCAGAGACCCATTCAACGTCATGCCCTTGTCCTGCTCCCCCTACCAGGCTGACTAGATCTGGCTGTGCCCCACCCGTGCCTGCTACGGCTACAGGAACATTATGACCAGCCCTATCTTTTCTTTTCTTTGTCATCCTCCATGCCCTCTCCGATGCTCCAACCCATCGGAGGGTGGCATTGACCGTACACCCCCTGATTCCTCAAGGCGTGGAGCAGCACTGCTAGCTCTCCCTTGTTGGAGTGAGTGATGACCTCGAGCAGCAAATCTTCCAAGCTTTCCCTCGGCCTCTGAGTATTGCTAGAGGAGGATAGAGGTGTATAGTAAAGAGGATCCCTTAGACTTTGACCGAATTTGTGAAATTAAAGTTTTTGGGTTTTTTTTATTAGCCAAATAACTCAATTAAGACCAAATCACTAAATATCCTATCAACTGAATTTAGTTAATCTGAGCAACTGCAGTGGACCAGAAACTTACTGGATAAATGAACAATGGAGAGGAATGAAGCAGCAGCTGTGGCACTTGAAGCAGCAGCAAAAAGGGGAGAGCAACGCTAGCATCCCAGGATCACCTTCCCAGTGTGGTAGCACCGCCAGCATGCCTGACCCTGGACTTTGAATCCCCCAGTGGGGTTCAGCAATCAGGCTGGGGTAACCCCATTCTCCTGTGCTACCCCTGCTCCTCCCTCAAGCCAACCTCCCAAGCATCCTTATCCTCCTCAGTGTCATCAGCCCACACAATGATGACCTCACTGCGAGCTCTGATGATGTGGTGCCACACCATCACCGCCGCATAGCAGAATAGGACACCGGCATCACCCGACAATTGCGGGTAAGTGCTCCTCCAGGCCCCACCCCTCCTCTGCGCTCTGGATGATACGGTACCAGGTTAATGGCAGCACCTGCACACAAACCCGGCGCCGTGTCCATCTACATGATTATTCCCCAGTTAGAATATTATTGCTTAGGGGAAAGGGAAAAAGATAATAGATTAGGTTGGAGTTTTTTACTTTGATCATTGTATTTGTTTTGATTATATGTAATTTTATGTGTTCTTTTTATCTATTTATGTTTTAAAGTATTAGTATGTATGTTTTTATCTTTACCACTTTATTTTAAGAAATGCAGTTAAACAAATAATAAATTAAACTAAACAAAACAATGAAAAAGCATGAGCTAAATCCAAATTAAATAAATATAACTTCTTACAGCACTTTAAAAGTGGAAGGGGATAAATACCTTTGATAGGGATGTGAATCGTTTTAGGACGATTAAAATTATCGTCCGATAATTTTAATATCATCTTAAACCGTTATGGAACACAATACAATACAGATTCTAACAATTTATCGTTATAAATCGTTAGAATCGTGAGCCGGCACACTAAAACCCCCTAAAACCCCACCCCCGACCCTTTAAATTAAATCCCCCACCCTCCCGAACCCCCCCCCCAAATAACTTAAATAACCTGCGGGTCCAGCGGCGGTCCGGAACGGCAGCGGTCCGGAACGGGCTCCTGCTCTGAATCTTGTCGTCTTCAGCCGGCGCCATTTTCCAAAATGGCGCCGAAAAATGGCCAGTGAGGGTTCCGGCGCCTCGCTGAACGACCTCCTGCAGTCGATCTCCTGCCGGTGCCATTTTCCGTACGAAAACGATTCGCGGCGGGAAATCGCTCCCTGACCCCCGCTGGACCTCCAGGAACTTTTGGCCAGCTTGTGGGGGGCCTCCTGACCCCCACGAGACTTGTCAAAAGTCCAGCGGGGGTCCGGAAGGACCTCCTGCCGTCCAATCTTTTTCGTCTATGGCCGCCGCCATTTTTCGGCGCCATTTTGGAAAATGGCGCCGGCTGAAGACGACAAGATTCAGAGCAGGAGCCCGTTCCGGACCGCTGCCGTTCCGGACCGCCGCTGGACCCGCAGGTTATTTAAGTTATTTGGGGGGGGGGGGTTCGGGAGGGTGGGGGATTTAATTTAAAGGGTCGGGGGTGGGTTTTAGGGGGTTTTAATGTGCCGGTTTTTCGATTTTTCGATTTTTAACGATTTTTAACGATTTTTCACGATATTTTACCCCCCCAAACGGCAACAATACGATTCCCTCCCCCTCCCAGCCGAAATCGATCGTTAAGACGATCGAGGACACGATTCACATCCCTAACCTTTGATGCTTTTGGAGTGCAGCTTTTGCAGAGTTTAGAATAGCCTATGCTAGGATTTGCAGAATAAACAAGCTCTCATATTTCACTCTTTTCCTCCCATTAGCCCTTTTTCAAATGCATTACACTGGATGGTACTTTGCAAATCCTGAATAGGGGTGAAGGATACACACTGAGCATACTCAGACTATGGTGTCACCAGTGAGAAAGCATGAGGCTAAAAATGGCAGGCTCATACTTCATCTGAGAAAGTTTTAGTTTTTACTCTGCGGAGGCAGTTTTATTGCTGTTGCACCTTCCCCCTTCCCCACTAAGGTCAGATAATAGAGAGTTACAATCTAAGGCACAGCCTCCAGTTTCAAAAGCAACTCCGGGGTAAATTGGTCAGCTAGAGTTTGAAAATTCTTCTCAAATTTTCCAAAAATTGTTGGCAATAATGCAGCAGACTAACAAAAATTGCATTTTAATTATTTAATAACGTTAATTTTATTTTAAATTATAATAATAAAGTACTTTTCAACTTTGCTTAAGTGTCTATGTGATTTATTTTATTGTTTTTGGATGGGGATAAAGAATCTCAAGCACCAGCACAGGAGGGAAACCTGTGGATGGGGGGGAGGAGAGGTCGGAGGCCGAGGATTAGGTGAGGCAGAAGGAGGGAGGTTTTGGAATCAAAGGTGAAAGTATAAATGACTGCCAAAGAAACTCTGGTGAATTGTTCTAGTTCCCCTCCTCTCCCCCCCCCCCCCATCACCACCCACACCCACAAATTTCAGCCCAATTTGGTATAAGATTGATTCTAAGGTTCCTACACCCAGGTCCTACCATTATACCAAACACTATTAAAAAACAAACATATGAATAGGCATATAAAGGAAGGAATTCACTTAGGTTTTTTAACAAAGATTCCTAACAATAAAAATAATATATTTGAGAATAGCAGACAAGATATATCATCACACATCTTTCATTATGACAATTTCAGTGACCGCAGTCTAGCTCAGACCTATCACTGTACTATATGATTAGTCTTTAGTAGCCTGTTACCCTCAAAACCTTGAAGTCCATATTCAAAAGTCATTTAGATGAATAACATAATAGTTATCCATCTAAATGGTTTACCTGGCTATATTCAGCTCTTCTCCAGCTCTGGTGCTTGCCAGCTTTCTGGGCTTGTTCTCACCCTTAATCCTCTATGACTCAATGTCACTCTCCACACCTGAGCCAGAGTCTTCTCTATCCAATCAACTGGCCAACCTAGTCTTCTCCCTTCTCAATAGCATGGAGTACTGGTCTGCTTCTGGTCTCCATTTCACTTTCAGAGATGATTTGGCACATGTTTCAGGGTTGCTCTCCATGTTTTCTCCCAGATTTTGCATTCAGGGTTTGTGCCTTCCTTTTCTCTTACTTGCTCTCCTGTCTTCTACTTTCCAGCTGATAAATATGCATAAGTTCAATCATAACCACACATTGCATGTTTTTTCCTCCTCCCCATTACTTCAGGGGGAGTGGTCCTGCCACATTGCAGGTATTTTTCCTCCCACAATTCTTTCAGGGGGAGAACTGCCATATCTGTATGCCAAGCTGTGTTTCAAAGTGTTTTTCTCCATCTCAGTCTGCCCCCCCTTCTAAGGGTGAGGGACTTTCTGACCTCTGCTTGCCTGCCTTCCCTGATACTTCCCTAGGATCTTAAGTCGTTGCCTCTCTATCTGCTTTATATTTGCACAGGATCTGATAAGGTATCCTTCAGTGTATCAGGACAAGGCCTCTTCATTTTCCATAGAGACAAGGTTTTAAAATTCACCTTGGCAAAGATCCTTCTCTTGCCGTGAAAGTACCTTTTTGGGGCCTGTCAGAATTTGGCCTGTACATGGCTATTATAATTCATTTTTGGTGTTTAATTGGTAAACATGAGATATCTCCCTACATTTCCCCCTTCTTAAGCGGGAAGAGCAGCAATGGAGCTTATCTCGCTTAAGCCTAACTACCATTACTATGCAGACCTCAGCTGTATGATGTGTATGATTACCAATGATGACATCTTCAACATGAGGTAGGAAAAATAATAGTCATATTATTTATAAGGAATCATAATAGTAAAAATAAAATGGGAGTAATAATGTAATAGACAGGATAATAGTGAATAAAACCATAATTATAATGAGGAAAAGTAAAAAGTATAATAAATAAATGGATAATAGTAATAGGAAATATATATGGGTGATAAGAAATAAGAAAATAATGTAGTTCTCAAGTGGTACATGCTGTAGAAATATGAGGTAGGGATATCATTTCAGACTTGAGGTCGAGTGTGCCTGCAACTCTTCTTTCCCTAGTCTGGAAAGTGATGAAGTGTGATCACTGATTATCTGGTACCTCATATAGTTCCAGAGATGGGGGCTGTGGGAGGTTTTATAAGCACATAGCTTTACGGCAATACCTTTCCCGTGTGAGTCTCATTAAGGTCCTTACTCTATTAGAGAGGGTGATTGAAAATAGCAGGTGGCCTACAATCACCTAGTCTTCTCCTTTCTCAATAGCAGGGAGTGCTTGTCTGCTTCTGCCCCCCCCCCCCCCCCTTTCACTTTCAGGGATGCTTTGGCACAGGTTTCAGGGTTGCTCTCTGGACCCGCTCTCCCAGGGTTTGCGTTCAGAGTTTTTGCCTTTCTTTTCTCTTTCATGCCCCCCTGTCTTGTACTTTCCAGCTGATAAATATGCATAAGCTCATGCATAACCATGTGGTGTATGGAGGGTTTTATGCCCCATTGCAGGTCTTTTTTGGCCTCCTCATTACTTTGGGGGAGCCTGCCATGTTGCAGGTCTTTCCCCTCCCATTTCTTTGGAGGGAGAACTGCCACGTCTGTATGCCGAGCTGTATTTCAGAATGTTTTTCTCCATCTCCAGTGTTTCTTATGGCAATTTTTTCTGCTCATCAAGCATCTGAACTATAGGCTTTGTCTTGCCGGAAGCTGTTTCTACAAGTGACTCCAGGAATGATACAGCTGCCTACTGTTCCTTCCTTTTTACCAAAAGTGTCTCAGATTTTCACTTGAATCAGTCTATTTCCCTGCCGTCTCTGGACAGGGAAAGAGATGCAGAGGAATATCGCCTTTGATGGCCCTTGGATGTCAAGAGATATATCTTGAGGTATTTAGCAGTTTCTGAACCTCTCAGGAAGATGGTCCTGCTCTTTATACTCCATGGTGGGAGTAAGCAGGGTAAGCCGGCATAGTGGGCTACATTAGCATGCTGTATTAAGGAGGTAATCATGGCCACTTATGTGGACGCTGAACAGCCATTGCCTAGTCAGGTTAAGGCTCATTCCACTAGGGTTCAGGGAGTGTCATGGGCGGAAGTTAGATTGTTGCCTTCCATTGACATTTGCCAAGCCGCAGCGTGTCCTCTTTATGCACCTTTTCCAAGCATTATCACTTGGATGTGCAGGCCTGGGAGGATGCAGCCTTTGCATGTTCAGTTTTCACTGGACTATGGGAAGCCTCCTGCCTTGTTCAGAAGTAGCTTTGGCACATCCCATTCATTTTGCATTCACCTGTCTGTACACTAAGAAAGGAGAACTTTCTATTTATCTGATAATTTCCTTTTACTTAGTACAGACAGGTGAATCCAACTTCTCACCCCTGGATGCTGAACGGTTGAGCTATGGTCCTCCTGCAAGGCTATGTGTATTTCAGGGAGTACTGGTAAGTGCCAATGCGGTCCCTAGATTTGTGTTATTACACACCTTGTCTGAGCTCAATATTTTCCTGTTAGCTGAATGATGGAATAATTATCTGATAATAATCAAGCTTTGTTAGATTGTCCACAGTTCACTTTTTTAGGGAATATTGGCAGGCTGATGTCATTGTAGGGATATATATATATACTGTGATGTCAGTTTTCTTCTGTCTCCATCTACTGATAGAGGTGCATAACCCATTGGTTTTAGATTTACCTGTCTGTACTAAGGAAAAGGACATTATTGGGTAAGTAGTAAGTTCTCCTTTAAAGCAGTCAGATTAGGAAAAGAGATGCTCAATTTATGAACGTCCATTTTCCTAACCTGTGGCTGTACACAGGTTAGGAAAAGAGATTGGATAAGCTCTTGGAAAAGAAATCCATTACCTGCTATTAATTAAGTTGACTTAAAAAATAGCCACTGCTATTACTAGCAACAGTAACATGGAATAGACTTAGTTTTGGGTACTTGCCAGGTTCTTAAGTCCTGGATTGGCCACTGTTGGAAACAGGATGCTGGGCTTTTGTGGACCCTTGGTCTGACCCAGTATGGCATGTTCTTATGTTCTTAAACTGAGCATCCATTTTCCTAACCTGAGCACAGCCATGTGCTTGATACCTTGGATGGACTAGTGATGCTCAATGTATCCCTAGTACATCCTTTTTATCACAGTGGCTCATTTGTCTATTGCACTGAGCAGCACCCAGGAGAGGTGATTGTACACATGTTAAAAAATAGTGCCCAGTTTGAACACACATTTTTAGCACATCAGCATTGCATCAGCCTGATAGTCTGTATTCATTAACCATGTTTCTGTTAAACAGAGAATATCTAATCTGTGTTCAACAAAGAGTTAAAAAATAACAGGAACTTTCTTTTAACTGATCTGTAATATCACATCCACTCCGCAACACCCCATACATTTTTACATCCCCACATCTGCCACTCATAGTCACAGCCACAAACTCCTCACTTACACACTGACCCAAACTCACTGTACGCTCCCACTCACCTGCCACTCAGAGAAACACATCCCATACATACTACAAACACACGCTCTTACATACCTCTACCCACCTACCTCCTCCGCCTCACACACATCCATATTCCACACACATTATTACACATTAACTATATGCACACCAGCATTCTACCCACATACACTTTATGGACTTCATACTTCACATGCCTGCACAAACCAACAATTCACATTCTCCTATTCCCACATACCCATACATAATTCATCTACCCCTTCATATAATACACATCTACGCTCTTCCTCCAAACAAACCTCCACCACAAACCCCTGCACATTCACTCATTATATAAATATATGTTGAAAACCCTTCTTGAAGCCATGCTTCTGCATTATGTTCCTACATGTTTGGCAATGAAACTTAGTTGCCAAGCAGTCATCCACTTCTTGAGCTTTCTGACATGACTTTGTATACCATCTAGTCCCTCATGCATGTCCACTCTGCTGCCAAGCTTTGTGCCATCTGGAAAAGACAAACTTTCCCTACTCTGCAAGTATTGCTCACATAGATATTGAATAGAATTAGTCATAGGACTTATCCCCGAGGCACTCCACTCATCACCTTTCTTCACACTCCATTTATCACCACTTGTTGTTGTCTATCACTCACCAATTTCTAATCCAGTTCATCACATTAGCTCCCACCCTTAGACAGCTCAGTTTATTTATGACTCTTTTATGTGGGGCACCATCAAAGTCTTTGCTGAATTCCAAACACAAAATACTCAGTACCCTCCCCTGATGTAATTCTTTGGTCACTCAGATGAAGAAATCATTCAAATACCTCTAACATATTATCCTCTAAGCAGAATTAGGCTGTTTAGAATCTGTAAGCAGGACCATTGCCAGATATAATGGTGTTCCAGGCAGCTGGGGGACCCCCTCCAATTTCAAGGCTGGTCCATGACTGGGAACATATCTCCACTGATGAAATATTGTTGCCATATGTGGTGGCATGACACCATTCTCTTGGCCTGGTCACTCAGGTAGGCATTTGTCTTGCCTGCCCATGATCCACCAGTTTTAATATGCATCGTTATCCTTACCTATCTGGGACTTCCTATTATTTAGTCTCAAACTTACATTTCCAGGCATGTAACTCCAGACTCCTTTCAACTGATATGATAATCTTTAGAGACAGTGAAGGGTTGTGTGAGGGAACAATGTGAATGTGGATTTTCTTCTCTGTTTCCTTCAAGGAGGGGGATCATCTAAATGCACTCAAGAAATAAAGAGGATAGCCTAAGATCTCCCTGATTATAAAAAGTGCATACAAATTAAAACATGACTTTTATCTTGAGCATGCGCTGAATTAATTTGTTCTAATTTTTCATTGTGTTCAAATCCAAATAATGCTGACATCAGCAGAGCAGCTTTTCATTTCTAAAAAAGGATAATCAACCACTGATATTTTAATAAAGCTGCATATTTATTATGCATTGCACTGCAGCACAGATGCAGGCCTAAAAACCTGAGTAAAAGGGGTTTAATTAAGATTGCAGAAATTTGTGGTATTTCTCAAGCAGTTTTTTCAAATGGAGGATACAATTATTTCTACTTATCCAAGATAGCAAATCAATTTTTAACAATTGTTTCTGAGTCTCATGCAGGTTGAATCAACCCCTTAATGATTATGTTTCTTTCAACTGCCAACTCTATTAACTAAATTAACTTTGCTTATAGTATTGCTGCGGCTTTCACCTATTTACACTATACAAGTTATCCTAGTTTCCACTTTTGAAAACAAGAAAAACCTGAGAAACAATGGACTGTTTCACCTTTAGAAAGTATGGAGAAAAAGGTTTTAGTATGAGTAGCAGCTTGGAGAAGATAAGAAGAAAAATGTTGCTCTCCTACTGTGTTGATTCTGCTACCATTTTAAGATGTTTCAGCAGAATTTCCTCCACAAAACTATACTCATTATCACTTCTTCTGGGAGGTGAAGAATAGTATGCATGTGCCTTGTTTTGTTAAAGCTGACTCTCTTGTTTATTTTAAATGATATAGCTGGCAGAAACTTTATTGCGATATCTCCCGCATTTCATCCTTGTCCAAATAGCAGATAGCAAAGACGCCATGCAAATCCCGCTATAACATGATTTACATCTGCAAATCATTTAACATTATACTCAGTGGCCATCAATCCTAACAGTATGTGTTTTCAAGTACTTGTCACTTTAGACTGCAATATTGCTACTAATAGTGAATGGACATACAAGTTCCATTTTGAACAAAATGCCAGGCTGGAAGTAATGAACACTTACTATAAAGGGATAAACAGAGTGCATTCATGGTGTTTATGATTTATTTATCTATCTATGTATTTATTATTTTCAAAATATATATGTCGCATAATCTCAAGTTCTAGGTGGCTTACAAAATAGACAATAAAATCATAAAGGTGAATTTTAAAAGCTCAGTGAGCACCAAAATCAGGAGATGCGTGCACATGTAGGGTTTACATGCACCCACATCTCACTCAGAATCAAAAAGGGGCATGTGTTGGTGGGGAATGGGTGTTCCAAGGCAGAGCCAAGAGATGTGCATGCAGGACCAGTGCTGTGTAGCTTTACTTCCTATACCCATCACAACACGGATTTCGCAAAAACTGCAGCAGCAGCACTAAAACTCTCCTGCTTGCACTAACTGACAACATCATAAGAGACTTTGATAACGGTAAACATTACATACTAGTTATGCTAGACTTATCAGCGGCATTCGATACAGTGAACCACGAAATACTTCTAGATAGACTAGAAGAAATAGGACTAAGCAATATAACAATTAAATGGTTCAAATCATACCTAAATACAGGGTATTTCCAAGTACAGATAAAGGATGTAATATCAGATAAAATAGATCTTCAAACAGGAGTCCCACAAGGGTCCGCCCTGTCTGCCACAATATTTAACATATACATGCTGCCACTTTGCCACCTACTAGCTGGACTGGGCATATCACATTACATATACACTGATGATATTCAATTAATAATCCCCATTGAAAACACAATCGAAAAGACACTGGATCTGGCCAATATGTACCTAGATATCATTAAACAGCTTCTCAACCAAATGGAATTAATTATAAACATAGAGAAAACAGAATTCATACATCTAGAAAGAAAAAATTTAGAGGTCATTCAGACCTAATCACACTCAAAAACAGACAAAAGATAGAACTAGCTGAGAAAGTATGAAACCTAGGAATGATATTCGATACTGAACTAAATATGAAGCAACATATATCCTTTAAAATAAGGGAAGGTTACAGCAAGGGTTTTAGTCTTAGAAGACTAAAACCCTTGCTAACACCAAACAATTTCCGATCAGTGCTACAAGCAATAAGTTTTGCTAGCACTGACTATTGTTACGCCATACTTCTGGGCTTACCATACACAACAATTAGACCACTCCAGATACTGCAGAACACAGCAGCAAGAATTCTGACAGTAAAAAGTAAAAGAGACCATATTACTAACACCCTCATTGAACTACACTGGTTACCCAGTGAGCAGAGAATACAAGTCACTATGTACCATACATAAATTAATCCATGACGAAAAAACAGATTGGCTAAACACTGCACTTCGAGTAC
Source organism: Rhinatrema bivittatum (assembly GCF_901001135.1). Classification (NCBI taxonomy): domain Eukaryota; kingdom Metazoa; phylum Chordata; class Amphibia; order Gymnophiona; family Rhinatrematidae; genus Rhinatrema; species Rhinatrema bivittatum. The sequence continues at coordinate 438,463,345 of NC_042617.1, forward strand.
ACGTCCCCAATAGAAACCTGAGATCTGCAAGCAAAGCACTTCTAACTATTCCCTCAGTCAAAACAGCAAGGCTAACGCAAGTAAGAGAGAAAGCCCATTCATTAGCAGGGCCCTCATTATGGAACACCATGCTGTTAGAAATCAGATTGCAAAATGTCATCAAACTATTCAGAAAAAGTATAAAAACATGGCTATTTAAACAAGCATACCACAAAGAGAATGGAGAATAGAATCCAGGGAACTGTAGAGAGCAATTAGTTTGTATACTAACAAAACACAACTAAGCAACACGACTTTGTTTTACTTTTAAGCAGTAACAGATAACAGGTAGATTATATATATTGTTAAAAACTGTTCTAATAAATCTAAGCATATCTATCTCACTTATCATCCTATAGTTATTATGAAACTTTGTACCGTAACGTACAGGCACCTGTCTAGTTGTTATAATAAACGCATTTAGCAACATTAATTTATGTGCCTCATTGTTAACTGTTGTGACGGCTCCTAGCTTAATGACGATATAGAAAAGAATTTAAATAAATAAGAACATGCCATCCAGGGTCAGACTAAGGGTCCATCAAGTCCAGCATCCTGTCTCCAACAGTGGCCAATCCAGGCCATAAGAACCTGGCAAGTACCCAAAAACTAAATCTATCCCATATTACTGTAGCTAGTAATAGCAGTGACTATTTTCTGAGTCAACTTAATTAATAGCAGGTAATAGACTTATCCTCCAAGAAATTATCCAATCCTTTTTTAAACCCATCTACACTAACTGCATTAACCACATCACCTGGCAACAAATTCCAGAGTTTAATTGTGCGTTGAGTGAAAAAGAACTTTCTCCGATTAGTTTTAAATGTGCCCCATGTTAACTTCATGGAGTGCCCCCTAGTCCTTCTATTATCTGAAACAGTAAATAACTGATTCACATTTACCCGTTCTAGACCTCTCACAATTTTAAAGATCTCTATCATATCCCCCCTCAGCTGTCTCTTCTCCAAGCTTAACAGTCCTAACCTCTTTAGTCTTTCCTTATAGGAGAGCTGTTCCATCCCTTTATCATTTTGATCTCCCTTCTCTGTACCTTCCCCATCATAACTATATATTTTTTGAGATGCAGTGACCAGAATTGTACACAGTATTCAAGGTGCGGTCTCACCATGGAGCGATACGGAGGCATTATGACATTTTCCGTTTTATTCACCATTCCCTTTCTAATAATTCCCAACATTCTGTTTGCTTTTTTGACTGCCGCAGCACACGGAACCGATGATTTCAATCTGTTATCCACTATGACGCCTAGATCTCATTCTTGGGTGGTAGCTCTTATTATGGAATCTAACATTGTGTAACTATAGCATGGGTTATTTTTCCGTATATGCATTAGAGATGAGCTTCATTTTTTTCTCCCGAGTCGTTTTTTGAGTCGGACGCTTCGGGGTAAAGTTCGTTTTTCATCGGTTAGTTTTTTCGAAAAACGAACACAAACAAAACGGGGAAAGACGAAACGGGCCCAAAAAACGACACGGGAAAATGAAGCTAAAAAACCCCCATCCCAAGCATTAAAATCTACCATAATACATTAAATACAATCCCCCTCCCACCATCCTGATCCCTCTCCAAGACTTACTAACATCCTGGTGGTCCAGTGGGGACCCCCAAATGATTTCTCCCTCCGTGCCATCGGGCTGTCTGGCCTGCCTCGCATCAAAATGGCGTTGATAGCCTTTGACCTACTATGTCACAGGGGCTACCGGTGCCATTGGTCATCCCCTGTCACATGGTAGGAGCAATGGATGGTTGGCACCATCTTGTGCTCCTACCATGTGACAGGGGCTGACCAATGGCACCGGTAGCCCCTGTGACATAGTAGGTCAAAGGCTATCGGCGCCATTTTGATTACTGGCAGCTGATGGCGAGATCGCTCCTGGAACCCTGCTGGACCACTAGGGACTTTTGGCAAGTCTTGTGGGGGACAGGATGGTCCCCGAAGAATTTCCAAAAGTCCCTGGTGGTTCAGCGGGGGTCCAGGAGTGATCTCCTGCACTCGGGCTGTCGGCTGCCAGTAATCAAAATGGCGCCGATAGCCTTTGCCCTTACTATGTCACAGGGGCTACCGGTGCCATTGGTCAGCCCCTGTCACATGGTAGGAGCACAAGATGGCACCTGCCATCCATGGCTCCTACCTTATGACAGGGGCTGACCAATGGCACCGGTAGCCCCTGTGACATAGTAGGTCAAAGGCTATCGCGCCATTTTGATGTGAGGCAGGCCAGACAGCCTGATGGCACAGAGGGAGAAATTGCTCACGGGACCATGCTGGACCACCAGGGATGTTAGTAAGTCCTGGGGAGGGATAGGGATGGTGGTGGTGGTGGTGGTGGGGGGGGGGTTGTATTATACTAAATGTTAATACTTGGGGTGTTTTTTTATTTAAAAAAATAAAATGTGCCCCTCCCCCCATACAAACCCAAAAACCATATTTTTCTCGTAGTTCGGGGAAAATCCATTTCAGGGGGCGGGGCCCCCGAACCACGACGAATTAGGAAATTTCATTGAAATTGCCTAATTTGTAATAAACAAATGCATATCTCCAATATGCATCACCTTGCACTTATTCACATTCAATTTCATCTGCCATTTGGATGTCCAATTTTCCACTCTCACAAGGTCTTCCTGCAATGTATCACAATCTGCTTGTGATTTAACTACTCTGAATAATTTTGTATCATCTGCAATTTTGATTACCTCACTCGTCGTATTTCTTTCCAGATCATTTGTAAATATATTGAAAAGCATGGGTCCTGAAACAGATCCCTGGGGCCCTCCACTGCCCACTCCCCTCCACTGAGAAAATTGTCCATTTCATCCTACTCTCAATTTCCTGTCTTTTAGCCAGTTTGTAATCCACGAAAGGACATCGCCACCTATCCCATGACTTTTTACTTTCTTAGAAGCCTCTCATGAGGGACTTTGTCAATTGCCTTCTGAAAATCCAAATACACTACATCTACCAGTTTACCTTTATCCACATGTTTATTAACCCCTTCCAAACAATGAAGCAGATTTGTTAGTCAAGACTTCCCTTGGGTAAATCCATGTTGGCTATGTTCCATTAAACAATGTCTTTCTATATGCTCTATGATTTTGATCTTTAGAATAGTTTCCACTATTTTTCCCGGCACTGAAGTCAGGCTCACTGGTCTATAGTTACCTGGATTACCCCTGGAGCCTTTTGAAATATTGGGGTTACATTGGCCATCCGCTAGTGTTCAGGTACAATGGATGATTTTAATGATAGGTTACAAATTTTAACAAATAGATCAGAAATTTCATTTTTGAGTTCATTTAGTACCCTAGAATGCATACCATCCGGTCCAGGTGATTTGCTACTCTTTAGTTTGTCAATCTGGCCTACTACATCTTCCCGGTTCACAGTGATTTTGTTTAGTTCGTCTGACTCATCACCCTTGAAAACCATCTCCAGAACGGGTATCTCCCCAACATCATAATTAGTAAACACAGAAGCAAATAATTCATTTAGTCTTTCTGCAATGGCCTTATCTTCCCTAAGAGCCCCTTTAACCCCTCGGTCATCTAATGGTCCAAGCGACTCCCTCACAGGTTTCCTGCTTCAGATATATTTTAAAAAATTTTATTATGAGTTTTTGCCTCTCTATGACCAACCATTTCAAATTCTCTCTTCGCCTGTCTTATCAATGTTTTACACTTAACTTAACAATGCTTATGTTTTATCCTGTTTTCTTCAGATGGATCCTTCTTCCAATTTTTGAAGGATTTTTTTTGGCTAAAATAGCCTCTTTCACCTCACCTTTTAACCATGACTGTAATCATTTTGCTTCCTTCCACCTTTCTTAATGCGTGGAATATATCTGGACTGCGCCTCTAGTATTGCATTTTTAAACAATGTCCATGCCTGTTGAACACTTTTAACCTTTGCAGCTGCACCTTTCAGTTTTTTTCTAACTATTTTCCTCATTTTATCAAAGTTTCTCTTTTGAAAGTTTAGTGTTAGAGCTGTACATTTATTTATTGTCCCTCTTCCAGTTATTAGTTTAAATTTGATCATGTTGTGATCACTATTGCCAAGTGGCCCCACCATCATTACCTCTCTCACCAAATCCTGCATTCCACTAAGTATTAAATCTAAAATAACTCCCTCTCTTGTTGGCTTGTGAACCAATTGTCTCTAGCAAATCCTGATGTTACATTTACCCAGTCAATATTGGGGTAATTGAAATCTAATGTAAATAAAATCTCTTAGTCCAAAGACACCACGATCAATGTAACATCAAAACAAACAACGTGGTTCTATATGTTTTTTCAATCTGAAATGCTGTAATACTGTATATTATGCTGTATATTATTTCAAGGAAATTTTTTAATATAAAAATACACCATTATGTGAAGTTGGGGACCATCATACCACCCGCTGTGCTTACAAGTTAAAACTTGTGTATTTTGCACTTTATTGGGTCATCTTTAATCATCGGTCCAAGTGAGTCCAATATCCAAACATATAATTTTTAACTTTTTAACATTTTAAGTAAAAAAACTTCCCTTCGGTGGACATTTTTAAAGATGGCGCCGGCCACCAGTGCTCCTACCATGTGACAGGGGCAAGCCAATGGCACGGTTACCCTCTCACATGGTAAGGGCAAAGGGCCATCGGCGCCATTTTTATTAGTGGCAGCCGACAGTCCGAGAGTGGGAGATCGCTCCCAGGGCCCACTGGACCACCAGCTAATTTTAAAATGTTTTTTTTTTTGGGGGGGGGGGGTTCAGGAGAGTGGTGGAGGCTAAGGGAGCAGTTTTAAAGGGTCGGGTGGGTTTTTTGTTTATCGGCCGACAGCCTGAGCGCGAGAGAATGCTCCCAGGACCCCCTCTGGACCACCAGGTAATTTTAAAACTTTTTTTTTGGGAGGGGAGGGTGGTGGAGGCTAAGGGAGCAGTTTTAAAGGGTCGGAGTGGGTTTTTTGTTTATCGGATCAGGCGCAGTCGCTAAAAAAAAAATGATCGGGCCGGACGAAAAAAAATCACGATTTGAATCGGAACCAGAACTGAACCAATTCCGGTTCCGATTCACATCTCTAGTGAGCAGTGATGGAGTGCTTCCACTCTTGACAAGGGATGCCTCAGAAATGTGATAGTATGGGCTGGTGTCTCACTGTTAATACCTTGCGTTGAGAGGGAAGGTGGGGGTGTGGCAATTGTCTGTATCAGACGGCCGATCTATAGTCTCACATTTTGGAATGAGCTGATACCTGCCTATAGTTCACACCTACTCCCCCTCCACCCGCCCCTGAAGCTCTTACACCTAGTACCTGGAGTGGGCCTAATAGTCCAGTAAATTGGGGGTGTGTATGAGGTTCAGCTGCCAGGGAGGCCTGGCAGTTTCGGGAGGTAGGGGGTATGGGTGTAAGGAAGCTGTCTACTCAATGTGTTAATGCAAGTATGGCAGGAACGAGGAGTGAGAATGGGCCCCCTCCTGCCATCGATGTTGGGCTTATACAGAAAAATGGTTTGGGGGAGGGGCATAGTGCCAGCATGTTGCCGATATGTGTGTGTGTGTGTGGGAGGAGTTGCACTCCAATGTTAAGTTCCCCTTTTTCATGACAGGATCCTTCTTAGACTCCTCTTTGTAGATCATAATATGGACAGTCTACATCAAAGCTGACACACCAGGGTAAATCATTTCACACTTAGTTTGTCATCCATATACCTGGCAGGGTAGGTCTACCTGGATTCACACATATGTAGCTCAATGTGTTTACTGTGCATATATAGAAATGGTGGCAACTATCTGTTGTAGAATCCAGAGGACAGGTTTGGCTTAAACATTTTGGCATTTAACGTGTGCAGTAACCAGCCTTTGCACTATGCACTGCTGTTTAGTTGCAGGCTGCTGGAAGAGGGTGTCAGCTGCTGTGTGACAACCGAGGAGGAGTGAGGGAGTAGTGTCGTGTAGAGAACAGCCATAGGCCAAGAGCAGATGGTGTAGACGGTGGCTGCTGCTGCTGTGGCTTGGGACCAGGCCGATTTCTAGAGACAGGCTTCCATGCCAGTCTCTGGATGTCTCTCTCTAATACCAACAGGTATTAGGGAGATCCACAAGGCAGGCCAATACAGGCATGGCAGCTAGATAAGTGGAGGGTGGGAGTGCAGAGGAAAGAATGAAGGTAAGGAAATAGTCAGCTTGGGAAGGGAGTTAAAAAAAGGGGAGAGAGAGAGAGAGAGGCCATGGAGGAGGCAGGGGAAATATGTAAAAGAGGCACCCACAGAAGAAACAATTCTGAGATAATTGCTGCATTCACAAAATTTTGGCAACCGGGGACCCTATCCATAGCATTCTGAAGTTTTCAATACATTATAATCTTTAGGACATTTTATACTGATAAGAGCTGTAAATATTCACTAGTCTAAAAATATCATCTCCATAGTTTACAGTGGTGTACTATTTGTGTTCAATAACATTTCATTGCAAGAAAAACTCCATTACCATAATTTCACTTTTAGAATAAATTCTATCTGCTCAAGAACTTGTAAATTATTCATTTTCTGATTAATGAAAATATGCTAATAAGGATTTGCTGTTAAGAACTAAATATCTTTCCTTGCCTAAAGTAATTAGAATATATAATTGCTTAAACATTATGATTCTGAAGTTAAACAATTATGCTGCTGGAAAATGGTATAAAGACGATACACAAAAATATATCAGATAAAATATAATCAGTTGACTCTAGTCATAATATTTTTTAGATGTTTATATAAATGTTTCAGAAGATTTTAATACTTATTCTAATGTTCATCAAATTAATTCTCAACCTGATACACATATAGAATAGTGATAACTTGCAAGAGTGCTTTTTCTAGGAAACTAATGATACTATATGCCGGCTGTATTGATTATCTTATCTGACATGACATGCTCCTTAGCATATCAATTTTTGACATTGCTCAGATATTGTTCCAGTCTTCTGTACTCACTCTAAAGTGGCATCTCAAAATCAGATTGTAACAAGCCAACTAATTTATTTGACTTGCACGAACTTACTGACGGGTTTGAGAAGAGAGATGAAACATTTTTGCTGTTGCTTGAAATTGGATGTTTGAGAGAACTGAATGAGAGCTAAAATATATAATCTTTTTTCTTTCTCTCTGTTTCTGTATAAAATAATACATACTTGTTTTGTCAGTCTGGATGTCCTCTATCGCTCAGCTGCCGGGTGTGTGGAATATGACCATAATCACAATAACATTTGCATGCTGAAGGAGAGATGCTACTCAGAGCACTACCTGCTGAAAATGCAGACTACATTGGGTACACAGCCTAGATCAAGACCTTTGTGTGACACAGTTGGTTCTTTGGCTGTCATGGTGGTCTTTCCCTCTCTGGTTCCTAATGTTGTCCAGATATGGACATAAAGAGCTATTGCCCCTCCTGAACTGTAACACAACCATCACTCTAACTGCTCCCATAGCCTGGCTAGAGACATTGAGACCAATATTCAAAGGCATTCAATTGCCAAGTTTTCAATATCCCCTGTACTTATCTAGCTAACATTTAGCCAGATAAGACATTATCTGGTAAATATTAGTCAAATAAGTAATGGGGGTTATGGATTGTGTACAAGTTAGCTGGGAAACGTATCAAGCTACAGTCTATATTAGGAATTAGCTGAATACGTTTATCAGCTAACTCTAGCTATGCCCTGGAGCAGGTCTAAAGTTATTTGGGAATGTATCCCAGATAACTGTAGCCCTGGATATCTTTAAAAGAGTATAGAAAGTTAAGTGGCGATTGCTATTAAAAAAAAAATAAATTAAAAACCATGCCTTTCTCTCCGCCTCCCCCCTCCGCCTCCCCGCCCACTCCTCCATTATTATGCTCACCTCCTTCCTCCCGTAGAAATTTTCCCCCGCCTTATCCCCTCTCCCCTCTCCCCTCCCCCCTTCAACCCTCTCCACCTCACCTTACCCTTGTCCTTAAACATATTGTTTGTACATTTATGTTCCATGCCTTCTCTATTTTTCCCACTCCCCTCCCCTCCCCCTCATTGTTAATATATTTCCTCCTCTTTCCATATTGCCCCTCTCCCCCTCCTCCCTCATATTATTTCCTTGTAATAATAATTTTTATCTTAATTTTATATTTTTAAATGTTTTACTTCTAATAATATTCTACTATTTTATAACATTCTAATAATAATCCATTATCTTTCTACCTGCTGCATTTTACTATTCAGTTGATCCAGCTGTCACCCACCCCATTTTGGCTCCCCGCCCTGTGCCATGTCTCCCTCTTGTTTCCCTTTAAAAAAAATTTCCCTATGCTTCCCTATAATTTTTCCAAGCTTGCTTAATATCCTATTATCTTATCCTCTCGCAATCTTACTGTTCAGTTGTTTTTCAGTTGACTCCCCCACCAAGGTGCTTCTCTCCCTGTTACCTGTACTTTTCGTTTTGTTCCATGTAAACCAATATGATGTATCTATGAATACTGTATAGAAAAGCTGTTAAATAAATAAATAAATGTGGAGTGTAAGTCTGAAGGTCCAATCCCGAGCCCCCAACTCAAAAAGCAAAAGAAGTGCCCTGCTGGGCTGAGCTCTCCACTTCCCACAAACCCCTTCAAGTATTTTTTTTAAATTAAAGTATAAAGGATTGTCACTGGGCTCTCCCCTGTCCTCATACACTCCCAGGTAAGGAAAACTCTTTACTCATTGCTCTTTCTCTCCCACTCTCACTTTCCCCACCCATTCCTCAACCATAACCCTTCAACCCACTTGATACTTTTGTGAATCCTTGCCTGCGTCGGGATCATTTATTTATTATTTATTTAATGGTTTTATATACCGACATTCATCAAAGATATCACATCAGTTAACAGTAAAACAGTAAACTATGTTTAAGATGCGTTTGACATGAAACAGGCGAAAAAATATATGCATTGTAAAGTACGCTTAAGTGGCGTTTGATATGAAACAGGTGAACAAATATATACATTGCCATGAACAGAATCTATGTCGGAAAAAATATAAGTCAGAAAGATTAGCTGTATATATGGATAAATGGAAATTCAAGATCACTATATGACAGAATAATGTGGTTCAAAGAAACCTACCGTCAGAAAGATTGTATATATGAGGTGGTAAGTAAATGGGAACTATATACATTGCACTATAAATACAAATACTATATAAATTGCAGATACCCCCCCCCCCCCACACACACACACACACACATACACACACAATACTCACACACATCATGGTACACTGCAATCCCAGCTACTTCCAATGTTGGTCTGGCTACTGTATATCAAAGGCTAAAAGTCTTATTTTATTATTATAACTTTTCTTTCATGGAAATTGTATGTGAACATATCTCGAAACACACTAGCAAATACCTCTAGCCCTTTTTTTTATTATTATAGTTAGGCTCCATTTATAAATTATTCCTAGGGCAAGTTAATGCAACTGCACAATGCAGAATTTGTGTAGAATACCCCCCCCCCCCCCCCCACACACACACACACACAATAATACTCACCCACATGCAGAATTTCCTTTTCTTGGCAAGAATTTGCATGAGGCTGCTGATTCCACTATGCTATCCAATAATCAACCATCAGGAAAAGAAACAACACAATAACCAAAAAGAAATCTCACTCAAAGAATCACTCTACACTTAAAGCACTTGCTGACTTAAATAAAGTAAACTTCACTTGACACAAAATGGGATTGCATGAATTCACTTCATGTCATTTCTTTAATTCTTTATATATGTGCTTATATTGTTATAATCATAGGTCTTTATTGTAGAATTTCTCTCATCAATTCTGCATTAAAGTATAAATCTCATGACTTCTCAGAAGTTCTATTTTTAAGAATATTGTTTATGCAAGTAAAAATGTCTTAAGGTAAAAATCGATACCTATCTTTAGAGATGTGCATTCATTTTTAACAAATTCGACAATTTCAATGAAATTGTCGAATTTGTCATGGTTTGGGAGAACCGATATATGAAAGGAATTTTTCCGATAATTCAAAAAAATTAATATTTCATGTTAGTGCGCACTAACAGGAGTTAATGCTCACTAACATGTAGTTAGTGTGTACTAAGTCCCATTAGGGCACACTAACAAAGTTCCAGGTTCAGTGCACCCTAACGGGTCTTAGAGTGCACTAAATCTATGTTAGTGTGCATTAAGTCGCGCATTACCTGGTTTTCTAATTTCGGTGTTAGTGTGCCCTAATAGGACTTAGGTGCACTAACTGGTTGTTAATGCTCATTAACAAAAAATGTTATCAATAAGTTACAAAATGTGTCAATTGGGGAGTAGTTTGTTAGCTAGAGGTATGGTTCTGCATTCCCATTGGCTATCTTCTTACTTTCTCTTTAGAAGGAAACAGCCAGTTAGTGCGAGCTAACAACCAGTTAGTGTACCCTAAGTCCTATTAGGGAGCACTAACTCCAGAGGTAGAAAACTAGGTAGTGCACACTAATGGGACTTATGCACACTAACATAGAGTTTGTGTGCTCTAAGTCTCATTAGAGTGCACTAACTCTGAAATTAGAAAACTGGTTAGTGTGCCCTAATGTGACCAAGGTGTAGATTTTAAAAATCTGCGCGATCACGTACTTTTGTTCGTGCACCAGGCGCGAACAAAAGTATGCTGGATTTTATAAGATACGCGCGTAGCCGCGCGTATCTTATAAAATCCGGGGTCGGCGCGCACAAGGGGGTGCACATTTGTGCAACCTACGCGCGCCGAGCCCAGCGCATGCTGCCTGTTCCCTCCGAGGCCGCTCCGATTTCGGAGCGGCCTCGGAGGGAACTTTCCTTTGCCCTCCCCCCACCTTCCCCTCCCTTCCCCTACCTAACCCACCCCCCCCGGCCCTATCTAACCCCCCCCCATAACTTTGCACGCACCGGCCGTCAGCCCCGCTCCGTGTTCCGGTCCCGGGGGCTGGTCTGGAGGCTGCGGCCACGCCCCTGGAACACCCCCGGGCCGAAACCACGCCCACGTCACCGCCCCCAAAACGCCGTGTCACGCGCGGCACGCCCCCAAAATGCCGTGTCACTCCGGGCACGCCCCCGACATGCCCCCGACATGCCCCTTTTACAAAGCCCCGGGACTTACGCGCGTCCCGGGGCTCTGCGCGTGCTGGCAGCCTATGGAAAATAGGCGCGCCGGCGCGTGCAGGGCATTTAAAATATGCCCCTTAGTGAGCACACCAAAAATAGAGAAACACACAAAAAAAACACCAACCCAAACCATGGGAAAAACAAAATTTCTCGTGGGGGTCCGAAAACGAAACCCGAACCAATAAATCAGAACAATGCACATGCCAAGTTTAGTCCATTTATCAAAAAAGAAACTTCAAGGTACTCCGTATTCAAGGTGCATCCTGATATCAAGTGCAGCTAATTTTTTCTTATTCCCACTATGGTAAGGATTTTCTTGTTATGAAATGTCACCCAACACTGCAGTGTTTTGAAAGTTCTTCCTTCTTAAGGGGTAACTTGAGGTAAATGAAAGAATGTTTTGACCACTTTGCATTTTCAAAAGGAGGCAAATAGAGATGCATGATGAGCGCTGCTCTTCATCAGAGCATATTACCTTTTGCCAAAATCCAGCTTTTTGAGGCTACTTTTAAATCCTAAGCCTGATGGTTCAACTTCAGCACCATTAACTTATTTTAACCATTATTTTAATACATGTAGGGACTGTCTCTTGTGTGTTATTTGTACGACACTACATTATGTCGAGTTGCACTATACAAATGTTAACTACTAGTAGTAGTAGTAAGATATTGTTCTTTGTATAGGCATACCTCTTAGCAAATAGGCTTAAAGATAATCTTCCTCAGCTGATCAACAAACTTCTGATGGGTTTTTAAGGGAGAGACAGGGCTCTGATAATGTGAAGAGAACTATTAACCTAATACATTTGACTAGAAAAAAACACACTTCCACTAACATTGAGTGCTGAAAAAGCATGTGATCAAGTTGAGTTGGGATATCTATTTCATATTCTAGAAAAACTTAGCTTTGGGAATAATTTCTTATATTGGATCAGAAATGTATCAGCTTAAATTTTAAGTCATGGTAAATTGACAACACTCTGTACCTACCATTCATGTTAGACAGAGGGAAAAGTCATGGTTGTCCCCAACTCTTATTATCTTAGCACTAGTCAAAGCCATAGCATGCCCTTAGCCAAAATGGCCACAGCCATAGGCACTGCTATCAAAGGTACCATAGAATTGCTATATGCCAATGAGAGCAGTGCAGCCAGTAGGTCCTCAGGAAGAGAAAAATCATTGTGGCCCCCTCAAAATCTACAGTGTGGTTGGTGCGGCCTTAGTAAGTGGTAAAGCAGCATGGCCCCACTGACCCCACTGCCAATTCTGGCAGGGTCACACTGCTTTTCTACTTACTAAAGCTGTGCTTAGTAAAGAGGAGGAAGAGCATGTGGGTGGAAGAGTGTGAAAGAGCTTGCATGCATGTTTGTGAGAGAGTGAGAGACAGCACGTGTGCATGTGTGTGGGGGAGTGAGAAAGAGCAAGTACACATGAGTATGTATGGGAGAGTGAGTAAGAACATTTGGCATGTGTGTGGAAGAGTGATAGAGCATGTTTGTGGGAGAGTAAAAGACAAGATGTGTGCATGTTTATGGAAGAGTGAGAGACAGAATGTATGTATGTGTGTGGGAGAGTTAGAGAGAATGTGTGTGGGAGTGAGAAAGCATATATGCATGTGTGTGAGAGAGTGAGAGAGAGCATGAGTATATGTGTGTGGGAGAGTGAGAGCATGTGTATATGTATGTAGGGGGAATGAGAGAGTGCATGTGTGAGTATGAGAGGGAGCGTGTATGTGCACAACTCCTCCAGTTACTCTCTGCCTGCTAATCCATGACAATTACAGGGCATCTGGAAATCAAAAGTTCCAAGGTATAAAAAACGGGAGATTTTTAAAAATCTTTATTTTAATTGTTGGGTGTTATTTGATGTGTCTGTTTTGAAATATTTTATTGGTGTTTGGAAAATTTGTATATGAGTTTTTAATTACTGAATTCTCTTCTATTCATTAGTTGTTTTGGGTTATTCTTTTTATTGGTATGGTTTTACTAATTTTTTGAAAGAGAAATGGTAATGTTGCTGTTTTTTCTATTGTTGCAGTGCATACAGAATTCGACTTGTAGTTTCCAGTTTTTGTCTGTTCATTTCTATTTACACTGTATGGTCTCTTTATTCTGTATTTGAGGGTCTATCTGTATTTTGCATGTGTGACTGCAGTGAGGTATTCCATTAGTGTGTAGTTTCTATGTAGGATAGACAGCAACTTGGCTTGTTCTGTTTTCCTAATAGGGAGTGCATTACTGTTTTAGGTCTGGTATAATATTTACAGTATTAAATTTCATAGATAGGGTTGATGCTGTTTGAGTGCTAGTAGTTAGTGCTGTTTTGATATAGAAATTATGTTTTCTCATGGCTCTCTGATGGTCATGCCCATGCCAGAAAAAGCTCCAGATAGGACTCCAATGGTTAATTGCATTTTACCATTTTCAACAATCAGTGATGATGTGTCAAAAATTATTCGGAAACATTGGGGAGCCTTGGCTCTTGAAAAACATTTACAGAGTGCCCTCCGGTTTACTTTTCGTCGGGGTAGGAATGTGTGGGACAGGCTAATACATTCTTATTTTAGACAGCAGGACATTTCACAGAATAGTGGTTTTCATAAATCTTGTGATCATTGCTCTGTGTGCAAACACACTTCCACCATGTCTGAGTTTACACATCCGGTCACTGGTAAAGTTTTTGCACTGTATAGTAACTCTGATTGTGATTCTCAAGGGGTAGTATATGTCATTGTCTGCCCTTGCAATAAGTTGTATGTGGGCAAGACGTCTCGAAAGATTACAACTAAGATTATAGAACATAAATTCAATATTAAGATGGGGAGAGACAAAGCCCCGTTGATAGCACATTGGACTCAAACACCTCATTCGGTGGCGAATTTACATTTTTTCGTTATAAACTTGGTATCGCCTCCAGCTAGAGGAGGGGATTTTTCCATGATCTTGATCAGAAGGGAGCAAAAATGGATTTACATTTTGGATACAGTAGCCCCCAAAGACCTAAATGCTGAGCTTGAATGGAATTATTTTATTTAAGTTTGGGCATGATGTCATGGGAAGAGGTTGCTGATTGGTTGAGTCGTGTTCATCACCGGCGCAGTTTCGCACCAAAACAATCTGTCAGGGTTTAAATTCTGTTACTTGAGACTGCACTTTGTGCTTCTGATTCTTACTGAAATTACTTGTGACACAGGTATGTTAACTGTTGGATTTTTCATCTGCTTTAATTTGTCCCAGTGGTTATGTATTGGTCAATGTTAAACTCTTCTTTATTCACAGATTGTTGTTAAAATTATCCCCCCGAAGCAGCCGGACTGGCAAAACACAGGTCCGTGTTGGGGACTGTTGCTAAATACTATGGTTCACTGAAAGGAGTTACTGTGTTGAAATAAAGGAACTTTAAGTGCTATACTTGACCAAGTAAAGTCTTATTTGTGCTTTTGGTCTATACATCAGATGTATTAAGTGCATCTTTGCTCCTGTGTTATATTGGATATAAAATTAATGTAGCCAGATGGGAAATTTTAGAGATTAAAGTTAGTTCTATAAAAATATCAGAAATCAGCAGATTCCTTTTAAATGATCTGCAAAGGCTATAAAATATATGCAAGGTTATTTTTTTTTTTTACTAGAAATCTGGATAGATCATACCCTTTTTAACGTTGCTATTCTGCTATTTCACACTCTGGCCTCTTATTCTGTTTCCAGGATCAGAATAAGAGCCACTATAAGGATGAATATCCTGCCTAGAATTTTCTTTATTTTATATATGTTGCTCATTATGAATACAATTTTTTTTTTCTCCATTTTAAACTCAGTAATATCCAGATTTGTATGTTTAGGCAAAAGGCTTAAAATTTCTCTAAGCATAATAATCTACTCTAAAGAACTAGGGGGCTTGGGTGTCTCTAATTTTCAGCTATACCAAAGAGCTATACATCTGAAAAGCATCATCTCTTGGCAAATGATCCAGGTGATCAAGATTGAATGTCTAGAGAAGAAATGGACCATGGAAAATGGCTTACAATTCTCTCCATGGATGTCCACAAATTATCATGCCAGTATTAGTGGTCAACACTCTTTTATAGATATCCACTAGGATAAGAAGCTACAGCTAAGTGGAACCAAGTATCATCTTCCCTATGTTTCTTTCTTTTTGTGATTCTAATGTCTTTATCTTTTTATATTTTGTTATGATGTTCATATTCAGTGATCCGGTTAGTGGGAAAGTTACCTGTGTAAAGTTATCCAGATAGCTTTTCCCAGACATTCAACAGAACATACTGGGAATAGTGTTCTGCTGAATATACCCAGTTAAAGTTACCCAGATAAAGTTATCTAAGTAACTTGAGGAAAGATATTTTTCAACCAGACTTACCCCATTAACTTTAGCCAGGCAGAGCTTAAAATCAGCACTCCCTATCTAATATTATCATTTATCAAGCCACAATATTTTATTATGGGAGGTGCAAGTTATTGCTGGGGATGCTCCTGTGATAGTTTGCCCCTCCCCAACAAAATATTGCGGCGTTCGTGTGTCATGATTTTTTATTGTGGGAGAAAGAAATTGCACCGCACAAGAGACGACAATGTACGATATTAGTAGCCCATCTCAGCTGGGGCTGCCATCACCTTAAAGTGCCCGAGGCCCTAAAAGGCCCCCTTAAAATATCAAGTAATGTCCCCAGGGGTTTATTCAGACCTCTGTGACCTCCCCAAAATGAAAAATAAAAAAAACAATCTTCATGCAGCAACACTATGCCCCCCGTGTTCAGCCTACCATTCAGCCAAAATATAGCCCCCCAGAACAGCACACTTGCCCACATGCCTTGGTATATCTCTCCCCACAAACAGGTTCCCCAATCCCCTCTCCTCTCCCCATTGCCATATTTTAAAATTTCTGGTCTCTAGTGGCCCCTCTCCATCTCCTCCACCCAAAAAGTAAGACCCTTGGGGTCTCAGGTGTTTCATAGCACAGTTACTTTGCCCAACACATGGAAAGAAATAGCAAGTCCTTAATTTACTCATACAACTCATTAATCCCCCCCAAAATATTTTTATGGGCTTTTGGGCTTGTTTGTCTATCAGACATCCCTATAAGAAAATTCAGAAGAAATGTAGCATGTGCTTGTGCTTCGATTTTATACTTAGAAACATAGAAATGATGGCAGGAAAGGACCAAATGATCCACCAAGTTTGCCCAGCAAGCTTATGCCAGTATCTGCTGCACTGTGCAGGTTTCCCTCATACTTATCAGTTTCACAGACTGTAAATGTCAGGGACCTCTGATGCTGTTTGACTCCAGTTTCTCTTAATCCTTGCCGTGGAAACAGAGAGCAATGAAGGAGCTGCATCAAAGGTATAAGGCTTAGGCCAGGCTTCATCATTCCGTGCAGAATGATGAAGCCTGCGCTAAAGAGGGTGGGGGGGTGGGGGTTGAAGGAGGGGGCGGACGGGTGATAGCCCACAGCTGATTGCACCACGGCAGTGCGATTTCACCTGTTGCAGTACGGCCGGCTGCAGGCTATCGTGGGCATAGCGCCACCGTAAAAGGTGATGCTATTCTCCGTGCTACTGCTGGCAATACTGTTTGAAACATCACTGGCATCTCTAACTCCCTCCCCTCCCCCTAATTTTAATGTTACTGTCGCAAAAAGGCCCTTTTCATATGCGATAAGTGCTTTTTCACATGCAATAGGGCCTTATTGCGTGCGTTAGGCTCTAACGCACACGATAAGTCCTTAGAAAATAATCCCCTTAGTGATTAAGGGCAACCAAAATGATAAAGGGGATGGAACAGCTCTCCTTTGAGGAAAGGCTGAAGAGGTTAGGGCGGTTCAGCTTGGAGAAGAGAAGGCTGAGGGGGATATGATAGAGATGTTTAAAATCATGAGAGGTCTTGAATGAGTTGATGTGAACTGGTTATTTACACTTTTGGATAATAGAAGGACTAGGGGGCACTCCATGAAGTTAGCAAGTAGCAAATTTAAGACTAATTGGAGAAAATTATTTTTCACTCAACGCATAATTAAACTCTGGAATTTGTTGTCAGAGGATGTGGTTAGTGCAGTTAGTGTAGCTGGGTTCAAAATAGGTTTGGATAAGTTCCTGGAGAAGTGCATTAACTTCTATTAATCAAGTTGACTTAGGAAATAGCCACTGCTATTAATTGCATCAGTAGCATTGGATCTTTTTGGTGTTTGGGTACTTGCCAGGTTCTTGTGGCTTGGTTTGGCCTCTGTTGAAAACAGGATGCTGGGCTTGATGGACCCTTGGTCTGACCAAGCAGGGCAATGTCTTATGTTCTTATGTTCTAAAGCCGCATCAGCAAGTTACCCCCATGTTTATTCTTCCCGAAATCTAAAAGTTGGGGCCCTCGTTAGTTGCTGTCAGAATCCAATTCTCCTTTTCCCACTGCCATTGAAGCAGAGAGCAATGATGGAGTTGCATTATTGGTAAGGGTAGCAACTGCCACACCAGCAAGTTACCCCCAATATTCCCCATGCACTCTTTTCTTTATTTCCAGCCTCTAGCCTTTAAGGATCCACAGTGTTTATCCCATGCCCCTTTTAATTCCTTCAATGTTTTCATCTTCACCACCTCCTCCAGAAGAACATTCCAGGCATTCACCATGCTCTCCATGAAGAAATATTTCCTATCATTGGTTCTGAGTTGTCCTCCCTGGAGTTTCATTTTATGACCTCTAGGTCTATTGATTTCTTTCCAACTGAAAAAAGTTTGATAATTGTGCATCATTAAAACCTTTCAGGTATCTGAAGGTCAGAATCATATCTCCCCTGTACCTTCTCTCTTCCAGGATATACATATCCATATCCTTCAGCTTCTCCTCATATGTCTTCCAATGCTGACCCCCCTCACCATTTTGGTCGCTATTCTTTGGACCACCTCTATCCTGTCCTTATCCTTTTTGAGAAATAGGCACCAGTACTGAACGCAGTACTGCAAGTGTAGCCTCTCCAAGGACCTGTACAAGGGTGCTATCACCCCTTTTTTCTTTCTAGTTATTCCTGTCTCTATGCAGCCCAGCTTTCTTCTGCCTTTAGCTATTGCCTTGTCACATTGCTTCACCACCTTTAAATCATCAGACACTATCACACCAAGGTCCCTCTCCCAGTCCATGTGCATCAGTTTTTCACTCCCTATCACATATAGCTCTTTTGAATTGCTGCACCCCAGATGCATGACTCTGCATTTATTGGCATTGAATCCCAGCTGCCAAATCTTTGACCCCTCTTCAAGCTTTCTTAAATCACTTTTCATTCTCTTTACTCCTTCAGGCGTGTCCCCTAGAGATGTGAATCGTGTGCCAGATTGTCTTAACGATCAGGTTCAGCTGGGGGGGGGGGGTGTGGGAAATCTGATCGATAAGATATGTGAATTGGAATTGTTTCCGATTCCAATTCACATCACAATTTTTTTTTTAGGGAGGCCTGCGCCGCTAAAAAAAAACCTCACCCGACCCTTTAAATCGACCCCCCTTAGCCTCCCTCACCCTCCCGACCCCCCCCCCAAAACCTTTTAAAATTACCTGGTGATCCAGGGGGGCCTCGGGGAGCGATTTCCCATTCCCAGGCATCAGCTGCGCTAAAAATAAATGGCGCCGATGCCCCTTTGCCCTTACCATGTGACAGGGTATCCGTGCCATTGGCCGGCCCCTGTCACATGGTAGGAGCACTGGATGGCCCGCACCATTTTTAAAGATGGGCAAGGGATGGGCAAAGATGGGCAAGGGAATCAGACTCTTGGAGAGAGTTAAATATTACAGTTAGGGGAGCTGCTATGATTTGGGCAAATTTACGGTAATATGCACTGTTAAATCCATCCAACCCCGGGGCCTTTCCCAGCTTTAACTGTTTAATGGCAGTCAAAACTTCTAAGACCTCAATTGGGCTATCTAAGAATAACTGTTGTTCTTGGGAAATCTCCGGCAGAGCCATGGAGTCTAAATATTCACTGATTTTGGAGTCCCAAATTGATTCATCTTGAGTATATAGTTTAGCATAGAATTCTGTAAAACTCCTATGGTTACCCTCAGATGTGGTCTCTAGTGCACCCTATAGGTTGTTGATCCTAGCCACTATAGTCTGGGCATGGGATGTTTTTAATCGTTGGGCGAGATATCGCCCCGCTTTATTTCCTCCTTCAAAAAAATTTTGTTTAAGTAAGTCTAGCTTATGGCTAATGGAGGCATCATCAAGAGACCTTAACGAATCTTTAACCCTCAAGAGGTGGAGGTATATTCGTGGAGAATTGGTGGAGACATGTTGCTGAGTTAGCTGGGCTATATCCACTAGCAACAAATTCCGTTGGCACTCCCGCTCTTTGTTACAGAAGGATGCTCTAGAGATACGAATTCCCCTGGCCACTGTTTTAGAACATTCCCAGACCACTGAGGGTTGACATCCCATCTGTTTGATTGATATGAAAATATTCTTGCAATTGTTTACCCAGCTGCTGAGTGAAGTCAGCGTCCTTCAGTAGGCTATCATTGAGCCTCCATGTGCGTAAACCTGCATCTGTGTCTCTGAAATGCACCTCCACCCAGATGGGGGTGTGAACCCACCACGTTATGTTATCTATGCCCACCTTACTCACATGATTTTGTAAGTGAGTATCTATTAAAAAATAGTCAATATGGGAATACATATTTTGTGTCTGGGAGAAAAAGTATAGGAGCATGAGATTGGAAATCTTTGTCTCCATATGTCCACCAAACTCCAACGTTGCAAAAATAGTTGCCACGCTTTACACATACCATGTAGAGCCACGGATGAAGTTGAGGAATTATCAAGTTTAGGGTTCCTGGTAGCATTAAATTCCCCCCCTCCCCCCACTATTATTAAAGTTCCATATTAGGAAAATACACATTCACAATAGTAAAAATGTGTGTGCCCACTCGGTTTTTAAGTAATAAATATCTGCCCAATGGATCTGCGACCTGAAATAGTAATTCATGTACTAATGAATTAGAAATTAAGATCCCCACACCCGCATACCTGGATGTTTTAGTACTGGCAGCCCAATATGAGCTCAAGAAAGAAGAAAAAGATAACAAATGCTCATGGCACTTCCTAACATGTGTCTCTTGAATAAAAGCTATAATAGCTTGTTGGATCTATAACTCCTTTTTTAGTAAAAATTGCTTTCTCGGGGTGTTCAGCCCTTTCACATTTGGAGATATTAAACGAGAAACCATTGTATGCATATTAATAAGTTCTTGTTAATGTAGCAGAGTGCAGTATGCATAACCATAGTGCATCTGAAACAGCCGCTTAAAAGCAAAATTATATTTTGCCAACCATCACCCAACACATCATATCACTTATCTGTTGCAAAAAAAACAAACAACAACCTGTTGCCAAACCCACATATCCCTTTACATTCCACCATATCCATCCCATGGAATTTCAATCTCTGGTGGGGCCTCCTCATCACCTGAATATGAGTGAACTCCCAGCAGCGAGTCCGTCCCCCACAGACAGTGCTGTCAGATACACAAAAAAAAGAAAATATTACCAACTCTCATTCGCGTATTAGTTCCATATAGAATCCAAATGAATAGAGCTATATTAAACCTCATATAACTCTGTCCCTGTAACTGATTCCAGAATGTCTCATACTACATATCTTCAGCTGTTCAGCGATCACTGCAACCTGATCTTCCACAAGGTAATCCTTTCAGTCAGCCCTGATCAGAGATAGTGGACTGGGCGTCTTCCAATTGTTGGCGTAGGCACTTTCCCTCTTTGCCTGCTCTGTGCCATCTAGGGAGAATATCCATTTTATGAGATGCAGCGGCCATCTTGGGAACCTGAAAATGAACTTGTAACTGGGCCTTCTGGAATGCCTCAGTGGCCTCTGCCAGAGACCGTATTCGGTGTGTCATGCCTTTGGCTTGAAATTGTAATCCAAAAGGATATGTCCAACGGTACCTTATCCCACTATTGTGCAGGGTAGTAGTGATCTCCTGAAGTTCATATCTCCTTTTGAGGGTCACTGGTACCAAATCCTGGAAGATAGTCAAATTATGGGAATTCCACAGCAATACTCGTTGTTTGCGAGCTGCCTCATAAATTTGAGCTTTCTGCACGTAAATGTGGAAGCAGATGATAATATCACGGGGGCGCTGACGCTGCCCTAGGGCCCAATGAGCTTGTTCTAAATGAATTACCGGTTGGGATGGTTCCTTGTCATTATGATCTGAGCCGCCTGAAGTAAGGATAAAGGTGCATATTTGTTGTGCGGTGGCATGGGTGTCAGCATATTCTGTGGTATTGGGTACACCACGAATTCTAAGATTGCACCTCCTATTCCGATTTTCAAGGTCTTCTATTGTCTCAGAGAGGACCGAAGGTTTGTTGGTAAAATGAGTTTGTTTCGTAGTTAAATTATTTATAGCATCCCCGTGGCCTTTCACTCTAATATCCACATCATCAACCTGTGCACCAAGCGCTGCGAGATCCTCTTTGATTTCTACTATGGAGGCCAGTAAGTCGGTTTTATGCTGGCACAGATTGGATTGCAAGTCCATAAACCAGCCTCTAATTTCCTCTCTCGATAGTGTTTCTGCAGCATTATTCGTCACAATTGTGCCCGGTTTCTCCACCATCCACCATCAATCTGGCCTACTTGCCATCATCTGACCCGGCCTCCGCAGCTGATTTCCTGTAGGAAAATTGTTTTAAATCGGCTGTTTTCCTTTTTGTGGCCATATTAACCAGTGGGCAAGCGTAGGAGATGATATTCGTCAGGTTGTAGTAAAATATCGGGGGAAAATCGCTGAAAATGTTGGTGTTTATTGGGGGACGGAGCTCAACTCTCAGGCATCCACTCACATCGGCAGCAGTATAGCGCCCCCATAATTCCAAATTTTAAAAAGGAAACTCACAGTGTGTGTACACTAGATATCTTTGTAACTTTACTGCTGCTCCAGATGCTGTAGATTTCAAGTTTTAGGGCTTATAGGGCAGGATGAAGGGTCTGTTCCCTCCAAGGCTGCTCTGATTTTGGAGTGGCCTTGGAGGGAATGGGGAAAGCCATTGGGGCTCCCCTTGGGCTTGGCACGCGCAAGGTGCACAAGTGTGCACCCCCTTGCGTGTGCCGACCCTATATTTTATAACATGTGCGCATCAGCGTGCACATGTTATAAAATTGGGTGTACATTTGTGCACGCCGGGTAGCGTGCACAAATGTACCCCGCGTGCGTAACTTTAAAAATTACGTGTGTAAGTCCCAGGGCTTGAAAAAATGGGTGGGGCATGGCGGGGTGGGGCAGCGATGGAGCCTCCAGGCACAGTGTCCATTTGGTGCTATGCCCGGGATCAAGGGCTGGCTGTTGGCCGGCGCGTGCAACCTACGCCTGCCCAGAGGCAGGCACAACTTATAAAATAAAGGTTTGGGGGGGGGTTAGGTAGGACTGGGGGGTGGGTTAGGTATGGGAAGGGAGGCCTGACTGACAAACTGCAGAGTAGTAAATCACCTGGACCGGATGGTATATACCCCAGGGCTCTGAAGAAACTAAAAAATGAAATTTTAGACATATTAGTAATTATTTGAAACCTATCATTACCAGTTATTTCAATGTTCAGCTAGGCTCTACAATCCCCTCCCCCTCGGTTTGTTAGCCTGTATGCCCCTTAGTTAACCCTGACCCTCTGTAAGTTGAAGGCTAGCATATATTTCTTTTTAGCCTAATTTTATATTTTTCCTTTTTTATATAGATATTATTAGCTAATAATTTTTTTATATAAATCATATAATCTTGTTTTTCTCACATCTTTGAATTCTGATAACTTCTAGCAGAAGTCCTGATTTCCTCTGTTCATCTGATCTTTCACCTTTATTATCTATTATCTTAAACTTCATGCTACTTTTCTGTCCTGAGTGATAAGGAGGAAGGGAAAAACAGTGTTCTTAAGGTACATGGTAGGTTACATAGCAATCATAAACTGAACTACTAAATAGCTAAAGGCTGTGAAACTGTTAGTGGTCATCAATTCATCTGAGGTAGACATTTGAAATTGCAAAAACTGCAAAAACTCATGTTGGACTTACAAAGTGCTGAATGTGTGACTTTTGTAAGTTAACTGTTTCAAATCCCAGACATTGGGAACACTAGCTATCAGATGGCAAGTAACCTCTGTAGAATTGAGAAAAGTTTAAATATCTTGCATGACCAATGCTGGTACGATGTCACAGCAAGATTTCCCCTGATTAATTTGGAAAA
This sequence comes from Rhinatrema bivittatum, assembly GCF_901001135.1. NCBI lineage: Eukaryota > Metazoa > Chordata > Amphibia > Gymnophiona > Rhinatrematidae > Rhinatrema > Rhinatrema bivittatum. Next base: position 438,486,772 of record NC_042617.1, read on the forward strand.
GTATAAGCAACTAGGAACAGTTTCTGTGAGAACACTTACTCATTCTTGAAAGAACTTCTTACTTACCAACCAATTCACTTACAATCAGCTGTTCTTAATTGCAGTAATAAATTAGTATAGTACCAGTACAATTATAACAAACTGTAAGATAGATTCACAGCACTAGACTAACAATACTGCACATACAAATGCTGTAGTATCTAGAGTAGCATCATCATTACTACCACCAGATGCAGAGAGAGAAAGAGAGAGAGACCCACATAAGAGAACTTCAGGATATCTGGGAAGAAACAGATTACATCTGGCAATTCCCAGTTTCCAGCTTGTGGGTAAGAAATTTCCATGAAGGGTGGGATTTGTAAATATTGTTTTCCTATTTCAAAACAGAGCTGATCACACATTTAAAAGGTAGTCACAAGTCTAGGGTATCAGAATACCAAAAATTACCTGGGAGTCACTGAGAATATTGTACGGTGAATTGTAAAAAGGTTTTAAATCAGACTGTATTCGCTAAAAATCTTATAAAGATATGTGATGACATATATTGTCTCTATTATGAAATGTATTTTGTTTATTTTTATGAAGCTTTATTAATAAATCTGGGTGAATTCTTATTTTTGTGTGACTAACAGTATGGTTACTTTTGTTGTATTTGGTGTAGGGTGGGGCCTTCAGATTAATAAGAAGATGTTTATTAGGGTAGTATCACATCATATTAAGAAAGGTAAAAAGAAGGCAAAATGATCGCCGGCATGGTTAAAAGGGGAGGTGAAAGAAGCTATTTTAGCCAAAAGATCTTCATTCAAAAATTGGAAGAAGGATCCAACAGAAGAAAATAGGATAATGCATAAGCGTTGGCAAGTTAAATTTGAAGACATTTGATAAGACAGGCTAAGAGAGAATGTGAAAAGAAGTTGCCCGTAGAGGCAAAAACTAACAGTAAAAACTTTTTAAACTATATCAAAAGCAGAAAGCCTGTGATGGAGTCAGTTGGACCATTAGATGATCGAGGGGTTAAAGGAGCAATTAGAGAAGATAAGGCCATCGTGGAAAGATTAAATGATCTTTTTGCTTCAGTGTTTACTGAAGAGGATGTTGGGGAGATACCCATATCAGAGAAGGTTTTCATGGGTAATGATTCAGATGGACAGAACCAATTCACAGGGAACCTAGAAGATGTGGTAGGCCAGACTGACAAACTGAAGAGTAGTAAATCACCTGGACTAGATGGTATATACCCGAGGGTTCTGAAGAAACTAAATGTTAGGTTCCATATTAGGAGCTGCCACCCAAGAAAGAGATCTAGGCATCATAGTGGATAACACATTGAAATCATCAGTTCAGTGTGCTGGGGCAGTCAATAAGCAAACAGAATGTTGGGAATTATTAGAAAGGGAATGGTGAATAAAACGGAAAATGTCATTAACTACAACCCCCCACCCTCCTGACCCCCCCAAGACTTACCAAAACTCCCTGGTGGTCCAGTGGGGAGTCTGGGAGCCATCTCCTGCACTCATGCCATTGGCTGCCAGTATTTTAAATGGCACCAATAGCCTTTGACCTTACTATGTCACAGGGGCTACCGGTGCCATTGGTCGGCCCCTGTGACATAGTGAGGGCAAAGGCTATCGGTACCTTTTTGAATACTGGCAGCTGACAGCCCGAGTGCAGGAGGTCGCTCCCAGACCCTGCTGGACCACCAGGGACTTTTGGCAACTCTTGGGGGACCCTCCTGACCCCCACAAGACTTGCCAAAATTCCCTGGTGGTCCAGCGGGGGTGAAGATATATGAGGGGTGGATTTAAGACAATTCACCAGGTTTCTTCTGTAGTAGTTTACACCCTCAAACACTTCCTATAAGCCTAGAAATTGTTTAATTGAGACTTATACCTCCTCCATAGCAGAAGTCAAGTTACACTGCATTGGACCTGGACACGCATCTGGGCACATAGCTACTTGGGCACACATCTTGTGGCCACAACCTGAAATGCCCATGCTCCACCCCTTTTTTATCTAGTTGGAGATATTCACACATTGCCACATGTGTGTGCATATGACCACTTCTAAAATCATGTGGACACATACAAATTCCAGATGTGCGCCTATCCTATCGTCTTGGTACGCATCTAGTTTTAAAAATTTACCTTTAAATGCACTCCACAGACTCTTGTTTGTCATGTATATTTTGCTTGACTAGATTTTAAGTTCTATGGAGCAGATACTATATTTTATATGTATCTGTACAGTGTGGCATATGTCTTGTACTGCTTTAAAATAATAAAAAGTAGTAGTAGTAGTAGTAGTAGTAAACACCAGATTTCTTAATTTGAAAATTATCCTTTTATGTGGTACCATATTAAAACATTTTGAAAAATTTGGATAAAATATGTCATGTTCCTCATATTAAGCTGGTGGCTAACATTCTATTGTTCCTGAATTCATGCTGATTCATGCTAATCATTCCTCTCCTTCCAAGTATGCAACCATCTCCTTTTGTGTGATAGCTACTATTATTTTCATTGGACAATGTCAGGTAGCAGATTATGGTTGCCTGGTTCTATTTTTGATCATATTTTGAATAATTGAATTAATTAACTGCCCTTTGGAAGATTCATGAAGACTAGCAATCTCAACTGATTCCTGAAAAGCTGAGTGCAATGTTTGAACAACCACTTTGTTCATTTTCTGTTGTACCCTCAGATGAATTTCATTTGATTCTGAGTTTTATAGAGGACAATTTTAGAACACTGCACATGGTGGTAGTGTCTGCAGTATCTGTTAAACCCAAACTTTGCCACTAATTTTAAAAAAATTTATATTCATAAAATTGCTTTGACAATGCAGGGATAAAGTCCCCTAGGAAGCGCACAAGTTACACACAGGAAGTTACCCCAGCTTTTAGCAGTTCCTAATTTCTGAATGTAAATTTAGGTGCAGTCTTAAAAATCCAAAAGTCCAATCCCAGCTCTAACTCATCTCCTAGTACTCCTACTATGAATATACATTAAAGTATGAATGCAATTGGGTTCTATATGTTCTTTTACATACAAGCATACCCATAAGGGCTATTTTCAAAGCATTACTTATGCAGATAAAACTGGGTTTTTATATGTATAAGAAACTTTGAATATTATCCCATATCATCCAGTTCTTTTTTATACCCATTTTTAAGTTATAAAAATGTAATCTTCTTAATCTAGAAGCCCAATAGAGCCTCTCCATTGCTACTGCCAGGGAAATCTCTGTAGGCTATGACAGAAAAAGGAAGCACAGACTGCTCTCCTGGTGACCTGGGGAAGTGAGGGTAAGCCCCTTCAGCAGGTACCTGTTCTGTTCCTGGCCTGGTTCACTTGGACTACAGGACAGCCTCCCTAATCTGCTTTTGTTGTGTCTGTCCTTGTATCCCACAGTTATTCAATATTTCCATACACATGCACTCTTGATACATGCATATGGTAGGAAGGATAGACAAATGGACAAACACAGCAATTGCATGAAATATATTTGATGATGAAACATTTCTAAAAATTACTTAGCATTACTGCTTGATCTAATCCCCAATAATTATGATTAGCATGTTCTTCCATAAAAAGACTAATAGCTTCTGTTTCAACCTTATATTATTACTAAACTTTGAAAAGCCTTTTGGAATTGATTTTGCTAGTCTTAGCAATACTTCATTCATTGTTAGCTTGCCTGGTTACTTTCTTACACTTTTGTTAGTAAAGCTTTCTCTTTCCTTTTTTTCATCATTTTAAATGCTTTCTTCTTTTCAAATATATATTTTTTACTGCTTCATTTAGCCCTTCAACTGTACTTAGTATTCTTATATTTCTTCTTAGCAAGCAGAAGTAAAGCATATTTCATTTCTCTTCCACATGCCCTTGAAACAGTTTTTAATTCATTTATTCTGTTGCATAATCTACAACTTTAGAAGCTAAGCATTTCCCAAATGTTCTTCTTTTGTTAGAGCTGCATTCCTTTTTACATCAGTCATCCCAACATTGCAACTTCAAATTTCACAGTATAATACTGTTTTAATAAACTAAGGTATTGCAGTCTGGGAAGCTGCAGTCCAGGTGTGAACCCTTGAACCGAACTACCCTGGTTAGAGTAGCTCGGGAGGCGGAGCCACAGGCACAGGTCTTCACCCGGGAACCAGGAACCCCCCAGGAGGAGCCCGTAGGGTCCTAGAACCTTGGGACTTAAGAGCCACAGGCACAGGTCTTCACCCGGGAACCAGGAACCCCCCAGGAGGAGCCTGTAGGGTCCTAGAACCTTGGGACTTAGCAGCACAGTAACAGTCTCTATAGAGAAGGCCTGGGCAAAAGTAATCCACAGAGTCCAGCAGCAGGAAACAGGAAGGCCCGGCGAGATCAGGGCAGTAGATAGAGTCTGTGGCCTGCTGAACAAGCAGTAGAGAGCAGGCCCGGGATCCGTAGTTTGCCGTGGAGCGGAGCAGACAGGTAACAGGAACAGAGTCTGTAGTGGAATGTAGACTGTGACCTGCAGAAGGCAGGACCGGGGTCAGTAGCGTGCAGGGCGCCAGACCGGGCAGAGAGTAAGGAAGACAAACCCGAGTCAGGCTGACAGCCAGTCGATGCAGTCTCAAGTGCAGGCCAAGATCAGAGGCTGGCGGCAAGCAGGAGCGGAGTCGGGCACAAGCTGAGGTCAAGGCAGGCGGCAGGCAGAAGTGGAGTCAGGAATGAGCTGAGGTCAGTGGCAGGCAGCAGGCAGAAGCGGAGTCAGGAACGAGCTGAGGTCAGTGGCAGGCGGCAGGCAGAAGCATAGTCAGGAACGAGCTGAGGTCAGTGGCAGGCGGCAGGCAGAAGCGGAGTCAGGAACGAGCTGAGGTCAACCGGGAAAGCAGAACAGCAGAAACGCAACTAAGAACTACTAACAGTAGCGACCCTCATTGCAAGGCCATGAGAAGGCAGATGAACGCCGGTTAAATCAGGCTTGGGGCGTGGCGTGGTAGCCCAGGCGGGGCCAGACTTCCGGTGTCCGTACGTCCATAATGCGCGTGTGGCAGCAGCGAGATGACCCAGTAATGGCGGACGCCCCACAGGCCCAGCAGAGTCGCGGAAGCGGCGTTCCCGGCATTGAAGGTGAGCTCTGAGTTCAGAAAAAAGAGGGGAAGCGGTGGAGACCGCAACATAAGGATGGGTGAATTGGTTTTATTAGCTCAGATAATGGTTTAGTTTAGATAAAACTGAATTAGATATAACCCTATAACCTGATTTGAGTCCTAATCAAAATGCTTTTGACCACTTCTGGTTTGACTGTTCTCAAAACTATACACTAGCTAACTATCTTAGAACAAGAATTCGAGACATCCTTTATTTTCCACATCCACCATGTGGTGAGTGAGCAAGTGGTGTTTCATAATAAGGTATCTGTTCTACCTAGGTTTTATTTATTAGCAATTTATTATCAGACATCTAGGATATTCGGGTTCAGAGTCACTGTTATCCTTATTTGCAAATTGGATCAAAAAAATGGGCCTCACAAGTGAATAGCAGTTAGTACCAGCAAGACAACTCATTAACATGTCCAGGCTGTACCATGGGTCCAGGAATATTCTTTCTATATCATAGTATCTTTAAATGTGATGGGGCACATGTCTATATGAGGCTGGCTGGCACCATTTTCAAAATAGCATGACTGGACCGAGAGCCGTAGAGGGCTCCTTGGACACAACTGGACCACCAAAGATTTAAAGTAAATCCTTTGAGGGGTTCGAGGACCAGATGAAGGGATGTATATGGTGGGGAGAAGTAACATTTTGCTCCAAAGAGGGTGGGGTTAGTCATTGAGGGGTAGGACTTTGGCCAGCAGCACCTAGGTTTTATTTTTAATTTTTATAATTTGGGCCGATTCAGAGTGCAGTGAGAAGTCTTCACTAAACGACCAGAGGCTTTTACACTATGGATGGGGTCTGGGGTTGCAAGACCCCATTCAGGAATACCCTGGGAGCTTCAGGATGTGCATTAGCATCCCAATGTTCCCAGGATAATGCTTGGTACACCTCTTAAGGTGCAGCTTGCCAACTTCAGCGCAAGTCATGTTATTTGATTGCCATATTTATAAGCTGATTTGTATGCATCTGCATGCTAATCAGCTCATGTAAATATCTGCATTGTGCCAGATTCTCTTGGGGGAAGATAATGTATGGAATTTGAAATTCCTCTTTATTTCTGCAGCAATGCATTTATCATGCGGCAAGACACTAACCCGGTTTGGTAAATGATCCCCTAAGCCAGTAGAAGGAGATAATATTTTTTCCATAACAAATTGTATATGTAAATTATCAGATGCTTCTTCTTTCAATTTTATATTAAAATCATGTACTATATCTGGATATAATGTATTAAAAACATTTATGATGTATTTAGCATTTCCACATTCTTTAAAACAGTCCAAATGAGTTATTATTATTATTATTGTTAATAATACAATGAACTAGGATTCAAATTGTTAGAAAAATATAGCTTTGATTTCATCAGAAGTATCACATTACAGTAGATGACTTTTGTGTTTACAAATCTTCCCAGCAGTTAAAATATTCCATTCTTTGTAAGTTACTGAGGAATTTAGCTTATGTATGGAAGATAATAGTGAAAGTAAGATATCCAATTTCAGGTTCCAAAAAAATAATTCATTCCTTGCATTGTTCCTGACAGTAGGCCTTCAACAGTGTCACTGAGCCATTGAATAGTGAATAATATGATACTAAAGAAAAATGGATGATTTTCAAAGTATCAAGTTCCCTAGTATCTTAGGAACAATAATCTCTGAAAAGATATTTACTTTGAGAAAGAAACTTAAAAACATTTTCTACTGTAGTAAGATCTATAAACAAGTCTTATTTTGCTAAATGTACTTTCATTTTAATGTTTGAAAATAATAAATGCTAACTATTTTAAGATGCAAAATACTTGGTCTGAATTAATCACTTTTTATTAGTGAAAATACAAATTTTGAGCATTTAATAATATTACAATAGGAAAATAGGCATGTTTACAGCTGTCACAAAAACTTGTCATAAGACAGACATGTTGAGAAAGCTGAAAAGCAAAAAAGGGGAATCTAAACATTTAGAAGAATGATTAAGGTTTGGAAGATGTGTTTCAGTGCCAACAAGTGTAAAATCATGCATTTGGAATGCAGAAATCCATTAGCTATTTATCAGGGCTTTTTTTCAGGGGGTACTCACCTGTACTGAGTACCAGCACCTTTTCCTGCATCTCTTTGATTTGCCTGGTGACCTCTCAAAAAAAAAAAAAAAGAATCTTTCATGTCAGTACTGTCACCTTTTCTCCAAAAAAGAAAGCACTACTTATCATTTAAGAAGATAAGCACTACCAATTGTTTTAACAGGAAATAGACCTAGGAGTAGTCAAAAGTCAACATAGAATGGCCTGAGGATTGCCAGTCAGTATAATAAAACATCATATCAGTGAAATGCTGTTGCCCTGTAGTCTTATAGATATAATTTGAAAGAGACCTCATATAAAGTGGCGGGCTTTAACTGAAATAGCCCCGATCAGCCACTATATTAATTGTGCGGTCATTTAATATTTGAAAGACCGTCTCTGAGTGGTAATCATACAGGCAGGTCATACATTTGACCAACTTCAGTGGAACATTCTGGAACAAGTATCTCCTAATCCTCGTGGTGGAGACCTAAATTATTCTTTAAATTACTGTGAACAATGGTGGATTTACACTTTAGCCACACAATCTCCACAAGGTCTCAATGATTCAGTCGAATGGTCTTTGCTCATTTAGCGATCTAACTTAATGATTTTGGCATAATTACCTCGTTAATTGGTCCCGCCCACTTCGGTAGGTACAAAAATGGTTTCAGCAAGATGGCGGATCCAGCTGTCCAGATATAGCTGCAGCCGAGTAGCAGAACTCAGTTGGCAGATCCGGGAATCGTATGTATTTTGCAGCAAACAGTCTTTATCATGATGTTATATACCACGGTTTCTTGAAGTAATCTTTGTTTTATTATAGAATTGGCATATCGCGGCCCCTGAAGAAGGTTCACAGAAACACGAGCCGTGTCGGGCCAATGCCAGCGTGATATCCCTGCTGCAAACCCTGCTACGATAAGTCAAACTTTACTTCCTTTAAACTGACATAATTTTGTCATAAAAAAACTGTGCAAAACTTAAAAAAATGGGAAACAAACTTTGGAGAGACCAATGATTACAACACAGTGACTGTCTTTCAAATATTAAATGACCGCACAATTAATATAGTGGCTGATCGGGGCTATTTCAGTTAAAGCCCGCCACTTTATATGAGGTCTCTTTCAAATTATATCTATAAGACTACAGGGCAACAGCATTTCACTGATATGATGTTATATTGAAAATACAGTTAAGAATACATCATACATATACAGTTTGAATTATAAGTCAGTATAATAAAGCAACAGCTACAAACTTATGTCATGACCAAGGACCCAAGTCATTGCTCCCAAGATGTATCACCATCATTAGATAAAAACATATAGTTACAAAACATGACCTCAGAAAAAGACCATATGGCCCATCCAGTCTGCCCATCCACTCAATTAATTTAGATTTATAATTCCCTTCACTCCTATACAGATCCCCTGTACTTATCCCATGCTTTCTTAAATTCAGCTATTGTTTTTGTCTCCACCACCTCCACTGGGAGGCTGTTCCATGTATTCACCACCCTTTCTGTAAAGAAATATTTCCTACCCCCTTTCACTCTCATCCAATGACCCCTCATTCTAGAGCCTCCTTTCTATTAAAAAAGTCTAGCTTCCTTTCTATTGAAAAAGTCTAGCCTCCTTCTATTGAAAACCTTTGAGATATTAAATTGTCTCTATCTATCTCCTCTATCTCATCTTTCGTTTAGAGTGTACATGATTAAATCTTTAAGCCTATCCTATATGCTTCAGAACAAAGATCAATCACATTTTAATATCCACCCTCTGGACTGACTCCATCCTGTTTATATCCTTTCGAAGGTGTGGTCCCCAGATGCATCTTTCTGTTCCAAATGATCTGAAACAGTTGGACCCAATTTTTATGCCACAAATTCCAAGCCATTGGACCTTCTTGTTCTCAGATGCTAAGCTCAGATGTTTTCTGTAAGAATGGCCCATTACCCATTCAAAAGCCAAATGAATAATAGAATGGCCTACAACTTAGGCACACCCTTTCTCCACCTGACCCTCATGAAGACATGATAAGGAGCCAATGATTAATATAAAATACTTATCTATCATCATCTGAGGATGAATAAAGACTGCAAAAGCCCTTGAACTGCACTTATCAATGCACTGAATTATAACCATTGAAAATCCAGCCTGGGCAGCACTTGTCATTGTGGCTATCCTGAAAGAGTATATGCCAAAATCACACACATTCCATCCCAACCCACAGATTATCTGCTTAAGTATTCTTGAAAATTGATAATGAGTCATAATGATTCATTTCTATGAATCAGGAACTGTCCATCAACAGCAGGAGATATAGCTTTGTATGCAAAAATGCTGTCAACTGGGCAAGTAGCTTTATCAGCCAGCTTGTACAAATTTAAATCACATGACCCTTACATCGCAGGTCCACCTTGGAATGTTGAATATGCAAAAAGACAGCCCTCCCCCTGCACCTGGTCATTCTCCTTCAACAATCCTAATATTCCTGGGTTAAGACATGATGAATCTACCAGCTCACCCACCCTTAAAAGCACCAAGAAATACAAATGTGAACAAACAAGCCTCAAATTAGGACCAATAAAACCCAGATAAACTTTACTGTACTGCTACCAAAACCCTTAACTTTTTGGAAGTCTCATGTCCACAGCTATGCCCCTGCTCGCTCTCAACATCTCAACATACATTTAACAGGGAAACTAACAGTTGGATTTCCAAAAACGTGAACCTTCTGAAAAAAAAAAAAACCAAACAAACATGAGACCATACAATACCCAATGAATAACCAAACCCCTTCATATACATGACAAATGGTATCATGAACCTGTTACTAATCATAAGGTGGACCCCACTTCCGAGATAGAGTTAGAGCTACCAAAGAAAGAGTTAACCCTCTGAGGTCTCTACCGTTGGAGGGCAAGGCCAGATGAATCAGCAGCTGAATGAAGACTTCACCCTGAAAGCTCGTGATCCCCCCCAGGAGGAGCCCGTAGGGACCCGGCCACTGGGACTTAGGAGACTCACTGAAGACTGAAGATAGATCTGGATGCAGGCGCCTCCTGCAGGTCATGGATACCAGACAGCTGGTGCCTCCAGCAGGTCGTAGTCCATCCAGGACTGGAAGCTGAAGAATGGTCCGCAGCCGGTCCAATGGTCGAATCCAGGAGAGGGGTCGTAAGTCAGTCCAGGAGCAAATCAGGAGAGAGGTCTGAAGCCAGCCCAGGAGTAAGCCAGGAGAAGGGTCAGAAGCCGGTCCGGAGTCGAGCCAAGAGAAGAATGGAAGTCAGTCCAAAGGTCAGATGCCAAGAGGGAGGAGGAGCAGAAGTGCGATGAAGAACAGGAATGAGACCAGGAACCAGGAATGAAGGCACTGAAACGAACTAAGCAAGAAGCCTCTATACCAAGGCAAGGTCTGAGGAGCAGACCTTACCTTAAATACCCAAGTTGAGGGAGGAGGGAGGAGTTTACAGGAAGGAGCCTTGCCTTAAATACCCAAGTCGAGGGAGGAGGGAGGAGTTTACAGGACGGAGCCTTGCCTTAAATACCCAAGTCGAGGGAGGAGGGAGGAGTTTACAGGAAGGAGCCACGACAACGTGGCCCCTTTAAATTAAATCTTCAGCTGCACGCATGGCTCTAACAGCCTGAAGGGAGAGGAGTCAGCCCGGCCGAGCAGGATCCATGTGGCCAGGCTCAGCAGCAGCAGCAGCCATGCAAGGAGCATCTGGGAGGGCTGCCTGCACCAGCAGGAGCCCCGGAAGAGGACCAAAGCGGCCTGCCAGTACCTGGCCCCGGTTGCGGACCACCGCAGCCGGTGGCCATGATCGAAGGTGCATCTGAGGCGTCCCGCTGCCTCGGGTGAGAACCCGGCCCCGGTCGTAGACCGCCGTGACCGGTGGCCATAACAGTACCTCCTCCTTTAGGTCTACCCCTAGAAGGTTTAGGCTTCCCTGGGTGTTCAACGTAAAATTTCTTGAGAAGAGTCTTGTCCAGGATGTTCTCAGCAGGCTCCCAAGAATTCTCCTCAGGTTCAAATCCTTCCCACATTAGGAGGTATTCCCATGTGTTGCCTCATTTCCCACGTTAGGAGGTATTCCCATGTGTTGCCTCATTTCCAGACATCAAGTACTTCATGCACTTGATATATAGTCTCCTCCTCTGCCCTGGGTTGGGGAACTTCAGGAAATCTCCGAGTAGGCCAAGTGAGAACCAAAGGCTTCAGAAGGGACGTGTGGAAGCAGTTATGAATTCTCAAAGTGGCTGGCAAACGAAGTTGGTAAGTCACAGGACCAAGCTGTCGCAGCACCGGAAAGGGCCCAATATAATGTGGGACCAATCGCATGGAAGGAACTCTCAACCGGATGTGCCTGATGCTAAGCCACACCTTTTCTCCTGGACGGAACCATGGAGCTGGTCGCCAGTGCTTGTCAGCAAATGTCTTGGCGGTGTGAGCTGCTTTCTGAAGCATGTGTCGGGTATGAATCCAGAGCCGCCATAACTTGACTACAGTAAGCTGGGCTGCCAGTGATGGCAAGGGCAAAGGTAAAGGCGGCCTAGGTGGTCAACCAAATACAATCTGGAAAGGAGAGGCCCCCGTAGAGGTACAGGCATGTGAGCTGTGGGAGAACTCAGCCCAAGCAAGAAAAGTTGCCCAATCGTCCTGACGGGAGTTAACATACATCCGAAGAAATTGTTTTAAAGTACGATTTGTATGTTCTGCTGACCGTTTGCTTGTGGATGAAATGCAGTGGTATAGTCCAGCGAAATGCAAAACGTCTTACAGAGATTGAGCCAGTAATGGGCCGTGAACTGAGGGCTGTGATCAGATGTGATGTGCTGTGGAAGGCCATGAAGACGGAAGATATGAAGCATAAACAGTTGGGCCAAGTGAGGAGCGGATGGGAGGGAAGGTAGAGGGATGAAGTAGGCCATTTTTCAAAATCGATCCACTACTACCCATATTACAGTATTGCCCTCTGATGGCGGGAGATCCACAATAAAATCTGTGGAAATATGTGTCCAAGGCTTCCTGGGGGTAGGTAACGGCTGTAAGAGTCCCCAAGTCTGTGTTGCGCACAGGTTGGGCAAGAATCCACATATGCTCGAATATCTTTGCGCATCTCAGGCCACCAATAATATTGTTGTAGTAGTGTTTGAGTCTGAGCTCTTCCCGGGTGCCTGACTAACTGAGAGTCATGCTCCCAAGCCAGAACTTTATTACGCAGTCTCTTAGGTACCACCGTTTTACCAGGTGGGATGGTAAATGTCGCAGAAAGGGTGATGCAAGCCGGGTCTATAATATGTTGAATAGGCTCATCAATATCCTCCGCAGAGAAGCATCGGGATAGGACATCATTCTTAATATTCTTGTTAGCAGGTCGGTATCGCAGTTCAGAGTTGAAGCGTGTGAAAAAGAGAGCCCACCAAGCTTGATGCAGGTTCAGACATTGGGCTTGTTGGAGGTACACCAGGTTCTTATGGTCCGTGTAGACTGTTATACGATGTTGGGTTCTCTTCAGCCACTGCTGCCACTCTTCAAATGCCAGTTTAATGGCAAGAAGCTCTTTGTTGCCGATGGAGTAATTACGTTCGGGCGACGAAAATTTCCTAGAAAAATATGAGCAAGGATAAGAAGTTCCTGTGGTGTCATTCTGGCTTAGGACAGCTCCTACCCCTTCAGCTGATGCATCCACCTCTACCACAAACGGACATCAGAGGTCAGGATGCCAAAGGCGTTTTTTGAGGAAGGAGTTCTTGAGCCCCCGGAATGCATCTTCAGCCTCTAAAGGCCATGACTTAATGTTTGCCCCTTTGCGCATAAGAGCCATGAGAGGTGCGGCCAATTTGGAGAGGTTCTGAATAAAACTATGATAGTAGTTAGCGAAACCAAGGAAGCGCTGGAGCACACGTAAACCATTAGGTTAGGGCCATTCTTAAATACACTTCAATTTAGAGGGATCCATCTGGAAGCCTTGTTTAGAGATGATATACTCCAGAAATGGTAGTGACTCTTGTTCAAAAATCATTTTTCGATCTTTGCATAGAGATGATTTTCTCTTAGGCGTTGTAAAACCAGAGTAAAGTGTTGTCGATGCGTCTATAAATTAGAAGAAAAAATCAAAATGTCATCTAGAATAGACTACAATGCAGACATAAAGCAAATCTTGGAATATCTCATTGAAGAGAGATGCTGAAATACTGCCAGAGCGTTAGTCAATCCGAAACACATGACCAGATATTCATTATGTCCATCTCTGATGTTGAATGCCGTCTTCCACTCGTCACCCTCCCTTATCCTGATAAGATCATATGCTCCTCGAAGATCCAACATAGAGAACATCTTGGCCCCCTGTAAACGGTCAAAGAGTTCAGCTATTAGGGTAAGGGGTACCAGTCTTTGACCGAAATGGCATTAAGCCCACAGAAATCAATGCATGGCGCAGGGACCCATCTTTTCTTTCCAACAAAGAAGAAGCCAGCCCCAGATGGAGATTTAGAGTGCCTAATAAATCCTTTCCGTAAATTGTCTCGGATATATTCCGTCATAGCATGGGTCTCCAAGGCGGATAATGGATAGACCCACCATGAGGCGGGGCAGCTCCAGGAATCAGATTAATGCTGCAATCAAATTCTCAGTGTGAAGGCAAAATGTCAGCAGCCTTTTTGGAGAAAACGTCCGCAAACTGACTGTACTGTGGCAGTAATTCCACAAGACGGGAGGTGTAGATGAAACTACAGGAGGAGTTTGATCCTTTAGTACAGGTCTTATGGCATGCTGGACCCCAGTGGATAAGTTTTAAAGATGTCCAATCGAACTGTGGATTGTGATGTTGCAACCACGGAATACCAAGAACTATAGGATGGATGGCTCTCTGGATGACATAGAAGGAGATACTTTCAGTGTGGTTCGGTGCAATGTGCCACTCCATCGGAATTGTGTGATGAGTTATTCTCCCCGGCAGGGGATCTCCATGGATGGAAGATATAATTAATGGCTTTAAACACAATGTGCAGTTGTTCTACAGAACATATAGAAAGACATGGTTTAATGGAACAAGTTTAATGGAGCAAAGTCAGCATGGCTTTACCCAAGGCAAGTCTTGCCTCACAAATCTGCTTCACTTTTTTGAAGGAGTTAATAAACATGTGAATAAAGGTAAACCGGTAGATGTAGTATACTTGGATTTACAGAAGGCATTTGACAAAGTTCCTCATGAGAAGCTTCTATGAAAAGTAAAAAGTCATGGGATAGGTGGTGATGTCCTTTCGTGGATTGCAAACTGGCTAAAAGACAGGAAACAGAGAATAGGATTAAATGGACAATTTTCTCAGTGGAAGGGAGTGGGCAGTGGAGTGCCTCAGGGATCTGTATTGGGACCCTTACTTTTTAATATATTTATAAATGATCTGGAAAGAAATACGACGAGTGAGATAATCAAATTTGCAGATGATACAAAATTGTTCAGAGTAGTTAAATCACAAGCAGATTGTGATAAATTGCAGGAAGACCTTGTGAGACTGGAAAATTGGGCATCAAAATGGCAGATGAAATTTAAGGTGGATAAGTGCAAGGTGATGCATATAGGGAAAAATAAGCCATGCTATAGTTACACAATGTTAGGTTCCATATTAGGTGCTACAACAACCCAAGAAAGAGATCTAGGCATCATAGTTGATAACACATTGAAATCGTTAGTTCAGTGTGCTGCGGCAGTCAAGAAAGCAAACAGAATGTTGGGAATTATTAGAAAGGGAATGGTGAATAAAACAAAAAATGTCATCATGCCTCTGTATTGCTCCATGGTGAGACCACACCTTGAATACCGTGTACAAATCTGGTTGCCACATCTCAAAAAAGATATAATTGCGATGGAGAAGGTACAGAGAAGGGCTACCAAAATGATAAGGGGAATGGAACAGCTCCCCTATGAGGAAAGACTAAAGAGGTTAGGTCTTTTCAGCTTGGAGAAGAGACGGCTGAGTGGGGATATGATAGAGGTATTTAAAATCATGAGAGGTCTAGAACGGGTAGATGTGAATAGGTTATTTACTCTTTCGGATAATAGAAAGACTAGGGGGCACTCCATGAAGTTAGCATGTGGCACATTTAAAACTAATCAGAGAAAGTTCTTTTTTACTCAACGCACAATTAAACTCTGGAATTTGTTGCCAGAGGATGGGGTTAGTGCAGTTAGTATAGCTGTGTTTAATAGATTGGATAAGTTCTTGGAGGAGAAGTCCATTACCTGTATTAATTAAGTTGACTTAGAAAATAGGCACTGCTATTACTAGCAACAGTAGCATGGAATAGACTTAGTTTTTGGTACTTGCCAGGTTCTTATGGCCTGGATTGGCCACTGTTGGAAACAGGATGCTGGGCTTGATGGACCCTTGGTCTTACCCAGTATGGAATGTTCTTATGTTCTTATGTTCTTATCTTGCAGAATGAAATTTTCTCCGGATCCAGAATCTACTAAAGCCAGGGTGGAGAACTGGTGATCTCTGAGACATAGGGTGACATGCAGAGTTAGTGGGGGAGCCAGAGAAGTGATGGCTAGAGTTACTCCCCCGATGGAGCCTAAGCTTGGGAGTTTCCCAGATGTGTTGGACAGTGAGCAATGAGATGGCCTGATCCTCCACAATATAGGCAAAGGCCTGCCTTATGGTGTCTTTGCCATTCTTCAGGAGAGAGAGGACCGCGACCCAATTGCATTGGTTCTTCGACAGTTCCTTCTGTGGTAGATGCAGATCTAGAGATGGAAGCAAAAGAGCGGGAAGGAGTGGTAACCACCATGTGCCTTCTTGTGCTCAGTCCCTCATGAGCTCTTTCCTGTAGATGACAGTCGATCCTGGTTACTAAACCAGAAGGAAGAAGCCCAGGCCAGGGCCTTACCCTCTAACAGAGACAGAATATATGTAGTTTTTGTAAGATCATACGGAAAGAGGGAGGCTTGCAGATGGAAGTGCATGCTGCATTGGTCAAGGAATCCCTGGCACAAGCGAGGTTTGCCAGAGTAATGGGGAGGAATAGGCAATGGAATCGTAGAACGGGTATTTCTCTGTATCACGGATGATAGTGGTAATGGTGGAGAAGCTGCCTGAGCCGCAGCTATAGAATCAAGATGGGCGTTGAGTCGCTCCAAGCAAGATGCCATGGATTCTAATATCTGTTTCTGCTCCATGACTTTCTGGGCCAGTCCAGGAATGGCCTGGCGAGCTGAAGTCGGTATTCTGTTACGAATCAGAAGGTGGACCCCTGTTCCAAGGTAGAGTTAGAGCTACCAAACAGAGAGTCAACCCTCTGAGGTCTCTATCGTCGGAGGGCAAGGTGAGATGAATCAGTAGCTGAATGAAGACTTTTCCCTGGAAGCTCGTGGTCCCCCTCGTGGTCCCAGGAGGAGCCCGTAGGGACCCAGCCGCTGGGACTTAGGAGACTGACTGAAGTCTGAAGATAGGTCTAGATGCAGGCACCTCCTGCAGGTCATGGATACCAGACAGCTGGCACCTCCAGCAGGTCATATTCAGTCCAGGAGTGGAAGCTGAAGAATGGTCTGCAGCCTGTCCAATGGTCGAATCCAGGAGAGGGGTCGTAAGCCGGTCCATGAGCAAATCAGGAGAGAGGTCCGAAGCCAGTCCAGGAGTAAGCCAGGAGAAGGGTCAGAAGCTGGTCCGGGGTTGGCACTCCTTGCTGATCTCCTTGCTGGCACTCCTTGCTGATCTGCCCAAGGTGTCAGTCTTCAGAACTCTTTCCACTTTGAATGAGAGAAAGCATCAGCAATTGAGTTCTCGACCCCAGAAACGTGCCTAGCTCTAGCTGAAATATTCCATTTAAGACACGCGCATAAACCCCTGCAGTAAAACAGACACCCACCCACATCTGGCTGATTCAATTAATAACATGCACCACCCCCTACGTATCAGAACAGAACAAAACCTGCTTGTCTTCAATACCTTCCCCCAGATTGTCAAAGCTACCATTAATGGAAAATGCTCCAAAAAACCAATATTCTTTGTTATTCCTGATTTTCTCTTGGAAACAGGCCGGCTCTCTGTATACTACAGCCTGTGCCAATGTACTCCAGAACCAGAGGACCCACTGCATTCAAGTACAGCTTCAGATCCCTATTTGAAACATGATCTTCCTGCAACTCCAAAACACCATTAAAAGAGTTCAGTAAAATCTCCCACATCCCCAACTCCTCTCTGATCCTCTTTGTCTCATGAATAAAATGATTTTAGAGCCTAATACCTGCTGTAGATGTTGAAAAACTCCTAATAAATGCTAGGTATCACCTGACAGGAAAAATTCAAAGAGCAAATAAGAGTCTGCATTTGCTTCAGAGTACCTTTTTAGTAGCTCTTACCTTACCTACAAACCATTGAGTGTCTAATACCTTTCCTCCAATAATCTTGATGTCATATTGTAAGAGTATAATTCAATATCCATAAATGTAATCTTAGATGCTGGTCCCTCGTTTTCTCATGCACAATTTGAATACCAAAATTATCTTCCACTTCTGAAAAACCCTCCAGCAATTTGGAACATGTATTCTATTGAGTCAGACCCAGAAAGAGAGAATCATCCAAATAGTGCACTGAACTATCAGCACTAGTGAGCTGCCTAACCACCCAGTGTACGAAAGTGCTAAACATCTTGAACAGATCACATAAGAACATAAGAAATTGCCATGCTGGGTCAGACCAAGGGTCCATCAAGCCCAGCATCCTGTTTCCAACAGAAGCCAAACCAGGCTACAAGAACCTGGCAATTACCCATACACCAAGAAGATCCTATGCACCTGATGCAATTAATAGCAGTCTACAGGTACAATGGATGATTTTAATGATAGGTTACAAATTTTAACTAATAGATCAGAAATTTCATTTTTTAGTTTCTTCAGTACCCTAGGATGCATACCATCTGGTCCAGGTGATTTGGTACTTTTTAGTTTGTCAATTTGGCCTACTACATCTTCCCGGTTCACAGTGATTGGTTCAGTTCATCTGACTCATCACCCTTGAAAACCATCTCCGGAACTGGTATCTCCCCAACATCCTTATTAGTAAACAAGGAAGCAAAGAATTAATTTAGTCTTTCTGCAATAGCCTTATCTTCCCTAAGAGCCTCTTTAATCCCTTGGTCATCTAATGTTCCAACTGACTCCCTCACAGGTTTCTTGCTTCGGATGTATTTTTTAAAGTTTTTATTATGAGTTTTTGCCTCTATAGCCAACTTCATTTCAAATTCTCTCTTCACCTGTCTTATCAATGTTTTATACTTAACTTGACAATGCTTATGTTTTATCCTATTTTCTTCAGATGGATCCTTCTTCCAATTTTTGAAGGATTTTTTTTGGCTAAAATAGCCTCTTTCACCTCACCTTTTAACCATGACGGTAATCGTTTTTCCTTCCTTCCACCTTTCTTAATGCGCGGAATACATCTGGACTGCGCCTCTAAGATTATATTTTTAAACAATGGCCATGCCTGTTGGACACTTTTAACCTTTGCAGCTGCACCTTTCAGTTTTTTTCTATTTTCCTCATTTTATCAAAGTTTCCCTTTTGAATGTTTAGTGTAAGAGCTATAGATTTACTTATTGTGTTAGTACCTGGAGCGTGGACCCTTGTTTCTGAGGTACAGTCTGTACTGCTCTCAAGGGGAGAACTCCTCGTCGGTCTCTACCGTCAGATGGCGAGGCCTGTTGTAGATGCGGATCGGACTTCACCCTGGAAGCACGTGATCCCCCCAGGAGGAGCCCATAGGGACACGGCCGCTGGGACTTAGGTGACTTCTTGAGGATAGAAGATGGTCTGGATGCAGGCGCCTCCTGCAGGTCGTGAGTTCCAGACGGCTGGCGCCTCCAGCAGGTCGTAAGTAGTCTCAGTAGAGAAGTTTAAAGAAAAATCCGGAAGTCGTCCAAGGCTTGAAGTCCCAAGAGCAGCCGGCAGCCAGTCCAGGGGTCGGAAACCTGATCGTGGTACAAAGCCAGTCCCAGGGTCAATATCCAGAGCGTGATCTGAAGCCGGTCCAAGGGTCGAAGTCCAAGGTGTGATCCGAAGCCGGTCCAAGGGTCGAAGTCCAAGCGTGATCTGAAGTCAGTCCAAGGGTCGAAGTCCAAAGCGTAATCCAAAGCCAGTCCGGTGGTCGGGGTCCGAAAGAAGCAATCCAACGAGGAAGACAGAGCAGAAGCGGGACGAAGAACCAGGATACCAGGAACACAGGAACCAAGCAGACCTCAATACTAAGGCAAGGTCTGAGGAGCAGTCCTTGCCTTTAAATACCATTTCTAGAAGGAAGTGCTGCAGGAGGGAGCCACGACACTTCCTGTCGTGGCCCCTTTAAATGTAGTCTTCAGCCGCGCGCGTGGCCCTAGAGCAGAGGAGAAGGGGCGGAGCCACCGCCAGAGTCAGAAGCCCGCGGCCAGCCACACAGCGTCCCAGGCAGCGCGAGGAACATCGTCGGGGGCTCCCTGCACCTGCGGGAGCCTCTGCAGCAACCCGATGCCCCGGATAGGAGTTCGGTCCCGGTCGCAGACCGCCACGACCGGCGGTCATGACAGTTGGCCCCGGTCGCGGACTGCCGCGGCCGGCGGCCATAACATATTGTCCCCCTTCCAGTTATTAGTTTAAATGTGATCATGTTATGATCACTATTGCCAAGTGGTCCCACCTATTGCCAAGTGGTCCCACCACCATTACCTCTCCCACCACCATTACCTCTCTCACCAAATGCGGCGGTTACTACCCCTACTACCCCTAACTTATCAGCTAGATATTCACTTGGATGCAGCTCCATCACTGCTTTCTACATTAATGGTGGGGGTGGAAGGGAAATAGAACCAAGAGCTAAGAGAAACAGATAAGTATGAGAGAAAAAAGTGTGTGAAGCTTGCTGGGCATACTGGATGGGCCATTTGGTCTTCTTCTGCCGTCATTTCTATGTTTCTATGTTTCTATAAATCCTGTGTTCCACTAAGAATTAAATCTAAAATCGCTCCCTCTCTTGTTGGTTCCTGAACCAATTGCTCCATGAAGCAGTCATTTATTACATCCAGGAACTTTATGTCTCTAGCAAGTCCTGATGTTACATTTACCCAGTCAATATTGGGGAACTGAAATCATGTCGCTAGCTATGGTTTTTTTTAATTTTCTGTGCAATGAACTTATTGAAGGTGATGGACCATCATACCACCCAGGGTTGGTTAGGCAGTAAGCCAAGCTTTCAACCACAGCGGGTCATGTTTAATCATCGGTCCCTTACAGTTTTTTAATTCCTCAAAATGCCGCTTTATTATTAAATCAATTTTTTCTTCTTTTTAATATTTTTCTTGTTGTATTTTCTTCTTTTTATTAAAATGATTTTGAATGTGACGGTGTTAACAATAATAAAGGACGGTGTTTGCCTTACTTGTGTTGAGCGCCGCCGCGCTTCCGAAAGATGATGTTTCCTTACTTGTGCTGAGCGCCTCCGCGCTTCCAATTTCGTCTGCAGTGCTACCGCGCTTTGCAGGTGAAGGTTGTTCAGGAATGGCTTTGAAGGGATGAACTTTCGATGTTAAAGATGCTTGCGCAGTCCGACGTACGTTTCGCTTTGCGCTGCTTCAGGGACTGTATCCACATCAAAAGGTTATTGTGCCTGAACTTAGAAAATGCAAGGTTTAATTCCCGTCAAAGTTTTACTTGGTACTCAATATCTTGGTTTGACACCCGTCAAGTTCACATGGTAATTAATACCCTTTAAGATAAGAAATGGTCATAACATCACATGTATCTCAAAGACAATTTTTGCACAAAGACTTCTTAAAATCATATGTGCACCTCCCAAAAGGTTTGAAAACTTTTTGAATCGCAACTTACCGCATTCAACCGCCCAGTCCTCCTGGCAACAATACGATTCCCTCCCCCTCCCAGCCGAAATCGATCGTTAAGACGATCGAGGACACGATTCACATCTCTACTGAGCATTTAATCTCTTGTATAATCTTTATCCGGTTGGACTCTATACCCTCCCGAACATAAAGTGCCACACCCCCACCAAGTTGATCCTCCCTATCATTGCAATATAATTTGTACCCTGATATAGTACTGTCCCATTGGTTATCCTCCTTCCACCAAGTTTCTGTGATGCCAAGTATGTCAATCTCATCATTTACTGCTATACACTCTATTTCTCCCATCTTACTTCTTAGAATTCTGGCACTGGCATACAGAACATGGGCTATGTCATACGGTTGACCGTCGCCCGTATGACATAGCGAGGGCAAAGGTAGCGCCGGCGCCATTTTGAAGATTGGCAATACGGCCCACGTGCAAGAGGTCGCTCCCAGACCCCCGCTGGACTTTTGACAAGTCTTGTGGGGGTCAGGAGGCCCCCCCCCCAAGCTGGCCAAAAGTCTCTGGGGGTCCAGCGGGGGCCAGGGGGCGATCTCCAGCAGGCGTGACGTCAGGAGCCAGGAAACAAAATGGCGCCGGCGCTACCTTTGCCCTGTCACATGATAAGGGCAAAGGGCCACCGGCACCATTTCTCAACGCAGCCGTGGCCAGAGAGAGAGAGAGGGAGATCGTGTCGGGACCCCCCCACTGGACCCCAGGTAATTTAAAACATTTTGGGGGGGTTCGGGAGGGTGGGGGATTTCTTTTAAAGGTTCGGGGTGGGTTTTAGGGTTTTTTTGGTGTGCCGGTTTTCTCGCGCCCTATTTAACGATACAATACAAATGCCCCTGATGATAAATCGGGGGCATTTGTATTGTATCTGCACTCTAACGATTTTGGGCGATTTTAAAATTATCTGACGATAATTTTAATCGTTCAAAAACGATTCACATCCCTAATCTATGTTACTGCTAAGTGAGTACAATGCTACTGAGTCTCTCTGCTCTAAGGGATCAGGTACTCGCTCCTTGAGGGCCTGCTCTCCCTGTCTCGGAGCTTCTCCTATTTCTACATTGGGACTCTGAATGTTAATCTTATTGTGTTCTCATAACTCTCAGTCTCTTTCCACTACAGCACTGCCTTGCAGATGAGCCGCTGTTCCAGCGTTCTGTGTGAGATGTGCCAAACCGGGCTCTATACCACTACTCACTACTGCTACCTCTGGTGGCCATTCAAACTGTTTAATAAAAGATTCAAATCTGTGTTTGTCTGTCTAGAGTCTAGCCTGACACAGTGGTCCCTCACGGGACTGCCCCCTGTAGGCGTGGTCAGCTGCCACAGTGTCCAAGGATCTACCCAAACACCATTAACCATAACAATGATTTTCTGGTAATCCCTGCCTTCTATACAAAATACAAAGAATTCCCAGCCTTACAAAGAAGTCCTACAACCTTAGATTTGAACATATGACCCTTATTAGTCATTTTTGTCAACCAAAAATTAATGTTCTGGGTCCCCTAAGACATGAAGTGGTTCTCTTCCATCTTACTTCAGCCTCTCATCATAGTTTAAGCATGCCCAGCTTTTGTAATCTCTATAAGCCCCCAAATACTTTCAGTGTAAGCCAATAAGGATCTAGTTTGATGTACATCAAGCTAGGATGAGAGTACAATGTACAAATCTCATCTTTGTGTAACTTTCCTCACTCCAAATCACATCTAATCTTCACTGATGTATACTGTGCTGTTCGTACCTCTGATTGTGCATGTAAAACTGCCCCCCAAACCCTAGACCACCACCAAAACCTCACCTCGAGTTACTAGTTGTCCCTCTTATCTACCTTATAAATGGCCTGTGACCGACGGCCCGCAAATGCGCAGTAGAGCGCAGCTCTACTGCGCATGTGCGGGCAAGGACGTTGGTCAGAAAAAAAAAATGGCGGTGGGGCCGCAGGAGCGGGAGGAGAAGCAGCGGCGCCGCGCGCGCGCGGTGCCGCTACTTCTCCCCAGATCTGCCGGCAGATCTCGGGGGGGGGGGTCACTCCCGCGCCCCCCCCCCCCGAGATCTGCCGGCAGGAGCGGGAGGAGAAGTAGCGGCACCGCGCGCGCTCGGTGCCGCTACTTCTCCCCAGATCTGCCGGCAGATCTCGGGGGGGACACTGCCGCGCGCGCGGGAGTGACCCCCCCCCCCCCCGAGATCTGCCGGCAGGAGCGGGAGGAGTTAATGGAGCCGGGTGAGGGTTGCGGGAAGTCGCGCTTACGGCGCCGGGAGGAAATGGAGGTGGGTGAAGGGAGGGACTGAGTGGGAGGGAGGGAGAGGGGGACTGAGTGAGTGGGAGGGAGGGAGAGGGGGACTGAGTGGGAGGGAGGGGGAGAGGGGGGACTGAGTGAGAGGAGAGGGAGGGTGGGGAGGAGTGGGGGAGGGGGGTGGTGAAGAGTGAGGGGAGAGAGAATGAGGGGGAGGTGAGAGACAGAGGGATGTAGCCCGTTTTAACGGGCTTTACGGCTTGTAGTGATATAAATAGTTTACTAATATGAACACTAAATAAAGCATATCTCTCTCTCTCTCTCTCTCTCTCTCTCTCTCTCTCTCACAAATTTAAACATAGTTCTCACTACTTCCTTGTACTTTGATATTCAAATCTGCATTAGATATAATTGTAATATTATTATAACAACAATAAAGAATGTTTTAGATTTATTTGAATTTTTGAATAATGCCTTTACTCCCAATTTCAATGCAATCAAAACTCAGTGTTTCTTCTGTTAACTGATCAGCCTTTGGTTTCAGTAGATGCCAAGTCAGTTTTGTGCAAGCAAGGAACTACTGAATGTGAACAAACTTCCAGACATTAATATAAGTATGTATGAGGACTCCCTGAGATCACATAATCAAAAATAGCCTCTTTCACGTACCCAGTTTTTCATCAGTTCTTGTAAAAATGTAAACAATCGAAAAAGATTTGTAATTGGAGAGAGACATTTGACATATAATAGGGAACACAGTTTTATTTTTCACTAATAATACTACAGTTCATAGGGATTATAAAAAGCATATTGTTGCAAAGAAAATAATTTTTATCCCTTCCTGAAAACCTTATTTTGTTTAGCTTCAGAAAATATATACCCAAATTTGTTTTCATAGGGAAAATAGGCCATTGCTAATTGACAGCCTCAAAACAAACCTCTTGGGGCAATTTTGGTATTTAAATAATATAATAGGTTATGCAAGCAAATTCTGCAAAGCACTAATTTAAGAAATATGTGACTATGTTTTCTTACCCATAATGCTTCTTGAACTTGGATTACAATGGGAAACTACTGTGCTTTTTCAGAAATTAATCTCCAGTTCAAGGAGGGTTATAGGTAAAAAACAAACAAACAGTAACGGCAAAGAAATGTTCAGAGGGAAGAATTCTCAGCTCCTAAATCCATCATTTTGTCTAGTTTCAGAAAATAAAATTTATTATGTAGACACTGTTTTAGAGAGCAAAGGAAGCCTGTATCTAAAGCTACTGCTAGGAGGACTAGAAGCCACTTCTAACTGAAACCTATCCTCTCTTTTTTTCCCTTAAAGATTCATAACTTAACATTGAGATAAACTGCTGTAGGTTATATTTTCTGAAACTCAGCAAAATTAGGGTTATAGAAAATGCTAAGATATCTTTTCTTCCCAATGGTAAAATGTTTTCATTTTGTTAATTTTTAATTTTGGTAGAGGTGATTTTTATTTGTTTTTGTATTTTTTGTTTTCAGCAAATTGTATGCACTATTTACCCCCACAAAATGCACAATTTTTATTTGGTTATTTTAAAATAAAACAAAAATTGTCTTACTCATCTTGTTCTACACTTTAGTTTCAAACAAATATACATCCCTACATTCTTTTCTATCTTTGCTTTTGAAATGGAGCAAATATCTGGACTTGTACCTCTTTTCAGTAAAAATGCTTCTGTTTACAGGGATATGGGTAAAATAAATTTCTAAGGGTAATTTAAGCACAAACCTTACGGCTAATTTTCAAGGTAATCTTATACACATAAAATCTCTTTAAAATGCTTTGGTAAAGTCCCCTAGAACATTCAAAAGTTTCATGCAATACATTATGCCTGCTCCTAGAAGTGTGTAATATCTGCATAAAAACTTTTAGACTTTTGAAAATCCAGAAGTCCTGTCCCTGCACCAACTCTGCCCCTTGGAATGCTTATTGTGAGTGCAGATAAATATTATGAATGTAATTGAATTACACACATATTTTTACACACGTACCTGCTATGGCTATTTTCAAAGAGCTACTTATGCACATAAACTCAGCTTTTATGCTTGCGAATGTCTTTGAAAATTACCCCCTGAAAGGAAAATATCTCTTTCATTTTAAATTTTTATTTAATATGTTTATGAATTGTAGATACTAAATAACCCCGTTGTGGATTCTGAAGGATGAGAACATACCAAAAATCTCAATAACATTACTAAAAGTACATAAGGTCTATATAAAATAGGTATTCATCAAATGCAGAGATAATCATTTGAAATTATACATGCCTTCTCTAAATGAATTATGATATAATTTGAATCATAGCCCAATATATATCTAAAATTTAACTTTTTTGTATTTTTTTAAATAAAGATATTGAATTTTTAACACTACACCTAGCCATCTGATAAATGTAGAAAACTCAGCTCAAAACGTTTTAAACAGAATTTATCTTGCTTGATTAAAATATTGCTCAAGTCAGCAAGCACCCACAACACTAATTTCATCCTTTGTCTTTCTTTATAAAAATGTAACTCAATGTAAAAAATGCAGTTTAAATTGGCATTCATATATGTGTAGATTTATTCAGCATCCTTTTGTCAAATTATGCAGAACATAGCTATGTTTTGGTGAACACACTACCTGCTTAAGCATAACTTTGTCAAATTTTGTAGTTATCTGCATTTGTACAAAATTATGGTGAATATTTATTATTATTATTATTATTATTATTATTTCTTTATTTATTTTAAGTATTTCCTACCCACACACTCCTAAGCTTGAGGTGGGTTGCAATTTAACATATATAATACATTAAAAATAATACATATTAATGACAAACAAAAACATAACACTGCAAAAGATATTCATATTCCTGTTCATTCAAATTCCTCTATCAGACATATTAAATCACTATTTCAAATGCTTCCTTAATAAGGAATGTAAGAGCCTTCTTAAATGCCTTAATTTCTTGTATATTTTGGAACTCAGAAGGTAGGGAATTCCATAATATAGGGTCTGTGATTGAAAATGCATTTTCATTTTCCTCCATTAAATGTGCCTCTCGAGGGGATCACATATCTACTAAATTCTGGCTGGTAGAGAGATGGATCCATGAAGGTGCATACATTCTAAGAGTTATATTAATCCAAGATATATTGATATTCATTAATACATTATATACAACTGCTATTTTATCCTTATACTCCAGCATACCAGAAGCCAATGAGGTGTCTGGATAACTAGAGTCACATGGTCACGGGGGTTGCCACCTGTCAGAATGAATGTTGCCACATTCTGTAGAATCTGGAGAGAATGCAGTGAGTTATCTGGGAGTCAATATATAGAAGAATTCCTATATCCAAGACCAATGATATCTATTGATTGAAGTACAGGACAGAAATTAGAAGGTTCTTAATTACCTGCTATTAATTAAGTTGACTTAGATAATAACCACCGCTATTACTAGCAACGGTAACATGGAATAGACTTAGTTTTTGGTACTTGCCAGGTTCTTATGGCCTGGATTGGCCACTGTTGGAAACCAGATGCTGGGCCTGATGGACCCTTGGTCTGACCCAGTATGGCATATTCTTATGTTCTTATGTTCTTATGTTTAAGTTAACATAAACATAATTTGGCAAAAGAGGATTTTACAACAGATTTAATATGTGGTCGCATAGGAAGTGATAAATCCAACAGGACCCCTAAACTTTGTCTGGTTTGAGCAATGATTATATCATGACCACCAAAGGTAAAGTTTGAAGGCATGTCTACTCAGGATCAGAATCTCTGTTTTATCAAAATTTAGAGATAGTTGATTATGATGCAACCAGTTTCGAACTGCAGATAAGTACATTTTTGCAAAGGACAATGTGGCTGGTGAAGATGTCTTAAGTGGAAAAAAGAACTGTATATAATCTGCATAGATTTTGTATAGAATGCTTAATGTAGCCAGTAATCTGCATATGGCCAAGAGAGCAGATCCCTGAGGTACTCCTGTGGGTACTGCATGCCAAGAAGAAACTTCAGAGTTTAAGGTGTGTTGTTGAAATCTATCAAGAGGAAAGGGTCTAAAGTAATTCAAAAACATTCCTCCTATTCCAGCCTCAGGAAGGCGAGAAAGCAAAATGTTATGAGTCACCATATAAATAAATCTTCTCATTCATGAATGCCAAGTCAAACTGTGTTTGGAAACTGAGTTTTATTTTTATGAAGAAAGACGCGGGATGAACTCAACATTACAGTGCTTGCTGAGTTCAGCTGCACTTTAATCAAGCAAGATATATGGGGAGGCAGATTTTATAAATTTGCGCAAGCGCGTACTTTTGTTCGCGCACCAGGCGCGAACAAAAGTACGCTGGATTTTATAAGATACGCGCATAGCCGCGTGTATCTTATAAAATCCGGGGTCAGAGCGCGCAAGGCGGTGCACATTTGTGCAACCTGCGCGCGCCGTGCCCGGCGCGCGCTGCCTGTTCCCTCCGAGGCCGCCCCGAAATCGGAGCGGCCTCGGAGGGAACTTTCTTTCCACCCCCCTGCACCTTCCCCTCCCTTCCCCTACCTAACCCACCCCCCCGGCCCTATCTAAACCCCCCCCTACCTTTTGTTGGCAGATTTACGCCTGCTGAAAGCAGACGTAAATCTGCGCATGCCAGTGGGCTGCTGGCGCGCCATCACCCGACCCGGGGGCTGGACCGGAGGCCTCAACCACGCCCACGGTGGAGAGAACATTGCCAAAATCTCATCTTGGAGTGAGTTTCCTCACTCCGAAGGCCAGCAAATCTTCACAAGAGACCACTGTTCTGTTCGTACGTCTCACGTTGAATGTCAAAGTGGCCCCTACCCCCCTACACTAATACTTAACCCTCACCTCGAGTTACTAGGTGGGCCTCCCATAGGGATACAAATACCTGTCTAGGGAGGAGGAACTATAGCAAGTCTCTCTCTCTCTCTCTCTCTCTCTCTCTCTCTCTCTCTCTCTCTCTCTCTCTCTCTCTCTCTCTCTCTCTCTCTCTCTCTCTCTCTCTCTCTCTCTCTCTCTCTAACATACTGAAACAGGCCTGTCTGGAAATATCATGATGAACTGCAATAAACCTCTAGCACACAACATAATGAAAGAGGTGTAGTTAGGAGCTGTTTCATGGCACACAATAAATCCTCCCTACTTTACATTTGCTCTGCCCCTGAATACAAAATTTGCAATCATGTTAATGGCTGTTTGCAGAATTATCACCCACAGAAACTCCTTGGAAAATGAGGCCCTTTGTGTGTTCCTCCCTTCTTGGTGACATCAGTTAACCTCTAATACTACTTTGTCTTCTCCTTTGCAGGTATTATGACAGTGACTTTAATACAGGCACACATGTGAGCCTGTATGCCGGCACATGGACATGTCCATTTTATAACATATGCACGTATATGGGTGCATGTTATAAAATTGGCAGGACATGTGTATTTTTTTATTTATTTATTTAAAATCTTTTCTATACCGTCGTTAAGTTAAATACCATCACAACGGTTTACAGAAAGGCACATAAATTAATGTTGATAATCGTATCGAATTCTATCATCTAAACAGGTGCCATGAAGGTTTGGTTACATAGCATTATAATAAATAATATTTGGTGAATGTGATAAATCTTGTCCTTTTCTACCTGTATCATTTTTAACTACAAGCAAAGTTTTATAATTGTATCTTATCCTTTAGCGGTGAGATAAAAATAAAAAAATATGCACATATTGGTTTAAGTGTTGTGTGTGCTGTGTGCCAGTGTACATGTGCACACCATTTTATATGGGTGTGCACAAATGCCGTGTCTACTATGTAAGTGGAGGGGATTTTGTAAGATGTGCGTGCCGACGCCAGTACTGATTTCCCCAGTCCATTCAGTTCGCCCAGTTAAAAGACAGGACTTGCTTACCTACCTGCCCCAACCCAACCCTTAAAACCCTGTTGAGTAGCCTTGTTTATTTTGGTTTTCTACTTACTCCTCCTCCATAGCAGAAGTAAAGTTACACGGTTGAGGACCCCGGCACGCGCTTGTGCGTGTAAGTACTTATGCGCACATTGTCACTTACAGATCCGAACTGCCAATGTCCCGCCCAGCCTCCACACAGACTCTGCCCACACCTGCACATTTTTCTGTCTTTTGGATTTGTGTGTGTGTGTATTGGGAGATACACTCGTACTTGGATGCTTTACAAAATCTGTGCAGTGCGCCCTGGCTGGAGACACGTGTATCTCCTGGCTTTGGCACGCATAGGCCTTTTAAAATCTACCACTATGGTAAAGATGGTCTGCTATATTCTCTAAAGTGGTTTAAAGATGGGGCTCAGTACTTATTGGCTGATAATGGATCTGTTCCTTTTTCATTCACATAATGACATGCTTTTACTGAGGCTGGAGGAAGAGGACTAGAAGAAGGGAGAGAAGCCTTCCCCTGGCTCATGCAGCAGCAGTAAAGCTGACAGCTACACGGTGACAAATATAGCCGCAACTGGCCATTCAACGCTTCTAGAAAGCTTGCTGAAATAGTTAATTTAACTTTTTAAGGTTGTTTATTTTGATGGTAATGATGATAATACATCTTGGATGATAGGCACTGTTATGGTGTTTCATCTATATAATGTGTTGTATACTGTTATGAATGGCAAATGACAGAATGATGAGATAAGTCAAGCTGTTGTTGTATGTGAGAAAGAAAGAGAGAACTTGTGTGTTAAGGAGTGAAGGTAAGTGAAAGAATGCTTATGAAAGGATAATATAGATAATGTGAACGCTATCAGAGATAATGTAAGTGTTAAATTCAGGGTCAAGATTTTTTTTAGTGAGTGCTATAATTTGAATCCTGCTAAGAAAAGTATATATTTTTAAACTCCTTTCACTATAAGGAAGTATAGTCAGTAGATTCTACATAAAAACAAATTGGTCTCTTTCATTCCACAGCATTTGAGAATAAAGTGATGTTGGTTATTTAATGTAATTTCCCATGTTTGGCATGAGAGAAAAATAAAATAAAGTTCCCAAGATCACCCCCACAGATCTTAATGGGAGTCATGTGTCTGCAGCTCTGAGCAGGAGAAAATACATTTGGATTTGAGGACTCTGAGAGGAGAATAGAAAAGAAATGTCTGTTGATGAATAAACAGTAATGAAAAAGTCTGTGGGCTGATTGAAGGGTATTACTGGAGTGGATAGTATGGTCGCATCCTCCTATGCACCCTGAATAAATCATTTTTATGCCACAAATAATATATTTCTGTTCACCTGAATAGCCCTTTTATGATGCATACTAGTTGGGAAAATCTGACTATCTCAAAATATTTCCCCTTGGATGTTCAGTTATGACCCTTTTGTACAAACATTGAAAAGACCTTGAATGGATAGATCTTAACCCTTCACTCACTATCATCTTCTCAGTGAAAAACACAATAGACTTAGGGACTAAGGGGGTCATTTTTCAAAATGCGGTAAGGTGTTTTCGCATGCGTTAAGGACTTATCGCATGCAAAAACGTGTTTACCGCATGCGATCGCACCATATTGTATGGTGCGATGCAAATTTCCAAAAATGGGAGGAATATTGCAATACTGGCCAGAAGGTGGAGAGAGAGAGAGAGAGAGAGAGAGAGAGAGAGGAGAGAGAGAGAGAGAGAGAGAGAGAGAGAGAGAGAGAGAGACTGGCCATAATGGCATATCCCGTAGATAGGTATTTGTATCCCTAGGATAGGCCCACCTAGTAACTCGAGGTGGGGATTAGGTAAGTGTGTAGGGGGTTAGGGGCCACTTTGACATGCTACGTGACATCTACGAACAGAACAGTGGTCTCTTGTGAAGATTTGCTGGCCTTCGGAGTGAGGAAACTCACCCAAAGATGAGATTTGGGCAAGGGTCTCTCAACCTAGCTTGATGGACTCTCTACATCAAGCTAGGTTGAGAGACCCTTGCCCAAATCTCATCTTTGGGTGAGTTTCCTCACTCCGAAGGCCAGCAAATCTTTACAAGAGACCACTGTTCTGTTCGTACGTCTCATGTAGAATGTGAAAGCGGCCCCTAACCCCCTACACTCTTACCTAATCCCCACCTCGAGTTACTAGGTGGGCCTATCCTAGGGATACAAATACCTATCTACGGGACATGCTATGGTATCACAATGTGCACTAACTTAGCTCTTCACACAGGTAATTATTACAAAATGCGATAAATACTATATTAGCATAAAACATGCCCCTTTTGCTATCGCATGCGGTACTTACCGCATTTTGATAAATCTAGGCCTTAGTCACTAAAGGGAGAGGTTGCTAAAATCAGTATTTGCAGCCTATTGGGATAGGAGGACATGTCCTCGTGAAAATTAGTAATTAGTTCAAGGACAGGAAACAAAGACTAGGACAAGTCAGTGTTTTTCAAGGGATAAAGGTGAATAGTAGAGTGCCCCGTGGATGTGAATAGGGATCAGTATTTAGCATATTCATTCATGATTTGGAAAAGGGAGTTCAGGGAGTGATGATCAAATTTGAAGAAGACAAAGTTATTCAAAGTAATTAAAACATAAGCAGACTATGAGGAATTGTAGAAGAACCTTGTAAGATTGGGAAACTGGGCATCCTAATGGCAAATAAAATGTAATGTTGACAAGTACAAAGGGAAAAATAATCCCAGTTCTAGGTACACAAAATCAGGCTCCATATTAGGAAAAGATTCTTGGAGTTGTGGAAGAAATGTAGTGAAATCCTCAGCTCAGTTAAGAAAAGCAAATAGGAATTATTTTAAAAGGAATAGGTAATAAAACTGAGAATATAATTCTGTATCAATGCATGGTGCAACCACACCTTCAATATTGTGTGAATTACCTCATCTCATAAAATATATATTAGAACTAGAAAAATACAGAGAAGGGCAACAAATATTATAAAGGATATGATTAAATGGTTTCCATATGAACACAATGGCTTGAGAAGATAGAGCTCTGAGTGAGAAGGGTTTGATAGCTTCATCAAATCATAAGTAATATAGAACAAGTGAATGGGGAACATTTGTATACTCTTTCTAATAGTGCTAGGACTCGGGCATGCTAGATTAAACACATTTAAGAAAATATTATTCCAGTCAATATGTAATAAAGCTCTGGAATTTGTTGCTAGAATATTTGAGCCTGGATTTTAAAAGGGCTACGCACGTAAAGTTTGGGGTTTACGCATGTGGCCAGGCCTTGCGCATGCCAGGTGCATTTTACAACAAACCCCCACCATGCGTTTAAACCCCGATATGTGCAGAAGTGCTAGCTGAGGGAAAAGGGGCAGCCTGAGGGGCTCGGTCTTGGTGGGGAGGGGCAGGGCAGGGGTGGGCGGGGACAGCGCATTAGCTGCTGACCCAGGGATGTGTGTGCCGGCAGGCAGATTACTTCTGCTCCAGAGGAACAGTAAGTATTAAAATAAAAAAATAGGGATAGTTAGTAGAGATGTGAATTGGGATAGTTAGTAGAGATGTGAATCGGTTCCGATTCCAATTCACATTGTTAATTTTTTAGTGAGGCCTGAGCAGATAAAAAAACCCCACCCCGACCCTTTACAAATGACCCCTTTGCTCTCCCACCCTCCCGAACCCCCCCCAAAATGTTAAATTACCTGGTGGTCCAGTGGGGGGGGGGGGGGGTCCCGGTGCGATCTCCCGCTCTCAGGCCATCGGCGCCATTTTGGCTACCACTGATAAAAATGGCTCCGATGGCCCGATAAAAAAAACCCACCCGACCCTTTACAAATTACCCCTTTGCTTCTCCCACCCTCCCGACCCCTCCAAAAACCTTTTACATGTACCTGGTGGTCTAGCAGGGGGTCCGGGAGCCATCCCTTCAATCATACCCTCGGTGCCGGTGCCGATCGCCTTTGCCCTCACTATGTCACAGGGAGCCACCGTCGCTCCCTGTGACATAGTGAGGGCAAAGGTGATCGGCGCCATACTGGCAGTCGATCGCAAAGGGGTAATTTGTAAAGGGTCGGGGTGGGGTTTTTTTTATCGGGCCATTGGCGCCATTTTTATCAGTGGTAGCCAAAATGGCACCGATGGCCCGAGAGAGGGGAGATCGCGCCGGGACCCCCCCCCACTGGACCACCAGGTAACAACATTTTGGGGGGGGGGGTTCGGGAGGGTGGGGGAGGGTAAGGAATTGGTTTTAAAGGGTTGGGGTGGGTTTAGGGGTTGTTTTGGTGTGCCGGTTTTCCCGCCCTCCCCCAAATAATTCCCGTGCCCTGTTTAACGATACAATACAAATGCCCCTGATGATAAATCGAGGGCATTTGTATTGTATCGTGCACTCTAACGATTTAGAACGATTCTAAAATTATCTGACGATAATTTTAATCATTCAAAAACGATTCACATCCCTAATAGTTAGGGTAAGTTTATAGAGGCAGGGAAGAGAGGGTAAGAGGGAGGAAGGATAGAGTTAGATATAAGAAAGTTCCCTCCTAGTCCGCTCCTTAATTAGAGCAGACTGGGAGGGAACTGGGGGATGCCCGATTGCATCGCCGCACAGTCACACTGATTTGTAAAATTCCCCCCACGCGTGAGTTGCGGGTAGCCCACACAAGCACACACTCGGCCATGAGATTTTATAACATGTCAGCGCTGGAGTGTGCATGTTATAAAATCGGTGTGTCCATGTGTGTGCACCAGGAACTGCGTGCACATGGATGCGCTTGTGCTTCTTTTAAAATCGACCCCATAATCAATAGCAGTTATATGAGTGGACTTTAAAAAAGTTTGGATGTGGTTCTGGAGGACAGGTCCATAAACAACTTGTGTAACATTCTTACTACTGGGCATTGGGACAGAACAACGAGGAATGGACTTATGTTATAAGATTAGCACTGCTTGGTACTCTTTCAACAACAGGGATTGATCATATTCTGAGACAAGATTTTAGACTTGATTGACCTTTGGTCTCACCCAGTATGACATTTTTTATGTTCTTATAGATTCTGTTTTCAGCTGTGAAGCAACACCTCCCTTAACCATTCAGATTTTGGCAGTTACCCTCAGTTGAAAATCAGCCTAAATCTAGCTGTCTAAAGCTTTGTCAGCTATATTAGACCAATCAAACTTGGATCCTAAACTTGGCTGGCAGTGCTGAAAATCAGGTTTAGACAGCTAAATCCTATCCGAGAACTCCCCCAACCCCCCCCCCCCCCCCCCCCCCCCCCCGAAGTCAGAAATCCTTTCTTTCGTCAGGCATCACAAAATGAAAACCCTTGGAAACCCAGATCTCCCTCCTTCCCGCTTAATCCCATCAAAAGAAATACCCCCCAGAAGTCTATATCTCCCTTCCTCTCATTCAGTACCATCAAAACTAATATCCCCTGAAGCCTCAAACTCCTTCCATCCTTTCCACCTGGCTCCATCAAAAGACATACTAAACATTAATCCCTCCTTTCCCCCAGAGGAAAGATAAAGTATTCCTTCCTTCTCCCTGCTCAACCTGCGGGGAACGAGGGCTGGTATTGGCGAAGCTCCAGCCGGCCTCTGTCAATCATCCAGCTCCACCTGCCGACAGTGGGGACCCGTAGGGCTTGCCCTGTGGATAGCGTCAACCCCACCTCGGCCCAAGGGTCCACCTCCTGTGCAACAATCTGTTCTATTGCAATATGTTTACATATATAAAGTTATTGAAAATGTATCACTATGAGAACTGCAGATATGCATCATGCATAGAATAGTTTTCTCTCCTCAGAGAGGATTTATGGCAGGAGTTACTGCCTCAGATAAATGAAGTGTAAAGACAATGCAGGTACTTTACTCCACTGTTTGTGGAAATACCCGAAAATTCAACAATTTTGGAAAAGTAATGTGAATTTTTAGACATAATTAGAGGCAAAAAGAGATTATTTTCAGCTGCCTTCTGCAGAAGACTCAAAGAAGAATCTATATTTGTGGATAAGCCTCACAAAATGTTTATCGCCAAAACATTCTTGATAGCGAAACACGTATAACAGTTAATTGGTTGAGTGTAGATCCACCAGATTTTCTGCTGTGGAAAATAAAGTTATTTGTGTTTAATATGGATTTTAGAACTGCTTCTGTAAGACCTTCTAAGACATGTTGATTTTGAGGCTTTTTATTACTAGTTTGTCAGCAGACCAACAGAAATTATTCTGGGGTGTAGATCAGGGATCTAGATTATAATTGATTATAATGTATTTAAATTGTTCATTGAATGCTGACCCACACTTCTTTGTTCATAGGTTAATTACTTTTAATGCTTTCAGCCTGATGTAAAATCTCTTATGGTCTAACACTATTTATTTATTTATTTATTTATAGTATTTATATGCCACACTAGCCAGAAATCTAGGTAGCTTACAACTCAACATTCATAAAATCACAGTATTAAAAAAAAATGCATAAAACCAGGTTGTTAAATATATGCTAATGGGGATTTGGTGACTTATGTTGGCAACATGCTAGTATTCTATATTCTGATTGGAATATTTACAATTGTCAACAATAAAAGAGTTCAATATATATATATATATAAAAATGGATCCATATAATCTTATGGTCTTATTCTTGGCAGTACTCTGAATACCTGGAAACCACATTCAGTATGTTCATATGCGTGTCATGTACCTCCTTTACTTTCAGAGAACGATAGCACTTTCTGCTGCAGAAACCTCTTTCCTTTCACAAAGTGGCATCAGCAGAATGACTGCAATTAATTGCAGCCATCACAAATATGCTGGCTATGGTGTTGAAATCCCTTTTGAGGTCTTACCATTTTAGTCTCTGATCAAGATGTTTGATGTAATTTCTAATTTGCTTTAGCATGACTTGTAGTACCTGCTGGAAACATCCAAAGAAGATGGTTTGCACCATTCTGCCAACTATGATAAGTCCTTGTGTATCATAAGTCTTGTCTCTTATATGATCAATGTCATTTTTGACTCCTTATAAGTCTATAATGGCCTCTGAGTTCTCCCTTTGGAGCACCCAGCAGGGGATCTGGTATCCTTTTTGGATTCCTCTGTTGTACGTCTCTCTCTCTCAATCTCTCCCCACACCAGGCAATCCATCATTTCATTTTCTTTCACTCTCCCTTCTCCTTCTCTCTTCCTCTTCAGTATGTCCTCACTCTCTCAACTCTCCTTTCTTTTCTTCCTTTCAGTCTATCTCCTTCTCTTTCCTTATCCTCTGTTTACGTGTTCCATCCTTCTCTCCCTCTAGATCTTAGTTCTTTGTAGTCTTCCTTCCTTCATGATTCCTGGAGCATTTTTTTGCTGCAGCAGTCAAAACTGCTCCATGTTTGCCACAAATTGTTTCATATCAACTGAAGACATTTATTGCAGATGCAGCAATTAGTGTTAAACATCTGGTCAGTAGAAGTTGCTACATTTCTTTCATTAGCATAGATGTACACACACATACTAAATAGCAGGTAGTGCAGATGTTATCATGATGACCTAGTTAGGGTAATAACTATGAGGAACACATTATGCTGTAATTTGGATGACATTTTCTCTATTTCAAAGTGCTCGCATATAAAAGTTTAGCACATGCACACTGCTGCTGTGGTGCTAGCAATTTTATGCATGCTATAGATTTAGTGATTATGCTGCTGTTTAGCATCCATGCTAAAATGCTTTAACATACATGCTAAGTGGCCTTTAGTGACTTGGCTTCAAAATATGCCTTTGTGGCTTACAGTTTATACTGCAATACCAAATCAAATTAAAAGATTAAGATAAAAATTGTTTTGGAATAATTATATCCAAAAACAAACAAAACAATCTGTGCAGGAATTAATCAAAATATTATAATTTATCAGTTCTAGTCTAGAATAAAGCCTGCTTTTTGCTTTTCTGCTGTTTTCCCCCTCAGTTTGGAAGCCTGAACTGGTGCCATGAGGTTGTGATTTAGCTAGCTAATAAGGAAGTAACTAGTAGACGTGTTTTAATATGAAACAGTTTTGGAAAACAAATTGGTTATCATTTAAATAGCAGAAAAAAACTATTTAAAAAGTATAAACACATACATACATCTTAAGTTATTGACAATTTCCTGTTCTCATACTTAGGGGTCATTTATCAAAGTGCTATATAGCGTTTTTGCATGTGTTAAGGGCTGAAGTTGCGTGCGCCAACCAACTGCCGGCGCACGATCCCTGGCACAACAGCAAATATGGCCGCTGTGCCGTGAGTCTGACCCCGCCCCTGCCCCGCCCATGGACCACCCCCTCCCCACCCTTTTTTGCAAGCCCTGGGACTTACACATGTCCCGGGGCTTTACACACGTCGCTGGGCCTTTTTAAAATAGGCCCAGCACGTGTAAACCTGGTTACGCATGTAACCCTTTTAAAATCCGGCCTTATATGCCTTGACCACATTATTGTTTTAAATCTTTTACCTGTTAGGTTCATGTAGTGTCTCCTAGTCTAAATACAACTTGAAAGAATGTTTACTATCCCATGTTTATGTGTTCCACCCACTCATGATTTTATAGACTTCTATCATATACCCTTTGTTGCCTCTTCTCCAAGCTGAAGAGCCCTAACCTGTTTAACCACTCTTCTTAAGATGGCCGCTTCATCCCCTTTATCATCTTGACTGTCCTTCTCTATTTTTCTAGTTCTGCTATATCTTTATTTTTTTATGATGGAGTAACCTAAATTGCACACAATGGTCAAGGTGTAGTCGCACCATGGATCAATACATTAGCATTATGATATTCTCTGGTTTATTCTCCATTCATTTATGAATCTGTCCGAATATTCTATTTGCTTTTCTGACCACAGCCTTATACTGAGTTGAGGATTTCAATGTATTGTCCACAGTGACTCCAAGATTCTTTTCCTGGATTGTGATCCCTAACATGGAATGCTGCATTGTGTACCAATAGTTTGGATTTGTTTCCCCTACATGAATAGCTTCGTACTTGCCCATATTAAATTTAATCTGCCATTTAGATTCCCAGTACCCCAGTCTCACAAGGTTCTTCTGCAGCTCCTCGTAATCTGTCCTTGTCTTAACTACTTTGAATAACTTTGTTTCCTCTGTAAATGTGATCATTGTAACAGCACTTTGAATGCCAGGGTTGTTTAGAGACTGAGGGGCTGATGCAATATGATACACTTAAAAACAGGGTGTCCAATGTGGGTGCCCATTTTTTTAATGCACGCACAGCTATGTCTCCTGTGTACCCAATGTAATATTTAAATGAGCTGCCACACTAAAAAGGATGCACTAGGAAGAAATTGTGTATCCCTAGCACTCAAAAGCATCGGGCGCCCAGGAGCCGTGGCTGTGTGTGCACCTCTTGGAGGTACTGTCAATTTCCTCACTCTCCATTCAACATTGTTTAAATAAAGAAAATAAAAATAAAAAAGACTTTATAGGTTGTTCTTGTTTGCAATAATAAGCTCTCTTCTTGCCTTTAAAGCTCCATTGTATCCTGGTTGCTCTGAAATGTAAGAAGACTTTACAAGCTGCTCTGACCTTCCTGAATGCTTAATGGTGCCTTTTCATTTTGCTTTATTACAGCGAACCGATCTGTTTTGATTCAAAAGTAGTTATTTCATGAGCTCTTGCCTCATGCAGTGACTTAACATCAGCTCCGGGGTTGGCGTTAAATTTGCTGTGTTAAAAAGTGCGCGTGGGACGCATGGCAATTTTTTACATCAGGGGTTATAGCTAATAGTCTCTATGATGAGCAGTATTAGTTACGCGTTTGTTTGGATGCGTGTTTTGGATGTGCTGAACCCCTTATTGCATCTGGTACTAGTCTAGCACGTCCAAAACAGATCTCCAACAGCAGGTTAACCTGTGCGCTAGGCTGAGTGCACTTTATTGCATCGGCCTGTGAAACTTTGTGATGAGCTGTAACTAAGGAATTGTTTAGGAGGAGGCAATTTGGGACCTTCATGGAGTTATGGCAGTGTTCCTGTCTGAACTGTTGAGTTTACTTTTCTTCAGGAGTTGTGACAAAGTTCTTGTTTGAGTGATGGTGCAAAAATGCTAATATCTGAGAAATCACTTGGAGATCTCATCAGAATGACAGATGGGTTCTTGGGTCTCAAAGAAGTCGCAGCCATACAGCCTATACTCTCTCTCTCTCTATGTGTGTGTGTTTGTGACTATATATGAAATTTCTCAAGTATTAAATGAAGTACAACAGAGATTATAAAGACTGAAAAAAGCAATATCGAGCTTTAGTCTTAAGTCAGACTTTAAAGCTGTGTCACATTGACTAGGTTTTAGCCGAAATGTAAAAGAAAAGTTAAATTTTAATTGAAATCTCAAAGCATTCCTGGTCTGATTTAACAAGTGACCACAGATTTACAACAACTAACTGGCATTTTCTTAGTTTTAACTTTTACTTTGCCAGAAGTTTCCTTAGCCAGTATTGAAACAAGAGTAGGAGTAGAAGAAGCAAACTAGCATATGTGTACTAAATCACTGTAATTGGGGCACCTTATATCCAAAGTTCCCTTCTCTGAAACCTCCCACTGGGTTTTGAGCCTATATTTCAAATCTATTAATGGCACAGCATTTGCATGCATAAAGTAAACACATGCAGATTAAAGCTGTTATGCTTGCTGCATGCGGGGAAGTCCTGTGAGTGGCTACACTCACCCAGACCCTGTTGCTCTGACACTGCTGTTCCTAGTGGAAGGGAAATGCTCCTGTCCCACCTCTAGGCTTGTGCGCAAGGCATGGCCAGGCTATGTAGGCCACACAGCGGGAAACCTCCCTTACAGCACTCCCCAATGACATCATACAGCCAGGTATTTAAACCTCAGCTGTGTTACACAGCATTGCCTCAGCAAAGGTCTCCAGTCAGTTGTGCTTTGACCCTGCTTTGGTCCTGCTTCAAGTCTTCAGTCTTGCTTCCTGTTTCTTCCAAACCTTGCTGTGCTCCAGGCTTCAAGCCTTGCTCCTTTCCAGGTTTTCAGTCTTGCTGTAGTCTTATTTATTTATTTATTTTATTTAAATTCTTTTACTATACCGATGCTCAAGACGCGGTCTTATCGTACCGGTTTACAGTAGAACAGGGGAAACCAATTAACAACTATGTAGAGGTAAAAAGTTACATCAAACAGGGAGCAAAAAACTTGGGAGCTGGAGGACAGGAAAGATATTTTAAAACTATGGAAAGATATTTTAAAACGATATCAACTGAAGAGTGCTAAATAGTCATTGAAAAACCATGAAAACCAAAGACAGCGATACAAAATCAGCTAGATTAAACTCGGCTGTGGGTTAATCTTGGGTAATTATTCACAATTATTCATAAATCTTGTGGACGGGGGAAGCATGAGGGTAAGCAGGGGGGGGGGTAGGAGGGCTGGGATGGGGGTGGGGGGAGAAGGGAGGCAGTCAAGGGTGAGAGACAATGTGTTTGATAAAGTGTTCCTTCAACCGTAAGCTTGAGTGAACAGCCAGGTTTTCAGTTTCTTTCTGAAGGAGAGATGGCAATGTTCCTGGCGTATATCCGGGGGAAGCGAATTCCAATGGAGCGGGCCCGCTGTCGAAAGTGCTCGCTTATGAATGGAGTTGTGGACCGAGTATTTGTTAGGGGGGGCCTTGAGAGAACCTTTGTAGGTGGATCTGATCGGTCTTGCGGAAGTATGTAGTTCGAGAGGGATGGAGGGATGGAAAGTTGGAGTGTGGATTGCTGGTATACAGATTTGTGGATGATGTCTTCAGTCTTCAGATTTGTGGATGATGTCTTCAGTCTTCAGCTTCAGCCTTATCCCAGTCTTCAGTTTTCAGCTTCTGCCCTGCTCTGCTTCAGTCTTCAACTTCAGTTTCAGCCTCAGCTCTGCCTCCATCTTAGCCGCTTGGACTCTGTTATAGCCTAGCCCATGCCAAGACGTGCTCACCTGCTGTCTGCACAAACCTTAGAGCCCAGCCCATGAGGTTGCACCAATTGTGCCACAGCAATTGTCCCAGCATTTAGATATAATTCAAGCCCAACAACCGGATTCAGTCCCAGTTTCAGCTCTGGCAAACCGTGCATCGGCACCTCTCTAGCCCACAACCTGCAATGTACAGTGGGGATCCTATAGAGTGCAGAGGGTTTCTCAATGTTTGCAAGATGCAGTTTGAGTTATAGCTGACTCATTTTTTTTTCTGACCATGTCAAGATTATGTATATCCTCTCCTTGTTGGAAAGACCTTCTCTGTCCTGGGCTTCTCCCATGTGTGAAGAAGATGAGTTACTTTGCAGAAACTTGGATAACTTCATACAACAGTTTCACCTGATTTTTGACCAACCTGGTTGCCTTTCGTCCACTGCTATAGAAATGTTTTGTATTCATCAAGGCACTCACTCAGTTGGGGAATATTCAATCGAATTCCTTACCTTATCCTTTGAACTCAGATGGGGTGAAAATAGCCAAACCGCTATTTTCTGGCAAGGATTTTCCAGGAGGATTACAGATGAACTAGCAGCCTGGGACCTTCCTCTGTCCCTCAAAGCACTTATTGCCTTGGCTATTCATATGGACTTGAGATTCCAGGATCAAGCTCGTGGGAGTAAGGCCTCTCAGCAGAGCACTCCCGTGGCCTCCAGACTGCCAAACCCCTTGCAGCCCATCCTGGAACCTCCGAAGGCAGCGGCCTTTGAAGAACCTTTGCAATTGAGTAATACCTGATTCTCACTCAATGAGAAACAAAGGCGAAGATTGAACAATCTCTGTCTTTTCTGCACTGCACAAGACCATTTAGCCATTCAGTGTCCCGTGAGACTGTAAAATTCAGTAAAAAGAAGTTTTGTCAGGAGGTTAGTAATTCACCATCCTGCTTTCTCTCCACAACTAATGATACCAGTGTGCCTTACCTACAGAAAACACACAGGGACTGATGCAATAAGATGTGCGCAAAAATGGGCTTCCAACACGGGTGTCCATTTTTTTTTAGCGCACACAGTCTCATCTCCCGGGCACTCAATTTAATATTTAAATGAGATGATGTGCTAAAAAGGATGCACTAGGGAGAAATTGTTTGTCTCTAGCATTCAGAAGCATCGAGCACCCAGGGCCATGCCTGTGAGGCATCTCTTGGAGGTACTGTCAATCTCATTGTGTCATTCAACCCTGTTTAAATAAAAAAGAAAATAGAAGAGTTTATAGCATTTTCTTTTTTGTAATAATAAGCTGTCTTCCTGACTTTAAAGCTCCATCATTCCTCCTGGTCACCCTGAAATGTAAGGAGACTTTACAAGCTGCTCTAACCTTCCTGTGGTTGTGTGACCAGAACTTCTTTGACTATTACAATGCAGATAGGGCCTCAACAAGAGGACCTTCAGTTCTATGTGCTATCCATAACATCCAGTGTGCTTATATCTGGACTACCCTGGCTTAGACTCCATCCATTGATTGGAGCACCTTACAGATTAACCAATGGGGTCCATCCTGCCAAGAGCATTATGCTGTCTCATTTGCATCCCCAGGCACTTCGCTCTGAACTACATTCCTTGAAGTACCAGACTTGCCGTGCCAATGTTCATCTTGTTCCTATGTGAGTACTGACTTGCATTGTTTTTCTGCTGAAGAATCCTTGTCCATAGTTCTGGAGCAGTCTCAGTCTTCGTCCAAGTCTTCAGCCTTGTCTTCATTCAAGCCTTCAGTATTGGCTTCATCTAAAGAATCTCTGGATCAAATGTCAAAATCCCTGAGCCCAGTTGGCTTCTCCTCAGAAGCCCAAGAGAAGAAGCCTAAGGAGGGAGCTTAGAGGAGCAGGTACTGTTACACTTGCCTCTCATGGGAAGGTCCCGCGAGTGGCTTCACTCACCCAGATGCTGCCAGTCCGATCCTGTCACTCCTCACTGCAGGGAAACACCATGCCCCAACTCTAGGCTTGTGTGCGAGGCACAACCAGGCTATGTAGGCAAGTAGGCAAGTAGGCAAGTAGGCAAGTCTTCAGTACTGCTTTAATTCTTTTATTCTGCTTCTTGTTTCTTTCAAGACTTGCTCTGCTCTAATCTTCAGCTTTAGCCTTGCCCCAGTCTTCAGTTTTCAGCTTCTGCCTTACTCTGCATCAGTCTTTAGCTTCAGCTCTGCTCCGTTC
The DNA here is from genome assembly GCF_901001135.1 of Rhinatrema bivittatum. Taxonomy (NCBI): domain Eukaryota; kingdom Metazoa; phylum Chordata; class Amphibia; order Gymnophiona; family Rhinatrematidae; genus Rhinatrema; species Rhinatrema bivittatum. Next base: position 438,530,166 of record NC_042617.1, read on the forward strand.
AAGTCTTCAGCTCCAGCTTCAGCATTGTTCCACTTCAGTCTTCAGCTTCAGCCTAACTTCAGCTTCATCCTCAACCCTTAGCATGTTAGCCCCCTTGGACTCTTGTTATAGCCTGGCCCGTGTGAAGACAAGCTAACCTGCTGTCAGCCTAAACCTTAGTGCCTAGTCCATGAGGTTGAGCCTATTGCGCCACAGCAAGAGGGGCTCACACTCACATCATTCACACCAATAGCTGCATAGTTTATGAAATAAGTGTGTATGTTTTAGTATGCATGAACATTTCCATTGCAAGAATGCTTACTTCCTCTACCTATTATAAAAACATACGAGCATATATTTTAGGCATGAAAAATAATATAACATGTAAATTTAATGTATATGCAGAGACAGGTATTTTATAAAGCATGCACGTATACTGTTTTGAAAATCATTTCCTACATGCTTAAAATCACCAGTTTGCTGATACTTTCACAAGTTCACCCATTCCATCTCTAGTTCACAAAGAATCTCTGGCACTTCACCCTGAATCCACACCAATTCACCCAGACCACTCACCCAAGAACTGCAGAGAAGTCATTTTTCATTTGTGTCAGTCAATTAGCAGGTACAAAACTGTACAAATATGTTTGGTAATATATATAACATATATCTCTTACAAAATAGCAACTACCATGTATACTTCTGAACCCCAACCCTGGAATGCCCCTAGCCCGCCTTATTCTTTCTACTAATAAAATATATGCAGAAAATGGAAAATACATGGGTACTTGCAACATTTATAAAATAGCATATACACAAGCACATGCTGCTTGCTCACATATATTATTTTTAAACTTGTGAAGCGACTTCGAAAATCAACTCCTTAGGGAGCAGCACATGATAACAACTGTATCCACAATCATTACAAAGGATATTGACAGAGATAGGCTACCAAAATAGTGAAGAATCTGCACCAAAATCCCAATGAAATGAGACTTAAGAATGTAAATATGAGAGTATACTGCCTAGAAAAAAGCAAATAAAGGAGGATAGGATAGAAACATTCAAATATGTCAAATATAAAAAATAATGCAATACAAGCAAACATGAGTGGAAAGAAATTTCCAGAACAAAAGGCCATGATATGAGACACAAAGGAGATCGACTCAGGAGAAACTTTAGAAAATATGTTTTTAACAGATATGCTGGTAGATACATGATGTAACAATTATTGTTTAAAAAATCATACAGGAAAATAATCATGGCAAAAAACTAAAAGATTTAAAAAACCTTATTTGAGACTGTCATAGATAAATAGAGAGCACAATTTTTCACTTAAATGTGGTTAAAGAAACTTATACCAACCACTAAAGTGAGATTCTGCTCAAGTTTCTTTAATCATAGGTCTCCCAAGTTTTTTTTATGAGTTTTTAATTTCATTCCATTTACATTTAAATTTTTCAAAAAGACTATAAGTGTCATTTGTTAAAATCTTTCCTAATATTTATATACATAATGAAAAAGCTTACAAAAATCTTGGGACAACTATGATTAAAGAAACTCGAGCGGCATATCACTTTAGTGGTTGGTATAAGTTTCTTTAACCAAGTGAAAAATTCCATGCTCTATTTATCTATGATGGTCTCAAAAAAGAGTTTTTAAATCTTTTGGTTTCTGCCATGATTATTTTCCTGTGTGCTTTTTCAAACAATAATTGTGATATATTGCCACAGAAAATAAGGTTTTTTTTTTCATATACATGATACAGCCACTCTGAAGATAGTGACATTAAAATAAAAACAAAAAACAGTAAAATATTTCAGTAGAGCATAAGATAAGCACAGTCTATCATTAGTTGTGAAGAAGTGAAGAGAAATCCAGAGAACAAATAGGACCTATGCTATTGTAACAGGAACTAAAATGGACTAACTGGATGGGTCTTATGGTCCATTCCCACCACCATATTTTATTTCTTTGTTTTTTAAACAAAAGGACTGTCTCTCCAAACTCAGGATGCAATCATCCTATGTGTCACTGAATATATCCAAAGGCTATGTGTGAATTTTTTTCGTTGCATGTATGTATAACCCTTACTATTTAGAACAGACGATTTGCCATACTGGGTCAGAACAAAGGTCCATTAAGCCTAGTATCCTCTTTCCAATAGTTGCCAAGCCAGATTACAAGTACCTAGCAGGATCTCTATCTAGGTGTTACGCTCTCCTTCTCCAAAGGGGAGGAACTAGCAATCTGTTACGCTCACCTCCTCCAGAGGGGAGGAGTTAGCAATCTGCTGTCGCTCATTCCGCCAGGAGGGCGGAGTTGGCAAGCTGTTCTGCTGTGCTCCTGAAAGGGGAAGGAGTAGTGATATAACATGATCTGCTCCTCCAGAGGAGAGGAGTTAGCTATCTGTAATTCTGTTAGCGAACTGCTGTTAGATGCTCCTGTAAGGAAAGGAAGTAGCAAGCTGTATCAATCTGCTAAGGAGTAGCAATCTGTTAAGGATCAACTCTCCAAGGAAGAGGAGTTGGCAATAGGTATATAATACTTTGCTATTGAGATAGCAATCTATCATGCCCCCCGCTACTGAGTAGCAATCTGTATATATATATATATATAAGCTGCTGGCAAGTCTCAGAGAAAGAGGAGTAGCTGTCTATATAATACTTCCATGAGCGGAGTCAGTGGTCTGTAGTGGTTGGCTCCCACAATGTGACAATAGTGAAAGGAATGACCACTTGGAGGAAATGGTGAATCCCTGGGCCGATGGCAGATGACAGCACCCTCAGGAGGAGATCCTGAGAGGAACCACCGGCTAGGCTAGAATATGAGACAAACACAATAGTTCTTTATTAGACTGGAAGCTGGACCACCAGAGGTGGCAGTAGTGAATCACTGTGTCCAGCAAGGCTGAAGTCCTTCTGATATTGGAATATAATCTCTGGGTCGCTGAGCTGTAGAGAGAGACTAGAAGTAGTGAGTAGACAGGGTATACTGGATACAAGATGGCACACTCATAATAGCAGATGTCTGCAATGGTCTCTATGCCACAAAGAGTCTTCAGTACATTCAGGAACAGGAGCCGTAGGCAAGCACTGGTTCCCACAAACAGTCTGTAATAAGAACTCACAATTGCTGTATATGAAATGGCTTCTAGAGTAGAAGAGAGTCTGTATAAGATTCTAGGAACATGGGCCCTCGTGAAGCAAGTACCGGTTCCTATCTGTAATCTTGCCAGTGTAACTCTTGATCTCTGTACCTGCGATAATGTCTTGGACAGAAGGGAGTCTTCAGAGCAATAGGAATGTTCTATGTAATAGAACTCACTGTGTTCACGTCCGCGATCACTTCCAGGAAATGAGGAGTCTTCCGAGTGTTCTGGAAATCTGAAATCAAGAAGAGAGAGCGGAGCCCCCGTGGAGCGGGTACTCCTTTTAAGTTTGAAAAGGCCGAGCAGTGGGGACGGGTTCCCCTGCTGACTCGGATCGTTGGTGCAAGTATCGTGGACTGCTGAAGCAAGTCCTGTTGGAGCTCCTTGCTAACTAGTTAGAGGTTAGCAAACAAAAACCTTTTAAAGTGCAAATGGATGACATCACTATGGGGGGACGCCCCCGAGGTTCGCGCCCTTGCTGGTACAAAGTCTGGAGCGTGCGCGCGCACCCTTACATCATTGGGAACATGGCGGATCCATAGCGTCAGGCCAGCCAGGGGGAACAGGGACCAAGAGGCAGAGAGAAGACACTGCTGCACTGTCTGTCAGAGCCAAAGGGAGTCGCATCCCAGGTAGAGAGGGTGGAGCGAGGGGCGAGAAGAGGCACAAATGCAACACTAGGTAGGATGCTGTATTCTTTCAGTTTTACTCAGGATCTTGAAGCTGGAAATAAAGGCATATAGCCTGTACCAGCAAACACAGTATTCAGTTGCCGATTTGAGGAATCAGTTTCCTGAATCTAAATTAGTTCCTGAGCCGATTAAGAAGATCAAACACAGAAAGATGTGGACTTTGAGACTGTGCTTCATTGATCTATATGTGCTTGAGTTAGAGGCAGGTGAAGACCAAGCTACAGATGGAGAGGAGAAAGAAGTGAGATTCTGCAGTGTGCAAGATATGCACTGAATTCATGGGAGCAAACCAGCTTAATGGACTCATCCAAGGTGTGTGGTAAATTAAGCTGCTTATGACTGCAAGTTCACTGCTTGTGTTATTCAGACTGAAGTAAAATTAAGAAGTAGAAGTGATTTTGAACCCTGCTATTGAACCCTATGCACTGAATCTTCAAATCACACTGCTTGGAAATTCAAGAGAACTGTGAATTTCTGAGTTTGGTATTTGCCCAGAAACAAGTAATTTAAACCTTTTTTCAGAAATAGAAACTATCAGCTAAGTATAGAGGCTAATAAGAAAAAAGCAAAATTGCTTAACAAGTATTTCTTTTTGGTATTTACCATGGAAGGGCTTGAAGCAGGACCACATAAAATGAACACAAATAAGACTGGAAGTAAGGTAAAACTCAATCTATTTTAAGAACAACTTATTCATGAGAAGCTAACTAAAAAATTAGATAAGGCGATGGGGCACATCCAAGGGTACTAAGGGGAAGACTTTAAAAGCCCTAGATGCATAAATTCAGCTGGATTTACATGCGTAGGGGGGTTTCGTGCAGTGAGCCTATTTTGTATAGGCCCGGTGATGCGCACATGCCCCGGGGCTTGAAAAAGAGGCAGGGTGTGGGCAGTCCGGGGCGTGGGCGTGGCCAGAGGCCTCCATAGGGCCTCTAGGCTGGGGAATCACGTGCCGGCACTTGGCTAGCACACGCAACCTATGCCTGCCCAGAGGCAGGCACAACTTGTATAACAAAGGTTAGGGAGGGGGTTAGGTAGGGGAAGGGGTGGGAAGGTAGTGGGGGTGGAAGGAAAGTTCCCTCCGAGGCCGCTCCGATTTTCGAGTGGCCTCGGAGGGAAAAGGGAAAGCCATTGGGGCTCCCCTAGGGCTTGGCACGTGCAAGGTGCACAAGTGTGCACCCCCTTGAGTGCGCAGACCCCGGATTTTATAACATGCATGCGGCTGTACGCACATGTTATAAAATTGGGCATAGATATTAAAATCTGGCCCTAAGCAAATGTAGAGATGTCCTGGAAGCTCCATTGCCTGACCTTTTAATGTTTCTTTAGAGTTTGGGTAGAGTTTCAGGAGCCAGGTACAGGATGATAGAATTCCTGAAGCTGGGTCTCGGCTGAGAAGGCCCTCTGGAACTGGGTGCTGGCTGAGAAGAGTCTCTGATGCAGGGTGCTGGCTGAGAAGGGTCTCTGGAGCTGGGTGCTGGCTGAGAAGGGTCTCTGGTGCTGGTTGAGAAGAGTCTCTGGAACTGAGAGCTTGGGGGTAAGGGTGAAGTTCAGGAAACCCTGGAACAGCATGTGGGTATGCGTCGATGTGAATGCAGGAAAGCGTGGTCTGTTATACTGGAACTGAGTGCAGGTATGGATGGAATCAGGATAGCATGCAGGTAAGCGTGAGCTGGATGAGGGGAACCAGGGCAAGCAAGACTGGACTTCACACTGAAATTAGCAAGTAAATACTTACACGCACAGGCACGTGCTGGGGTCCCCAGCTGTGTAATTGTACTTCTGTTATAGATGACGTGCAAGTTATAAAATAAAGATAAATAGATTGGCGAGGTTCTAAGAGTCAGGGCTAACAGGGGAGAAGGGAGGTTATTAAACTGGGGGGGTTGAAAGTTCTGTTCTTTACTTGGGTGATCTGGGAACAATTATTGCAATTCCTACCTTAAACAAGAGAGAGAGTGAGAGAGTGAGACTGGTAGCTATAAGGCTTTCATATTAGGATGGTATGTTAGATGTTGGTTCCCAAGAGTTTTCTTCAGCACCAAAACCTTCCCAGGCAATCAAATACTCCCAACGTCTATGACCTCCAGGACCTCCCGGACCTGATAGACTGGGTTGTCCTCCGAAACTGTCTCCGGGGATTTTGGTGGTGCAGTATGGTACGAAGAAAGCACCAACGGCTTCAAGAGAGACACATGGAAGGAATTGTATATCAGGAGACTGGAAGGTAGTCATAGACAATAAGTAATAGGCCCAGACTTTCAACAGTAGATAAAGGACCAATGTACCTGGGTGCCAGTAGCATGGATGGGACCCAAAGGCGGATGTGGCAAGTGCTGAGCCAGACCCGGTCCCCCGAGTTAAAGAGGGGAGCCAGACGGAGATGCTTGTCAGAAGTGTGTTTGGCCAAGTCAGCGGCCTTTTGCAAATTGGCATTGGTGGTCTCCCATAGGTCATGCATCTGGCCTGCAGTGAGTTGCGTTGCAGGGGAGGGTACCGACAATGGCAACAGTAATGGCAACCTAGGATGTCTCCCATAGACCACTAGGAACGGGAATGATCCAGTAGCAGAGTGGACATGTGAGTAGTGGGAAAACTCCGCCCAAGGTAACAGTGAAGACCAATCATCTTGGCGGCTTCCCACAAAGGATCGGAGAAAGGTCTTCAGCCCCCAATTCAGCCGTTCGGCTTGTTCATTCCCTTGTGGGTGAAAGGCCATGGTGAAGTCCAATCATACCCCAAATTTCTTGCATAAGGCACACCAGTATTTGGCCGTAAATTGGGGGACTCGGTTGGATGCAATGTGCCGGGGAAGGCCATGCAGACAAAATATGTGCAGAGTAAATAGTCGTTCCAATTCAGGAGCGGAGGGTAGTTTTGGTAGAGGAATAAAATGTGCCATTTTAGATAATCTGTCAACCACGACCCATATCACATGATTGCCAGAGAAGGTAGGAAGGTCTACCATGAAGTCCTAGGTAGGTGCCAGAGAAGGTAGGAAGGTCTACCAAGAAGACCCATGAAGGTCTAGCTCAGAACCACGTCCCAGAACTTGAATCATTCTCGCTTTTATAATCATATCAAACAACTCCTAATTTTATCCTTGGTCTCACAATTCCAAATCATTAAATATTTGAGCATGCTACACCAATACCTCTTAATCCAGATGTAACCTCAGTTTTTGAAGTCTTCACTCCTATAGAAATAACCGCCTGTTCTTATTTACTTAATCCTATTCTGTAGACGTAAACTTTTCATGAAGACTGTAATCTGTAAGCACCTGTATTTATTATAAGAATTTGTATTTACTATTTATATTTATTATTTAGCTATTAACATTGTTCTGTTACCACTTGGTACTATTTCTCTCCTTTACCTCAAACTCTAAGTTCCTACTAAGTTAGCCATGTTATTTATACCCAATCGTTGGATGTAATTGTATATTTGTTTAATTGTTCAATCTGTTTGATGTAATTTTCTGTTCCTTGTTCTGTGTAAACCGAAGTGGTATGCACTAGTGCATGAACTCCGGTATATAAAAGCCTTTAAATAAATAAATAAATAAAGTCCGTGGAAATATGTGTCCATGATTTCTGAAGGGCAGGAAGAGGCTGGAGTAGTCCCCAAGCCCGACAAGGCAGGGGCTTTTTCTGAGCACAAGTTGGGCAAGAGTCAACATAGCACTTCACATCCTGGTCCACCAATAGTATCTGGACAATAGCTCCAAGGTTCGAGGTCTGCCAGGGTACCCGGAAGAAAGAGAGTCATGGGCCCAAGCAAGTACTTTTGTCGCTGGCGGAGGGGAACTAACATCTTCCCTTGTGCTATAGTGTCCGTAGCCACTAGTTGGACTTTGGCAGGATCCAAGATGTAGTGGGTTACCTCAGGTGCATCTTCAGCCTCGTGCAGCTGGAAAGTGCATCTGCTCGTGTGTTTTTAGCTGCAGGACTGTAACGTAGCATGAAGTTGAAATGACTGAAGAAAAGCGACCACCAGGCCTGGCATGGATTTAGCTGTTGACCCTTACTGAGGAACTCAAGGTTCTTATTGTCGGTGTAAACTGTAACGGAGTGTTGTGCCCCTCTAACCATTGTCTCCATTCTTCAAAAGCCATTTTGATGGCTAAAAGTTCCTTGTCTCCTATTCTATAATTCTTCTCCGTGGGGGAAAACTTGTGGGAAAAGAAAGAGCAGGGGAGAAGAGTCCCTTGAGGAGAGTGTTGGCTGAGTACCACCCCTACCGCAAAGTCAGAGGCATCCACTTCCACGATAAATGGATGAGCTGGATTGGGGTGTAGAAGACATTTCTCTTGGAAAAATGCCCTCTTCAATTCGTTGAAGGCGTGGATGGCTTCATCTGGCCACTGCTTAGAATTAACTCCCTTCTTAGATAATGCCATTAGGGGTGCTACTACGCGTGAGTGGTGGGGAATGAAATTCCGGTAGAAATTGGCGAAACCAAGAAATCGTTGGAAAGAATGAAGTCACACAGGTTGCGGCCACTCCTGGATGCTGGTTAATTTGTCCAGTCCATACGGAAGCTGGTGGTAGATACGATGAAGCCCAGGAAAGGCAGGGATTCCTGTTCAAAGAGACATTTTTCTAATTTAGCAAATAGACAGTGTTCTCTTAGACATTGGAGAACCCGACAAACGTCCATGCAATGTGTACTCAAGTCCTTGGAATAAATCAGGACGTCATCGAGGTAGACAATTACCCATTTATGGAGCATATCCCGGAATATGTCGTTCATTAAATTTTGGAACACCACGGGTGCATTGCAGAGTCCAAATGGCATTATTAGATATTCATAATGGCCATCACGCATATTAAACGCCATCTTCCACTCATCTCTGTGTTTTATTTGGACCAGATTGTAGGCCCCACGAAGGTCCAATTTAGAGAATACCTTGGCTCCATGGAGGTGGTCCAGTAGTTCGGGAATCAAAGGAAGTGGATAATGATCCCTTTAAGTGATCACATTGAGTCGCCTGTAGTCTATACAGGGTCTTAGAGAACTGTCCTTCTTGGTTACAAAGAAGAAGCCTGCCCCTGCTGGAGAAGAAGATGGGTGAATAAAACCCTGGTTGAGGTTTTCTTTTATGTACTTAGACATTGCCTGTGTCTCAGGTAGGGAAATCGTATATATCCATCCACGGGGCGGAATTGTGCTGGGTAGTAGGTTAATGGAGCAGTCGAAGGACAGATGCTCCGGAAAGGTCTCCACCTCCTCCTTGGAGAACACATCAGCAAAGTTACTGTACTAAGGAGGTAACTGAAGGGTAGTGCTAGCAAGCACCAACTGTGGTCGAGGTCTTGGTTGAAGGCAGGTAGAAAAACAGTCAGTACCCAAGGCTGTGATCTGCAGGGTCTGCCAATCCTCTGACTCCACCTCTTTTATGTTATTACTTCTTTCTGGGTTATACTGTAATGCTTTGTTCCCAAATAAATGTAAATAAAAAAAATAAAATATACAAGTTCCTCTTCCAGTCCCAACCACTTTTTTGTTCTTATTCTACCTGCATCTGCCACTATAAATATTCTTTTTCTGCTTTGCAGATACTTTGGGGATATTCATGCCACTCTTGTTGCTGCCTTTTCAGCTATTTTGGTGCCTTCACTGCCATGGGCTGATCATACAACTATTGTTGGTTGGCTTTGCAGTTTTCATGTTACCGTGTGTGTTTTGATCACTGTGTGCTGTTTGCAATTCTCCATACACTATACCTTAGGTATTTTGATGTCTCCTTGCTGTTTGTGATACCCCACATTCTATGCCTTGGGGATTTTGACGCTTACATACTGTTTGAGATTCCCTCTAGTCTACATTTTGGGGATTTTGATGCATCTGTGCTTTCTGCAATACCCTATACTCTAATGTTTGAGGTTTTTTATGTGTCTATGATGTTTGTGACCACATATTCTATACTTTGGGAATTTTGATGTCTCTAAACTGTATGCCTTAGGTATTTTGTTGTCTCCTTGCTGTTTGTGATACCCCATACGCTATGCTTTGGAGGGTTTTGATGCTTCTGCACTGTTAGAAATTCCCTACAGTCTTTACTTTGAGGGGGGGGGTGGGGTTAATCCTTCTGTGCTGTCTGCAATATCATGCACTCTATACTTTAGGATTTTGATGCATCTGTGCTGTATGCAATTAACCATACTCTATGCCTTGGGGGAAGGGGGTTGATGTCTCTGTGGTTTTTGCAGTTATTTAAACTCCATGACTTGGGGGTTTTGATGCTTCTGTGCTGTTTATGAAACCCTGCACTCTGTGCTTTGTGGGTTATCATCCCTCTGTAGTTTGCAGTTCCACACATTGTAAGCTTTAGGGATCTTGATATCATTCTGTTAGACAGTTAATAATTTATTGACTGCTTCACTGTCTTCCTATTAGTCCCTCCAGTCTCAACTGACAGTGAAAAGACCAACCCCTTTTCAGAAAATTGTACTTTCAGAAATCTGAAAGGGAATTGGCCCTTTTACTGACAGTTGACCGTGGAGAGACCAATCCACTGTCAATGAGTGAACAGCTCTACTGGAGAAGGAGAGGGTTCCTGAAAGACCAATTTTTTAAAAGATGAAAGTGGGGATTTGGAAAAGGATGGAGGACTCAATGCACCAGCCAGACCCAACCTTACCCAAACTCAGTCTGACGCTACCTAAGCCCAACCCAGCAGCTCTGCTCTGCTACTTGAACTTGATTGGCCTGCTCTGCTCTTGGGGGGAGGGATGACTCACCTGGCCGCCCTAGCATGGATTTCCAGTCCTATGGATATGCAAATTGGCTCTGAGTATAAAAACATGCTTTTTAGTTTTAGTGTGTTTAGTGTGCATTAGCTACTGCATTCCACAGAGACACTGATTTTTGCCACCAGTACTAACCAAACCCCTTGCTAAAATTTAACTCCAGTTTTAATGCTGGTTTTTATTACAACAGCTTCAATGTGCATTATTTGTGCTAGGGCATACTATTTTACCTTTTAATGTGCAAAGAAGACTTTGAAAAATGTTTTCGCTTTGTTGATAGTAAAATTTTGAAACATTTTAGTTCCACTTATCGTTATTGAGTTACTGCAATGCAACATATGCAAAGCACTTCATTAACTATTAGCTCAAAGTAAAACTGCATATAGATTTTGCTGTGCAAGGCCCAATTTCACAAAAACTTTACCTGTCAATGAGATGCATTTAAACATTTTTCTAAATTTCTTGCAGACAAACCATACGTGCTATTTTTCTTCTGGCTTATTTGCATCTAAGTCAGAATTGAAAAATAGCACATAATATTTTGCCAATAGTACATGAAATCTTACTTTAATCCATTGGCCTCCTATTAACACAAGCTTTGACAATTCTGATTTTGTGCACATTTGGTCTTCCCTTTCTTTGACTATAGGTCATAGGTTACATAGTGCCCACGCTTGAGTTTTTTTGAAAGAAGGGCTTTTACTGCTTATTTACTTTCACTCTTATAGGTAGTGCTCAGTTATAATCTGCAGAAGGTCTCACTTTTTTTTTTTAACCTTCTACTACATATCACTTCCATTGCACTATTCAACATACACAGTGCTGTAGAAATCTGCATAAGCAATAGCCCCTGCTCAGTTGAGCATACAATCTAATCAAGACCAGCATGCCAGACAAAAAGACTTTGGGAATTTCATTTCAAGCATTCAATAATATTCTCTAAGTAAACATTATTTAATTGTCTCCCACAGTCATCTGTACTGTACATCTTTATTTGAACTATGTGATAGTACAACTTTCATATTATAATCGTATCTTTATATTTACATTTTCTCCTTCAAAGTGCTTACAAGCCCTTTCCATTGATTCTCTTGAGAGAGGCTTTGAGAAGGAAACATGTGTCAAGTTTCCTCCTGTGGGCTTTCATTTCCATGTTTCCCGCTTGGATAGCCTTTCATCATTTTCATGTTCATGTTGTTTCACATTGTTATCCCACGTCATTAGTCAACTTTCTGATACATATATATCTTTTAAAATATGTTTTCTTTCATTGTGTTCATTTTAATGCCCATTTCTTCTTACTTAGTTTTACTTTGTTACATCAAATTTCCAATGGTCTAAAACCATTGCTTTGTCCTATATTATATACATTCAAAATATTCTTTGTAGATTGCAGGAAACTTCTTATTTTGTGGATACATTTTATAATGAAAATGTGCTTTGTCTTAAAGTGATCTGATTGCTACAGAATCATTGTTATTTGTTAATCATAGAGCAGTGTGATGCAAAATCTCATACTATTGCAGTTTAAGAAAGCATAGTTGGAGCTACACCCTTTTGCTTAGGAGGGAATCAGGGAGTAGGACCTCTCCAATCATTTCCTGACACCCCCATCCACAATTATAGCTGGAACAAGAATTGAAACAGCATCAGGATAAACTGCTGGAGGATGCTCAGCAAGAGAAAGCATTTCTCTGCCTTGAACTTATGCTTCTCCCTCCATCTGCCTGTTGTCTCTCCAGTACTTGTGCTGAATACACAGAACCAGCCATTAGACCAGGGGTGGGCACTTCCGGTCCTCGAGGGCCACAAACCAGTCTGGTTTTTGGGATATCCCTAATGAATATGCATGGCATAGATTTGCATACAACTGAGGCAGAGTGCATGCAAATCTCTCTCATGCATATTCATTAAGGATATCCCAAAAACCAGACTGGTTTGTGGCCCTCGAGGACCGGAAGTGCCCACCCCTGGTCTAATGGCTGTCCTAAAGATGCACTCTGAGGACATTTCTCCTTCCATACACTCCATGCTGGTTATCATCCTAGAGTCTGTCTCCTTTATCCCAAGTACATGAGGCTTATGTTTTCAAATGAAACCATTGCCTGCCTGTTCTGAGTGCTCTCCTATTTAGAAGCTGCAGGTTTCTATATAGTTCTTTCAGTGTGTCCGGGAATGTAGGGTGCTTACAGCAAAGGAGTTGATCCTTCGAAATAAAGAGAGAGGATTAAGCTTTGTAACTGGAGCATATGCATCCCTTTTGATGCCATTAGAAAAGTTAGGATCCATTACAGTAAGGAACTTACCCTCAAACTCCCCTGCCCTACATTTTGCTACTGGCTCACCAAATCCCAATCTTTCCAAAAGATTAAGGTGTTGTTGACCCCCCCCCCCCCCCCAACATGGTCTCATTCCTGCTAGACCCAAAGATTAGGGATGTGAATCGTGTCCTCGATCGTCTTAACGATCGATTTCGGCTGGGAGGGGGAGGGAATCGTATTGTTGCCGTTTGGGGGGGTAAAATATCGTGAAAAATCGTGAAAAATCGTGAAAAATCAAAAAAACGTAAAATCGCAAAACCGGCACATTAAAACCCCCTAAAACCCACCCCCAACCCTTTAAATTAAATCCCCCACCCTCCCGAACCCCCCCCCCCCCAAATGACTTAAATAACCTGCGGGTCCAGTGGCGGTCCGGAACGGCAGCGGTCCGGAACGGGCTCCTGCTACTGAATCTTGTTGTCTTCAGCCGGCGCCATTTTCCAAAATGGCGCCGGCGCCGGCAGGAGATCGACTGCAGGAGGTCGTTCAGCGAGGCGCCGGAACCCTCGCTGAACGACCTCCTGCAGTCGATCTCCTGCCGGCGCCATTTTCCGTACGAAAACGATTCGCGGCGGGAAATCGCTCCCTGACCCCCGCTGGACCTCCAGGAACTTTTGGCCAGCTTGGGGGGGGCCTCCTGACCCCCACAAGACTTGCCAAAAGTCCAGCGGGGGTCCGGAAGGACCTCCTGCCGTCCAATCGTGTTCGTCTATGGCCGCCGCCATTTTTCGGCGCCATTTTGGAAAATGGCGCCGGCTGAAGACAACAAGATTCAGTAGCAGGAGCCCGTTCCGGACCGCTGCAGTTCCGGACCGCCGCTGGACCCGCAGGTTATTTAAGTCATGGGGGGGGGGGTTCGGGAGGGGGGGATTTAATTTAAAGGGTCGGGGGTGGGTTTTAGGGGGTTTTAGTGTGCCGGCTCACGATTCTAACGATTTATAACGATAAATTGTTAGAATCTCTATTGTATTGTGTTCCATAACGGTTTAAGACGATATTAAAATTATCGGACGATAATTTTAATCGTCCTAAAACGATTCACATCCCTACCAAAGATCCTCCAACCACTCAGCTTGCAACATCCTAGAGGCTCCATTGATACCTGTGTGAATACAGACACTATGTGCTGCTGACAAGGGCCAGATGTACTAAACATTTTCCCAAGGACACAAAATTGTGAAAACCCTTTAGCACATCTGACCCAAAGCAGCAAGGCAATTACATCGGGCATATCTTTCTGGAGGAAGTAAAATACAATTGCTTCTGGCAGTTTCAGGACATGATCTTTTAGAAACAGGTGTTTTTCATTATTTGTCTTCTGCACATCTGTTGCTAATGCACTCTGTACTTCAGTTAGCAAGCTCCACGCAAGTACAGCGTATAGAGTCAGGCTTCTACCTTGGTCATTTATTCCAACAAAGAATCAAAATTCAGATAAGAAAGCAAAGAAAAAATGAACCACCACAGCAGCATCACAACTGTTTTGTGTGAATCCTCATGAGATTGATGGGGATACCGCTTAACGTATTACAATGGCCAGGTCCATTTAAATAGGTTAAGTCCAAAGTTAAAAAAAACTCAAAAAGAGCAAAAATTGATTCCCACGTCGTATCAAACTTCACAAAAAAATGAAATCCAAATGAAAACATCTATCCACTGTCGCCAACTATGTTATTCTCTAGTCTACTTCTACTGAATCCATTTCATTAATATTTTTCTGTTTTTTATTTTTTATTTTAGTGTTTTTAATTTATTAAATTATACCGCATCAGCAAGCCTGTCGGTGTGTCTCAGTACAAACTTCAAGACCGCACAGACTAATCAATCGTTTGCAGTATTATTTGGTGTAAAACGTACCTCCCGCTTTATAACAACGGTGTTTTAGGGTAAGGGTATCTGTATATTTAATAAATTAAAAACATTAAAAATAAAAAACAGAAAAATATTAATGAAATGGAATCAGTAGGGATGGAAATTTGTTTGTATAGTTCTGTGTATAGCAGAGTGAAAGAAAAAATATTTTTTAAAAACTGCATAGCTATAACAGTTAGCAGCTGAGATCCCATCCAGCACTGGAGATCCCAGCACAAATTTCAATCAAATGCTGTCTTGCAGAGTCCATAGATGGCATGGCCACAGACCCATTAGTCCTGATAAACATGGCAAAGGCAGGCTAACATTTCTTTTCCTACCCACAAAACATCATGCCCTGTGAACGGATTACAATGTGCATGCAGACTTTACTGCTATGTGGGGTGTTTGAAAATTAACTTCCCTATGATTAAATATATTTCTTGGAACTCTTCTAATCTAGGTTGGTAAGGTAAGAAAGCAGTCTATTGTAATCTTTAAATAGCATACATATTATTTGAATGGAATATTCACTCCATCAATCAAGGCAACAACATTTAGGGGTCAGTTTTCAAAGAATAATGTGAGTTTTTTACATCTAAAATGGGAATGTATATGCATTAGGGTTGTGAATCGTTTTCCATATCGTCTTAACGATAGAAATCGTGTGGCAGGGCAAGAAAATCGTCTTAGGCACGATTTTTTAGTTAAAAAATTGTTAAAAATCGTTTTTTTCCGATTAGTGCGCACTAACTCGAGTTAGTGCGCACTAACTGGGAGTTAGTGCGCACTAACTGAAAATGATACAATTTGACACTTTTCAGGTCAGTTAAGGTCAGTTTAGGAATGAATATGTATTCCTATTGGCTGCCCTCTTATTTATTCATGTTACCAAGTTTCCTACTGACAGTATATGGGGGATGGGAAATGGAAACAGTTGGTAGCTTGACAAAACAAGTAATGTGATCAGTCAATGTGACTAGAACTTGTGCCCTAACCCTGATACCAGGGGTATTGTGATCTTCCTGCACACAGTGCCCTATCCCTAATACCAGGGGTGTTGTGATCTTCCTGCACACAGTGCCCTATTCCTGATACTGGGGGTGTTGTGATCTTCCTGCACACAGTGCCCTATTCCTGATACCGGGGGTGTTGTGATCTTCTAGCACACATCCCGATATCAGGGATAGGGCACTGCATGCAGGAAGATCACAACACTCCTGGTATTAATAGGGATAGGGCACTGCATGCAGGAAGATCATAACACTCCTGGTATTAATAGGGATAGGGCACTGCATGCAGGAAGATCACAACACCCCTGGTATCAGGGATAGGGCACTGTGTGCAGGAAGATCACAATACCCTGGAGGAGTGAGGGTCAGGCAGCTCCCCCCTGTCTGTGAAGCCAGCCTCTCACTAGTAATGCAGGGAGGGAGCTGTCTCAGACTTCACCATCCTCCCCCCCCCCCCTTACCCACACACCATTCACTAGCTGGGACATGGGGGAAGTCAGGAGTGAGGGACAGGCAGCTCCCCCCTGTCTGTGAAGCCAGCCTCTCACTAGTAATGCAGGGAGGGAGCTGTCTCAGACTTCACCATCCTCCCCCCCCCTCACCCACACACCATTCACTAGCTGGGACATGGGGGAAGTCAGGAGTGAGGGTCAGGCAGCTCCCCCCTGTCTGTGAAGCCAGCCTCTCACTAGTAATGCAGGGAGGGAGCTGTCTCAGACTTCACCATCCCCCCCCCCCCTCACCCACACACCATTCACTAGCTGGGACATGGGGGAAGTCAGGAGTGAGGGTCAGGCAGCTCCCCCCTGTCTGCGAAGCCAGCCTCTCACTAGTAATGCAGGGAGGGAGCTGTCTCAGACTTCACCATCCTCCCCCCCCCCCTCACCCACACACCATTCACTAGCTGGGACATGGGGGAAGTCAGGAGTGAGGGTCAGGCAGCCCCCCCCTGTCTGTGAAGCCAGCCTCTCACTAGTAATGCAGGGAGGGAGCTGTCTCAGACTTCACCATCCACCCCCCCCCCCCCTCACCCACACACCATTCACTAGCTGGGACATGGGGGAAGTCAGGAGTGAGGGACAGGCAGCTCCCCCCTGTCTGTGAAGCCAGCCTCTCACTAGTAATGCAGGGAGGGAGCTGTCTCAGACTTCACCATCCTCCCCCCCCCCTCACCCACACACCATTCACTAGCTGGGACATGGGGGAAGTCAGGAGTGAGGGTCAGGCAGCTCCCCCCTGTCTGTGAAGCCAGCCTCTCACTAGTAATGCAGGGAGGGAGCTGTCTCAGACTTCACCATCCTCCCCCCCCCCTCACCCACACACCATTCACTAGCTGGGACATGGGGGAAGTCAGGAGTGAGGGTCAGGCAGCTCCCCCCTGTCTGCGAAGCCAGCCTCTCACTAGTAATGCAGGGAGGGAGCTGTCTCAGACTTCACCATCCTCCCCCCCCCCCCTCACCCACACACCATTCACTAGCTGGGACATGGGTGAAGTCAGGAGTGAGGGTCAGGCAGCTCCCCCCTGTCTGTGAAGCCAGCCTCTCACTAGTAATGCAGGGAGGGAGCTGTCTCAGACTTCACCATCCTCCCCCCCCCCCCCGCCCCCACACACCATTCACTAGCTGGGACATGGGGGAAGTCAGGAGTGAGGGTCAGGCAGCTCCCCCCTGTCTGTGAAGCCAGCCTCTCACTAGTAATGCAGGGAGGGAGCTGTCTCAGACTTCACCATCCTCCCCCCCCCCCCTCACCCACACACCATTCACTAGCTGGGACATGGGGGAAGTCAGGAGTGAGGGTCAGGCAGCTCCCCCCTGTCTGTGAAGCCAGCCTCTCACTAGTAATGCAGGGAGGGAGCTGTCTCAGACTTCACCATCCTCCCCCCCCCCCTCACCCACACACCATTCACTAGCTGGGACATGGGGGAAGTCAGGAGTGAGGGTCAGGCAGCTCCCCCCTGTCTGTGAAGCCAGCCTCTCACTAGTAATGCAGGGAGGGAGCTGTCTCAGACTTCACCATCCTCCCCCCCCCCTCACCCACACACCATTCACTAGCTGGGACATGGGGGAAGTCAGGAGTGAGGGTCAGGCAGCTCCCCCCTGTCTGTGAAGCCAGCCTCTCACTAGTAATGCAGGGAGGGAGCTGTCTCAGACTTCACCATCCTCCCCCCCCCCCCCCTCACCCACACACCATTCACTAGCTGGGACATGGGGGAAGTCAGGAGTGAGGGTCAGGCAGCTCCCCCCTGTCTGTGAAGCCAGCCTCTCACTAGTAATGCAGGGAGGGAGCTGTCTCAGACTTCACCATCCTCCCCCCCCCCCCCTCACCCACACACCATTCACTAGCTGGGACATGGGGGAAGTCAGGAGTGAGGGTCAGGCAGCTCCCCCCTGTCTGCGAAGCCAGCCTCTCACTAGTAATGCAGGGAGGGAGCTGTCTCAGACTTCACCATCCTCCCCCCCCCTCACCCACACACCATTCACTAGCTGGGACATGTGGGAAGTCAGGAGTGAGGGTCAGGCAGCTCCCCCCTGTCTGTGAAGCCAGCCTCTCACTAGTAATGCAGGGAGGGAGCTGTCTCAGACTTCACCATCCTCCCCCCCCCTCACCCACACACCATTCACTAGCTGGGACATGGGGGAAGTCAGGAGTGAGGGTCAGGCAGCTCCCCCCTGTCTGTGAAGCCAGCCTCTCACTAGTAATGCAGGGAGGGAGCTGTCTCAGACTGGTATCAGGGTTAGGGCACTGTGTGCAGGAAGATCACAACACTCCTGGTATTAATAGGGATAGGGCACTGTAAGAGATGACTGTAGTAGATTGAATAAAGATCTGATGTTTCTGCTCTCCTCACACCAAACAAAAACAACACACAAGCAGAGAAGCCCTTCTTACAAAGCTGAGCTAGTGAGTTAAGTAGGAGGAAAAGTAAACATACTGGTGCCAGTGTGGCTACTTAAAAAATACACTTACCAACAATCAATTACATATATTTGAACTGTGTACAGTTCCAGCCAGGACCACCTTTCTAAAATGCACAGTGATTGGCAAATTCAACATGCACTAGCATTTCAGGTGCCTGCTAACAAAAATAATAAACAAACAAGTTCTAGTCACGTGAGTGCTGATCATTACATTACTTTTTTTGTCAAGCTTCCAACTGTTTCCATTTCACATCCCCCCAACCATATTGGTAACATCAATAGATAAGAGCACAGCCAGCCAATAGGAATACATACATACATATTCATTCCTAAGTGATCTTTACTGACCTGGGAAGTGTGAACACTTTGTTTCATTTTCTGTTGGTGTTCGTTAGTTTCCAGTTCCATTTCCCATCCCCCCAACCATCACCTCAGTGGTAACCTTGGTAATATCAATAGATAAGAGGGCAGCCAGCCAATAGGAACACATATTCATTCCTAACTGACCTTCAGTGACCTGGAAGTGTTTATTTGTATCATTTTCAGTTAGTGCGCACTAAATCGAGTTAGTGCGCACTAACAGGGAGTTAGTGCGCACTAACACGATTTAACGATTTTTAACGATAAATCGTTAGAATTTCTATTGTATCGTGTTCTATAACGATTTTAGACAATATAATCATTATCGGACGATAATTTTAATCGTTGAAAAACGATTCACATCCCTAATATGCATAAGTCTGGTAGAAACACACAGCTAATTTTAACAAGGACAGGCATACATATGTACTGGCATTGTCATGAGAACAAGTATACTCGTACAAAAAGGATGTGTTGAGGAATTCTGGGGCATGGAAGTTTGTGAACAGTTCAGGGTTTTGTAATTGGCGCATTCATCATTTATGTCATCAAATATGTTGTTCTGGGTTCAGACCAGGTACACTGGCATTCTTCCTAGGGGCTCTGTCCCTAGGACTTATCTCACTGGGGTCTATACTGTTGGTTACCTGAGGGGCATGACACTTGCATACACACACACACACACACACACACACACACACACACACACACACACACACACTGCTTGAACCCAAGAGCTTATTCCTCACACAAATAGCCACACACAAACTTTGATTTAGTACAGCATGTTTCCAGGTATTCAGGGAAGTAAATTTATTTGAGCAATAAGTGGATAGAACAATAAAATCAGATCAAACAGAAGAATTAGTTGCAGATAATAACAATTGCTTCATATATATAAAGCTTACATGTTTCCAAAGGATCAGTCTGTGCTATTACATCCAGAAGCACTCTCTCCCTCTCTAGCTGTTATTTCTCCTTATACACTAAGGGGTAGATATTCAAAAGCCATTTAGACAAATAAATATAAAGTTATCCATCTAAATGGCTAAGCTACTATTTTAAAAAGCTATATTATAACTATATTATAGCTATAGTATAGCTATTTCAAAAAGCTATATTATATCCAGATAATGAGTTATCTGGCTAAAAGGGAGGAGGAATAGCCTAGTGGTTAGAGCAGTGGCCTATGAGCCAGGAGACCAAGTTTCAAGTCCCCTTGTGACCTTGGGCAAGTCACTTTACCCTACATTGCCTTAGGTACAAGAACTTAGATTGTAAGCCCGCTGGGGATAGGGAAATACCTACAGTACCTGAATGTAAACCGGTGTGATATCTCAATTGAGATCAAATGTCAGTATATAAAAAAAACAATAAATAAATATAATAGAGCTGGTTAAGTTGGGTGCATTCTAGAGGCAGGTAATAGGTGTTCCTGGGAGAAACGGAGTTAGCCAGTTACACTGACTGGATAACTCAGATATTCAAGTTATCCGGTTAACCTAACCAGCTAACTCAAGCCATGCCATAGGGCTGGTCTAAAATTAGCCAGATACACCTCACTAACTTTAAGATATTCAGTGGTGCTGCATGCTGCTGAATATCACTGTTAAGTTAGCCAGATAGATATATACGGCTGACTTAACTAACCGCTCAGCAGCCAAATATGGACACCTAAATGCTTGGGAGACCAGCAGTGTTTCCTAGAGGTGTGCAAAGCTCAAACCTTTTGGTTCGGGCTTCATTTTCGGCCTGCTGCGGGAAATTTCGTATTTCCTGCTGTTCAGGTCTTTGTAATTCGGGGGACCAAAATTTCGGGTTAGTGTGCCCTAACTCCCATTAGAGCACGCTAATATTCTAACATTAGCACACACTTACATGAAAACTGAATTTTCCCGAAATTTAAGGAAAATTTGTTTCAGTTTTTGGGTTCCCCGAACCAGGATGAATTAGGCAATTTTGTTGAAATTGCCAAATTCGTCCTAAACAATTGCACATCCCTAGTGCTTCCTCCCTCTGTGTTCTTATCATTTTCAGGCATAGCTCTGTGGCCTTCATTCTCTCAGACTTTAGTATCTGTTAATTACCTAGTTTCTCACTATAGAACTACTGGCATAACTACAATAAACATATTCTTTCCTGTTCATAAGCATGTCACAGAGAAACACAGTAAATATGAGTTCACTTGGAGTTTGGCCTGTGGCCTTCAAATTGGTCTGTGTCGGGTAAGAACTCTGACTCCTTATGGCCTAACCTCTAAATACATCCTCAGCCAGAAATAATTCCATTACATATGTACAGACAGTTATATATCTGCTATTTAAGGTGCAAAATTTAAACCTCCTTACCTTTTAAGACTTGGTGCATGGAACTAGAATAGTATATTGGAGATTGATGGGACTTCTGGAGACTGTTTGGAGTGCTTGTGTGGTAAAGGATTGATTTTTTGATCTGTATACAGTTTCTGTGATTTGTTTGCCATTTGTTCTATGCTTGGCAATGTGTTTGTCTTTTCTGTTTGTCACTCAAAGTGTCTCAGGCTTTTTCTTTCTGCGTTTGTGTGCCTTAGAGTATGTGTAGCTGTATTTGCAGAGTGTCTGTAGCTGAGAGTGTGCTGGTGATTGGTCTGACTATATATTAGTGCTGAGACTGAGTCTTACTATTGGTGGTAGGAAGTACACAAGTATACAAGTGTGGATCAGATGGAAGGATTATTTTTAGACATTGAGAGAATTTTTTGGAGCTTTTTGATCTCAATCTGAAGGATTCATCATCCCTTCCAGGAGGGCCTTGCAGTTCAGCTTGTTTGATTTTCTAACAGTCTTATTATCTACAATAAAATCTTGGCTCACACATAACAGACTTACCATAAATTTCCAAAACACTGAAATCATTATTTTGGGTCATAGTCCACCATAGCAAATTGTTACTTCCTTTAAATTTGAAACCCACACTCTTACATTCTCCATGAAATCTCAGATTAAAGCTACTATTTAACCTTCACATGCTAAACTTGCATGCTTTGCTATATAAAACCCCTTCTAGAACCCACAGATTTTCAAACTGAACTGCAGGCACTTATCCTTATAGGTTTAGATTATTGTAACTCTCTCTACATAGGTTTCCCTCAGTACTCATTAAGGTCATTGCAATTAGTTCAAAGTTCTGCTGCACGCCTCCTCACTGGGACTAGATTACAAGATCATATTGCACCTGTCACTGCAAAGGTTGTCTATTCAATGATGCATACACTACAAGATTGCTGTCATTGTCCATAGTTTACTTAACAATGTTTCCTCTCCCTGGATTAGTTCCAAATTACATTTTTACATTTCCACTAGAACCTTCAGGTCTGTGAACACATTCCTCCTCAATGTTCCAGCTGCAAAACAGATTAACTTATCCATCATGAGTAAAAAAGCTTTCTCTATTGCTGACCCTTTGCATGGAACTTGCTTCCCCTTTCTGTACAGTCTATTACTGATTCCAAAATGTTTATGAAAGCATTAAAAATAAATTTGTTTATGCAGGTTTTGTTAGGATCGTGGACCCTTGAGCCAGCTGAGACAAATGAACACTCACCATGGGGAGGCCCACTGTGGGTGTCAAAGCCGGGAGGCGGCACAGAGCAGGAGACCGAAGGGATCCTCACCACTGGAAGCCCAAGGTCCTCCCAGGAGGAGCTCGTGAGGACCCGAGCCACTTGGACTTACATGCTGTCTCCTAAAGGCTGAAGAGGAGTTCCTGAAGGTTGAGAAGTGATGGGCCGGAGCCAGGAGGCCGGCTGGAACTTGACCACTGGAAGATCACGGTCCCCCTGAGAGGAGCTGATGAGGACCCGAGCCACTTGGACTTAGGAGGGCCTCCTGGACGAGAGCCGGAGTCAGGAACCAGAGGAGCAAAGCTGGAATCAGAAGCCATAGACGAGCCGAGGTCAGAAGCCAGTAATCAGAAGCCGAAGACAGAAGCCAGTAGCCAGAAGCCGAATCAGGAGCCAGTAGTCAAAGCCGAGGTGTTGTGACTGTTGCTGCCCGATGTCTCCACTACGCCCACCTTACCTCTTTGGCGACTCCCTCCTTGCTTGATGGAAGATTGGCCGTTGCGGCGTCATCTTGCCGACCTCCTCCGGCATCCCCGGACCGGCTAGACGCTGCACTCTGCCATGTTTCCCAGAAGCCTAAGGGCGCACGCGGTGTGGCCCCGACTCAAGTACCAGCAGTGGAGCGAACCTCAGGGGCATCTCCCTGAGATGACATCATCCTCACCGGATACTTAAGGTCTGAATTCGCTAACTAATTGAGTTAGTAAAGGATCGGAAAGGATTTCCTAGCTTCCTCCAGGTATCGCTGTGGATAAGATTCGCTCTCCACATACCTTGCTACTCTGCCTCCTCGGACTTTACCAGAGGTACCCGCTCCTCGGGGGCCTCGCTCTCTCTCTCTCTTGTTTTTCAGGTTGCAGTCTGGAACCGGTACTCGCTTCTCGAGGGCCCATGTTCCCAGACTTGCTACTGAATACCACTTCTGCCAGGAAGTCTTTGCTGCCTACAACACCAGTGAGTTACTATCTCTCTCTCAGAGCATTCCCTGGAATCAGGTACTCGCTCCTCGAGGGCCTAATTCATTTCCAGCTCCTGGGCTGCTTCTAAGAGACTATTGTGTGAGTGTTACCATCAAGGTTCTATTACTGAACTCTGCATACCCTGCCTACTCACTATATTCAGTTTCTCTACAGCTCAGTTATCCAGGATCGCTGTTCCAGTGTCTGAGGGACTACAGCCCAGCCGGGCACTTCCAGCTCACTGCTGCCACCTTTGGTGGTTCAATATACTGTTTAATAAAAGAACTAGTGTGTGTCTGTCTCCAAACTCTGAGCCTGACCAGTGGTCCCTCTCGGGATCTTCCCCCAGGGGTGTGGTCATCTGCCACTGGCCCAAGGATCCACCCACAACTATCTCAAACACTAACACGAGGTCAGAAGCCAGAAGTCAGAAGCTGAAGACAGAAGCCAGTAATCGGGAGCCGGAAGCCGAAGCCAGTAGTCCAAGGCCGAGGTCAGAAGTCTGGGGTCAATAGCCAGAGGACGAAAGCAGCAACTAGTAGCTCTCAAGGAGAGCGAACCTTGTTGCAAGGCAACATCTGGGCCAAGCTGCAGGGTTTAAATATCCCTGCAGCGTCTGACGTCATCCAGGGCTGCTCCTATTCTTCCCGTGCTGGCCCCTTTAAATCTGGAGCCCCCGAGCGCGCGCCTAGGGTCGGGGCCAAGCGCATAGGGTCGATGGCGTCTCCCTTGCAGAGGGAGTGCCATGGCAGAGGCCAGGATCGGGCCTCGACGGCGTTTCAGTGGCCCGGGCCGGCCCGAGGTAAGTGAAGGTACTGGGTCACGGCCCGGGACCATAACAGTATCCCCCCTCTTTCGCCCCCCCTTCCCAGAGGCCAAGGCTTTGCAAGATGATCCAAGTGGAACTGGCAGAGTATGTTCTTGTCCAGGATGTGGGAGGATGGTTCCCACAAATTCTCCTCGGGGCCGTAACCCTCCCAGGAGAGAAGGTATTCCCATCTGCGATGATGGAACCGTACGTCTAGTACTTCCTTCACTTGATAGATGACATCCGAGTCAGCAGACGTATTGGTGGGTGCAGGAGATTTATCATGGAATTTAGAGAGAATCATAGGCTTGAGGAGGGACACATGGAAAACATTGTGAATCCTCAGGGTGGACAGTAATTGTAGCCTGTAGGATACCCCACCCACTCGCTCTGCCACAGAAAACGGGCCAGTATACCTGGGTGCCAGGCACTTGGAAGGAGTCCACAATTGAATGTTTCTAGTGCTCAACCACACTTTCTCCCCCGGGAGAAAAACATGTGCCAGATGCTGTAGCCTGTTGGCATACTTCTTTGCCTTAGCTGCCAAGCGGAGTTTCTCTTGAATGGAACCCCAAAGTTTGTGCAATTGCCATGCTGTAAGTTGCGCTGCAGGAGATGGTACCGTCAGAGGCAAGGGCAAGGGAGGTCTAAGGGTCTTCCCATAGACCACCTGGAAGGGAGACAAGTTGGTGGCAGAGTGTCGGTGGCGGTTGTAAGAAAACTCTGCCCAGGGCAGTAGTGTTACCCAGTCATTCTGGAGATCCCCCACAAAGGCACGGAGGAAGGCTTTTAGCGTACGATTAGTGCATCGGCTTGGCTGTTGCCTTGGGGGTGAAAGGCCATAGTAAGGTATAGTTGAACCCCGAATTTCCTGCGGAGGGCTTTCCAATATTTTGCCATAAACTGGGGGCCTCGGTCCAAGGCAATGTGCAAGGGAAGCCTATGCAGGTGGAAGATATGTTGAGCAAAGAGGCTTGCAAGTTCTGGTGCTGTAGGTAACTTAGAAAGGGGCACAATATGGGCCATCTTCGAGAATCTATCGACTGTAACCCAGATCAAGGTCTTCCCGTCCGAGGCAGGTAGATCCATAATGAAATCTGTGGACAGATGGGTCCAGGGTTCGAAGGGAATGGGCAGTGGCTGGAGAAGGCGCAGGGGCGGCCAGGCAACAGCTTCTGTCGGGCACAGATAGGGCAGGAACTAACAGAGACAGACATCCCTCTTGACCTGGGGCCACCAGTAGAAATCGGTCAATAATTCCAAGGTCCGGGTTACTCCCGGATGACCTGCGGTCAGTGAATTGTGGGCCCATGATAAGACCTTCCTACTCTGGTGAGCAGGCACCACCGTCTTGCCTGCGGGAGCCAGCTCAGAAGCCACAAGAAGGACCTTGGCCGGGTCAAGGATATATTGAGGTGGATTAGGAGTATCCTCCGTCTCCACTGTGCGAGAGAGGGCATCCGCCTGGATGTTCTTGGAAGCGGGTCTGTAGCAGAGGAGAAAGTTGAAGCAGCTGAAAAAGAGAGACCACCGAGCTTGCCGAGGGTTGAGGTGCTGGGCACGAGACAAGCATTCTAGATTCTTGTGGTCCGTGTAGATGATCACGGAATGTTGGGCGCCCTCCAACCATTGGAGCCATTCTTCAAAGGCTAGTTTGATGGCCAGAAGTTCTTTGTCTCCTATGCCAAAATTCTTTTCTGCGGGCGAGAATTTTCAGGAAAAGTAAGAACACAGCAAAAACTTGCCATAGCGGGATACTTGGCTCAGAATGGCCCCGACCGCCACATTGGAGGTGTCCACTTCCACGGCAAATTGATGCTGGGAATCTGGATGGTGGAGGCATGTGTCTTGAAGGAAGGCAGACTTCAGTTCATGGAAGGCTTGTAGTGAGGCTGCAGGCCATTTCTTAGCGTCGGCCCCCTTCTTGGTGAAGGCCGTCAAAGAAGCCACCATCCGGGAGTATTGGAGTATGAACTGGCAGTAAAAATTGGCCAAGCCAAGGAAACACTGAAGCGCCTTAACTCCCACTGGTTGGGGGCCAATCTTTGATGGCCGTTACCTTCTCAGGCTCCATGTGGAAACCCGTGGAAGATACAATATACCCGAGAAAGGGTAGAGACTCTTGCTCAAACTGGCACTTTTCCAACTTGGCATAGAGTCAGTTATCCCTGAGCTTCTGTAGTACACTCCGCATGTCTCTGCGGTGCGTGGTCAGGTCCTCTGAGTATATAAGTACGTCGTCCAGATATACTATGACCGAGGTGTTTAGCATATCCCTCAGCACCTCGTTCATTAAGTTCTGAAAAACAGCGGGGGCGTTGCAGAGACCAAAGGGCATGACCAGGTATTCGTAATGCCTGTCCCTTGTGTTAAACGCGGTCTTCCACTCGTCGCCAGGTTGTATTCATACCAGGTTGTATGCCCCACGGAGGTCCAACTTGGTGAACACCTTGGCTCCTTGTAGTCGATCCAGTAACTCCATAATCAGCAGTAGTGGGTATCTGTCTCGCCGCGTAATATTATTCAGGCCCCGATAGATTATGCAGGGCCGGAGGGACCCATCCTTCTTTGCAACAAAGAAGAACCCGGCCCCAGCCGGGGAGGTGGATGGCTGAATGAAGCCTCTATCCAAATTCTCCCAGATATAGGAAGACATGGCCCGGGTCTCCGGGAGCGACAAGGGATAGACCCACCCTCTAGGCAGCATGGTGCCTGGGGTCAGATTGATGGCACACTCAAAGGGCCGGTGTTCCGGGAGGAGCTTGGCTTTTTCTTTCAAGAAGACGTATATATAATCCTGATACTGCAGTGGCAATGCCAAAGGTGTGGTAGGGAGTGGTACCAAGGGTTGAGGAATAGATACCAGGCAGGTGTCGAAACAATGCGGACTCTAGATGCAATTTGGAGGGTATCCCAGCGGATAACTGGGGAGTGCTTCTGAAGCCAGGGTAAGCCCAAAATAACCAGGTGCATGGACATCTCCAAGACGAGGAAAGAGATCTCTTCTATGTGCAGAAGGTTAGGGGCTTGGTACAGATAGAAATGGCCCCCGGGAGAGGGGTCCCATGAATGGAAGACACTCAGATGGGGGAGGCTCTTGGAGTAGAACTCCAATTTGTAGTTGTTGGACTAGATCCCAGAGGATGAAATTCCCCACAGCTCCGGAGTCAATCAGGGCCAGTGTTTTGAAGTCTCTTCTGGGAAGGAGTAGGGTAAACGGAACGGTAAACGGGGAGGCAGAAGTGGTGTTACCTAAGGTCAGCTCCCCGATGATCCCTAGGTTCTGGCGTTTCCCGGCCACTCACCACACCGTGTTAGGAAGTGCCCCTTGCCACTGCAATATAGGCACAGACCTTGGGTACGGTGTCTCCTTCTCTCCTCCTGTGAGATTGGGCCTCACCCAACTGCATAGGCTTGATGTCTTGATTCCCCAGAGAGGCAGAAGAGGAGGATACTGTTTGTGAAAATGTGGTTCCAGAGCTACCGGGCTTACAGCCGGGCCTCTCTTCCCGGAGCCGTCATTGGATACGGCGGCCCACCCGACCAACCAAATCGATGAGGCTGTTCAGGTCATCTGGGAGATCCCTCACCACCAGCTCATCTTGGAGTTTTGGAGAGAGAGCCTCCAGGAATACACCGTGGAGGCTGTCAACCCTCCAGTTCAGTTCAGCTGCTAGGGTCTGAAATTCCACCGCGTACTCGGACAGGGGCCGGTTGCCCTGGCGGAGCTGAAGTAACTCAGAGGCGGCAGTGGGCCTGCGAGAGGGCTCATCAAAGATATGTCGGAAGGCTGCGACAAACTGTTCCAGATTTGCCAGGCAGGGGTCCTGATGCTCCCACAGTAGGGAGGCCCACTCCAGGGGCTTCCCACCTAACAACAAAATTATGTAGCTGGTTTTAATCCAGTCAGTAGGAAATTGGGCTGGCAGTAGGTTGAATCGGATGTAACATTGATTAAGGAACCCTCGGCATAGCTTCGCATCCCCAGAGTACCGTGAGGGTGCTGTCAGTTGTATGGGCGTGACTGGTCCGATATTGACCATGGCTACGGGTACCTGAGGACTGAATGCTGCGGTACCATCTATCCGATCAGCTAAACTATGCACGGTCATCATCAGGGAGTCTATGCAGATTTGCTGTTGTTGCAACCGCTGTACAATACCGGGAATGGCTTTCAGGCCTGAGGCGTCCGCCGGGTCCATGGCCTTGCAAACTGTTAGGATCGTGGACCCTTGAGCCTGCTGAGACAGATGAAGACTCACCGTGGGGAGGCCCACTGTGGGTGTTGAAGCCAGGAGGCGGCACAGAGCAGGAGACCGAAGGGATCTTCAACACTGGAAGCCCGAGGTCCTCCCAGGAGGAGCCCGTGAGGACCCAAGCCGCTTGGACTTATGTGCCATCTCCTGAAGGCTGAAGAGGAGTTCCTGAAGGTTGAGAAGTGATGGGCCGGAGCCAGGAGGCCAGCTGGAACTTCACCACTGGAAGCCTGCGGTCCCCCTGAGAGGAGCTTGTGAGGACCCGAGCCGCTTGGACTTAGGAGGACCTCCTGGATGAGTCAAGAACCAGAGGAGCAAAGCCAGAATCAGAAGCCGTGGACGAGCCGAGGTCAGAAGCCAGTAATCAGAAGCCAAAGACAGAAGCCAGTAGTCAGAAGCCAGAATCAGGAGCCAGTAGTCAAAGCCGAGGTCAGAAGCCAGTAGTCAGAAGCTGGAATCAGAAGCCAGTAGTCAATGCCAAGGTCAGAAGCCAGATGTCAGAAGCCAAAGACATAAGCCAGTAATCAGGAGCCGGAATCCGAAGCCATTAGTCCAAAGCCGAGGTCAGAAGTCCGGGGTCAATAGCCAGAGGACAAAAGCAGCAAGTAGTAGCTCTCAAGGAGAGTGAACCTTGTTGCAAGGTGATGTCTGGGCCAAGCTGCAGGGTTTAAATATCCCTGCAGTGTCTGATGTCATCCAGGGCTGCTCCTATTCCTCCTGCACTGGCCCCTTTAAATCTGGAGCCCCCGTGTGTGCCCGTGCCTAGGGGGTGGGACCAAGCGTGTCGGGTCGATGGCGTCTCCCTCACAGAGGAAGTGCCGCGGCAGAAGCCAGGTTCGGGCCTCGACGGCGTTTCAGCGGCCCAGTCTGGCCCGGGACCATAACAGGTCTTAACTTAATGTTCCTTTTTCCAATGACTTAATGACTTATTTTTCTTAATGACTTATTGGGCTCATTTTATTTGTGTATGCTTTTTTTTAATGTAACCTGCCTCAAACCTTAGAGGGTGTGAGAATCAAGTACTTTCTAAATAAATTAATAACAATAGTTGCTTTTCTTCAAAATATGTTTGGTGGCTCATGATCTAAACAGATCCAAAGCTTACCACCTTTGACAGAGAGAATGAAAGGGACACTGATTCAGCTCAAAGAAGGAAGGCAAGAAGAAAGGTTTTATGAATAAATATTCTGCTGCTCCATTAATTGTTGTTCTCATGCTTCTTTTCATTATTTTTGCCATCTTGGCTTGTATTTTGTTTTTCAAACTGAAATAAACTGGATTTAAGTTGAACCCCATCAAAAGACTGGCAGTATTTTTCTTGACCTTGTAGACATTGTCTTCCTTTCAGAGCAGTGAGAATTCAGTGAAGTATTTATGTCACCTGCATTCATCTCTTCTGTTTACTGCCTCTTAGTTACTTGGGATGTCCATAATTTCTTTCACTATGTCTGAAATTCACTTCTTCAGAACTGCTATTGCTGGTGGCTCAAAAACATTCGATAACATGTGTCTCTAGTCTGTGTTCAGTTTCAAACAAGATCATTGCACTGCAATCATCATATATAACACCACAAGTGTCCTTGGCTCCATGCTAGAGGACAGAAGCTGCTGGACTCAGGCTTTCTCCACAAACAATGGTCTTTTATTATGTACAGCCTCAGCAGTTAACCCTGTCATGAAGTTAGGATATCCCTGTCACAAAGTTAGGGCCATCAGAAACTCAGAGTAGTGTCTTCTTTTTCTTCCTCTTGTGCTAGGCTTATCTACTTATTCCTGATACTTGGATTTTCTGCCTCTCCCCAGGGAGCCACCCTCTGCCTTGGCTTGCCTTCTGAATATTCCTTAAGTTGGACCAGCTAGATAACTACATCCAGATTTGTAAGGTATTTGGGGTCTCTTCTTTGTACTCTTTCACAGTAGGTAATTTAAAAACAACTTCAACATTAGCTGGAGTAGAGGCAGAACCACCCAAAGTTACCAAGAGTAGCTGGAATAGCAACAGCAAAATCAGTGGAACTCAGGAATATAATCATAAATGGCTGATGTAGAGCAATGCAGCAAATATAGTGGCAACAAGGACCTAAGATGAACAGTGAAGACTGGCATGAAAAGTTCAAGACACCAAGAGGTGAAAAGCAGGGTATCATAAACAGTATAGAGCCATTGAAATCCCTAAGGTACAGAGTGAAACTGGATATCACAAGCAGCACAAGTAGCAAAACCCCCAATGTGTAGAGTATAGCAGGTATCAAAACAGCACAGAAACATCACAATCCCCAAGGCATAGAGTATGGGCAGGGTATTACAAATAGAACAGAGGCATCAAAACCCCTAAGTTGTAGAGTACAGGTGGGGTATTGCAAAAAGCACAAAGGCATCAAAACCCCAAGGTTTATAGTGTGGATGAAGTATCACAAGGAGCACAGAGACAGCCCCTAAAGTGCAGAGTACAAGTTTGGTATCACAAAGAGCACACAGGCATCAAAAGCCCCAAGGCATTGAGCTCTTATGGGGTATCACAAACAGCTCAAATGCATTAAAACTTCCAAGATATGTCACAGAAACCTTTCTTGGGTCTACTTTGTTGCGGTGGGGCAAGGGACTCTGTTGTTATCTGCTTCAGCTATGCCAAATATCAGTAGAGAAAGTTATTAGGGGGTAATATGGCTTTGGCATATTGAGGTCAGGAAGGGACTGGTAGCTGACACTGTGCTGCTTATGTTTGCTGTACACTTTGGGGTAGCCACTCTTTCCTAAAACACATACCCACTGTGCCTTGGCATCTGGCATTTCTGTTCATGTGCCCTAGCTGCCAGTTTCTCCTTTTTATAAATGATATATTATAACCAGAGGGCAAGACTTCCCCTTGCTAAAACCATGCTAACTTTTCCCATTAAGCCATGTCTATCTACATGACCTGTACTTTTGCTTTTAAGAATGGCTACTACCATTTTGTCCGGCATCAATGCTAAGCTCATGGGTCTCTAGTTGCCCAGATCATACCTGGATCACTTTTTAAAAAATCAGTGTAACTTTGTCCACCTTTTAATCTTCATGGATCATGGCTGTTTTAAACGAGGTGACAGATTACTACTAATAGGTTAGCAATTTTATATTTTAGTTCTTTTAGACTTCTGGGCTGGATGTCATTTGGTTTTAGTGATTTGCTACTCTTTAGTTTCTCAATCTGATAAGTTACATTCTCCATTCTCACAGATATTTGTTTTAGTTGCTCAGAATCTCCAACATTAAAGAAATGTTTCATGTGTGGGTATGTTCCCAACATCCTCCTCTGTAAAGCCCAAGGCAAAGAATTCATTCCATTTTTCTTCAATTTTCTTGTCCTCCCTGAGCATCCCTTTTGCCCCTTGGTAATCTAGTAGCCCATTTGACTTCCTCACAGGCTCTTTGCTTCAAATGTACTTGAAAAATATTTTATTATTAATTTTTACCTCAATGGCAAGATCTTTTTCAAAGTCTTTCTTGGCCTGCCTATTTCCTGTTTTACATCTAATTTGCTAGTGCTTATGCTCTCTTGCCTATTTAATCATTTGGGTCAGTTTTGGAATGATATCCTTTAAGTTTTAACTGACTCCTTTTCCTCACCATTAAACCATGGTTATTGTTTGGTCTTCTTTCAACCTTTTTTAATGCATGAAATACATTATATCTGAGCTTCCAAAATGGCATTTAAAAAAAATATCAACACTTCATTCAAACATTTAACCCTTGCAACCTCTCATTTGTTTTCCAACTAATTTCCTCATTCTAAGATATCCTTCCTTTTTCAAGTTATGTGCTAATCTAGTAGTTTTAATTAATGTCCTCTCTCCAGTTATTATGACAAATTTGATTTCATTATGAATGTATTGCTTAACATCCTCACAACAGTTACCCCTTGTACTAGGTTGCTCTTTGACCAGCTGCTCCAGGAAGCATTATGGCATCTAGAAACTTAACTTCTCCATGAGTGAGCCAATAACAGTGTAATTGAAATCTCCCATTATTATTGCTTTGCCAAATATATTTTCTTTCTAATTTTAGCTAACATTTTATAGTCTGTTTCCTTATTTTGGGCAGGTGGCTGATAGTATATACCCATTGCTATTCTTTTACCTGTCACAAATGTAATTTCTATACAGAAGGATCCCATAGTGAATTTTGTTTTCTGCAGGATTATTATGTTTGATTCTTTGCTATCTTTTGCATACAGTGTCGCCTTTTTACCTATTTGATCTGCCCTATCATATCAATATAATTTATACCCTGGTATCACAGTGTCCCACTGGTGATTCTCCTTCCACCATGTCGCTGACATCCCTATAATTTCTATATTCTTGCATAATGCCATATATTCTAACTCACAAATCTTAGTGTTCAGACTTCTAGCATTCACATACAGACATTTTAAAGAATGTTTTTTATTTGTATTTTTATGTCATTTCTATTGGAATTTACAACCAACTTGTTAGAAAATGATGTAGGCAATTTAGAATCATTCACATCTGGATGCTGTTTGTCTAGTTTAGAATCATACATCAGTCTGGGCTATTTCAGCCTTAAACACAACCTCTGTACTGAGATAGTCTTACTTCCCTGTTTTGTAAGTTTCTTTAAAAGTTACATTCTGATGAATCATGTGGTTCTGTGCAACTGTTGGCTTTCCTCTATAGTCTAGTTTTAAAGCTGATCTATCTCTTTTTTAAATGTCAGAGCCAGCAGCCTTGTTTCACTGTGGTTAAGGTGGAGCTAATTCTGTTTGAATAGACTTCCCCTTCCTCAGAATGTTGCCCACTTATTAGCAAATCTAAAACCCTCTTCACTGCACCATCATGTCATCCATGCAGTGAGATTCTGTAGCTTAGCCTGCCTCTGGTGTCTAGTGAGTGGGACAGGGAACATTTCTGAGAATGCACCCAGGGGGTGATCCACTCCTATCTCTGCTTCCAGAGACAGATCATGAAGGGGTGTCTACTCCTCCACTAACCTCTGAAGCATCAGATAAATGGAATTCCACCAGATCCCAACATCTTGAATCAGACACCTATGAGTCATCTAAAATTCTTCCTGATTCTCATGGAGCAGCTGCTCCTCCTTTATGTTTTGATTAAAATGCCCTGCTATTCTTGTGCATCCTTCTATCAGGTACTTTAGGACGGGAATCCCATAGGGATGTGCATTCATTTGCGATGAAATAGGAAATAGAGATGGTATTTCCTATTTCGTCGCATTCCGGGGGGGGGGGGGGGGGGGAATGAAAAGATAAGAAAACCCATGAAAATCCGTGTGGTTTTCTTATCATTTTTGGGGAGGGGAGAAAGGGCACATAAAAAAACCTCCCAAACCCAACCCAACCATTCAAATGTAATTAATTGCAACCCCCCATCCTCCCGACCCCCCAAGAATTGCCTGACACCCCCTCCCCCCCAAGACTTACCGAAAGTCCCTGGTGGTCCAGCGGGGCTCCGGGAGTGATCTCCCCCTCTCAGGCCATCGGCTGCCACTAATCAAAATGGCGCCGATGGCCCTTTGCCCTTACGGCACTGGCCATCCATAGCCCTGTCACACGGTAAGGGCAAAGGGCCTTCAGTGCCATTTTAATTAGTGGCAGCCAATGGCCCGAGAGGGGGAGATCACTCTCGGGACCCCACTGGACCACCAGGGATTTTTGATAAGTCTTGGTGGGGTGGGTTGGGCAAGTCTTGGGGGATCGGGCAAGTCTTGGGGGGTTGGGAGGGTGGGGGTTGCAATTAATTAAATTTGAAGGGTTGGGTTGGGTTTGGGATTTTTTGTATTTTTTTAATGTGAAGGGTTGTGGCAGGTTTCGGGCATCGTTTTGGGGTGGGGGGGGGGGTGCACATGAAATAAAATTGGTCCAAACCGCGGGAAAATGAAATTTCCCGCGACAGGCTGATAATGAAGGCCAAACTGAAAGGTGCGGCCGAATCACATCTCTAGAATCCCATAGTCCTTGGGCCCGATTCCAAGGCATCACTCAATGCTAGGTGCAATAAGTGTGAAAAGGAAAGGAACCCATGATAACCAACATTTTCTATTGCCCTTATTATATTTTTTCCCACTGTCTGTCAGAAAAAAAGCCTGCAAGAAGACTCCTTCCTTTCTGGCATAGCTGCCAGCCCTCCAGCATCTTTCTTATGGATATCAGGATATTGCACAAGGTGTGGAGATTCTCCATCACCTGGGTTTATAGCACAGCCCGACTGCATCCTGAAGTATGAGCTGCTGTCTGCTTCTGCCTCGGCCAGCTCCTACTAGTGTTCCATAAGGGAAAGATAGGTATGCATAGCATTTATTCTGGTCCAGATGTTGTTAGAGAAATACACACTACTCCCCTCCTCCGTGCCCATCTACACCTGGATGTTTTGTTTGCTGGGCCAAAATTGTAGAGTATCTTGATTAATGATTTGTGTGGGGAAAAATATATTTAGGAAAAAACTGAAAGTCTATTTATTCAATCAAGATGCATCTGAATGTTAGACAATTTAATATTGCTTATTCATATGTGATCGTTATTCCCTGTCCTAACTCGACCCTCGAGAATTCCTTTATCAACCATACATAGATTATAAGTGAAATTGCTTCAGTGCATACTTTTATACATATAAGCGCAGATTTTAAAAACTTACGTGTGTAAAAGCCTAGGGTTTATGCACATGGCCGGTGCTTATGTGTGCCGGGCCAATTTTCAAAGGGCCTGGCCACGCGCTTAAACCCCCCAGGACGCGTGTAAGTCTTGAGGCTAGAAAAAGGGGCGGTCTGGGGGTTGGGGTGCTCCAAGGGGCAGGGCGGTCTGAGGGTGGGGGCGGGGCTAAAGGTGCCTGGCACAGCGGCTCAGAGGCAGGAGCAAAATGGTAAAATATGAAAATTGGGGGTATTTAGGATAGGGATAGGGGGAGGGCAGGATAGGGAAAGGGGAAGGGAGGTTGGGAAGTTCCCTCCCAGTTTGCTCCTTAATTGGAGTGGACTGGGAGGGAACTGGGGAAGGCCCCAATGCGTCGCCATGTGTACTTGCATAACTCTACCCCTACTTATGCACGCCGACCCAAAATTTTATAACATACCTTTTGAAAATCTACCCCATAATCCCCAAGATAATTTTCAAAAGACCTATATGTGTGTGTGTGTGTGTGTGTGTGTGTGTGTGTGTGTGTAAAATGGCATTTTATGCAGTTATTTCTGTTGACTTTTTTTAAAGATATATCCCAGCTGCCAGCCATACAACGTGACCACTTATAGGTTATCACTCCCTATTAAGGACAGTATGTTGTCTTCTTCCTTTGTATGCCACCAACTTGGGTAGTCTACTCTAATACTTCTTCCTCTAGGACTCTACATGAAATGGTGAAGTCTTGATCCCACTCTTAAACTATTGCTTGAGGGAATTATATGATTTCTAGACCCATCCATGTTAGTTAGTGACAGTAACTTATTTTACATTAATTGTCACAGGCCTACAACTAGCAATAAGAAGAACCTTCAGGCTTTAAGGATAGTCTATGATCCACTATCTGAGATCCAGGACCACATTATACCACATTGATTATTTATATATTTATTATGTACTATTGCACCTTTGCTTACCTATATATGATGCTGTATCTCTATTGATATTTAAACACATTTGATGTTATACCTTGTTTTGTATTTTCCTTTAGGTAAACAATTGCTTAAAAAAGCAATTAATAAATCATAGGAAATAAAATTATTCATGGCAGCAAAATTTCCTAGCAATATGAATTTGTTTACTTTCTTAATCGCACCTAACAAATTCTTTTTATGTGTAAACACAAAATAAATAACCTTAAATCAAAGAGTGACACAATATAGTACATCAAATAAAGATGTATTTCTTTCCATAAAGTGACCATATATGTGAGATGCTGAATGTCTTCTATAGATACAGTATTTAAGAATTTTAAAACCTTCGAAATGTATATTAATTTAGCACTGTTTTTGTTTTCCACATAATTTAAAAATAGAACTTTACTTGCTTTCTTGATTAACAGTATAACTGAAATATAAAGACAGATGTAAAAAAATAGATTATCACATAAAATAGAAAAAGATAATAGGAAGAACATTTGCGTTATCCAGACTAATTACCTATTATTTATAAAAGCATTTGCTGTCTCTTCCTAAATCCTTACAAGGGCGTGAAGATCCTTTAAAATCTTGATTGGAGCTATTTGTCTCCATCAGCAATTCACAAACAAGTTCTTACATATGATAACTTGTCCAGTACACATAACAAACATAATATGGCCCAAAAGTCAGACTGCCATTACTGACAGAACAGTGATATGCTTCCAGTGTTACACTGTTGCTGACACTGAATGATACAAAGAATGATATTGTCAAAATGCCAGATCTGTCCCTCACCTTGTCACCATCAAGGAGTTATAATTAAATAACTCCTTAAGTGGAAGACAAATGATGAAAGAGCTGCCAATGAAGGTCATGAATAGCTAGAGTTTCTATTTCCATTGTGTTTCCTATCAAGAAATCAAAAGATAACTTTGTATTCAAAGCCTTAGTCTTCCTTCAGAAATATTATAATAGCACTTGCATAATTAGATCAATGGGATGAAAAACATACTGAAATATAAAATATCTCTACTGGCAAGGAATGCACAATAAAATTACTAATTTAGAGGGTCATTTTTAAAATCATGTTAAGGCATTATCGCGGGCATTAGGCCCTAACACCCATGATAATGCATGCGATAAATAACACATCGTGAGATGTGTATTTAAATTTAGTCAAATGGGAGGAGTTTATGAAAATGAGGGATTTTGAATGTGTGATAGCATAACACACAACTACACCTTTTTCAAAATTTCTGAAAAATTGCATTCGTTTTTTTGGTTCTCCTGAACCAGGACCAATTAGACAATTTTGTTGAAATTGTCTAATTTGTGAAAAACTAATGCACATACCTAGTATGTGCATCATGACATTATTATCGGTATTCTCTGATGGCCTCTAGCTTTTAATGGAACACAGTCAGCATGGATTTACCCAACGCAAGTTTTGCCTCACAAATCTGCTTCATTTTTTTTGAAGGGATTAATAAACATGTGGATAAAGGTGAGCTAGTACATGTAGTGTATTTGGTTATTCAGAAGACGTTTGACAAATTCCCTTATGAGAAGCTTCTAAGGAAACTAAAAAGTCATGGCTGGCACCACCCTCAATTGGTTTAAATCCTTCCTTAATAATAGGATCTACAAGGTCAGAATAAATAATAAAGAATCCCACCCCGTATCTTCCACTCACAGAGTACCTCAGGGTTCGTCTCTCTCTCCCCTACATTGTTTAATATTTATCTGCTACCCCTATGCCAGCTTCTAGAAAGTCTCAACCTGACTCACTTCATTTACGCAGACGACGTACAGATCTTGATCCCCATCACAGATCCTATCTCCAAAACCTTAAATTTCTGGAACAGCTGCCTTCATTCCATCAATATTCTCCTCTCCAGTCTCAACCTTGTCCTTAACACTTCAAAAACGGAGACCCTTATAATCTCCCCCAATGACTCCAAACTTCTAGTCAACAACCCCTTCACACTAGCAGTAAACCATGTGAGAGACCTCGTAGCCATTTCAGACACCCGCATGAACTTCAAAAAGTTCATAAGTAACACCACCAAAGAATGCTTCTACAAGCTACATGTCTTAAAATGGCTCAGACCCCTCCTACACCTCCATGATTACCGATCAGTCCTTCAGGCCATACTGTTCTCAAAGATTGATTATTGCAACGCTTTACTCCTCGGCCTTCCTGCCTCCACAACTAAACCATTACAGATGCTCCAAAATGCTGCAGCTAGAATCCTAACTAATTCAAGGAGAAGAGACCATATCACACCTATACTCAAAAATCTACACTGGCTCCCCATCAACTTTAGAATATTATTTAAGGCTCTGACCATTATTCATAAAACCATCTACCTTCAGTCCACACCAACTGAAAATTCCATTCAACCTTCTCGCATCTACTAGACCAATCAGAATGGCATACAAAGGATCTCTTCATGCACCCCCCACCAAAGCTTCACTTCACCCGCCATTCAGAAACATGCCTTGTCCACTGCCGTACCCTCTCAATGGAACTCATTACCACCAGAGCTTCGCCAGGAACAATGCCCAGTCACCTTCAGAAAGAAACTGAAAACCTGGCTTTTCAAACAAGCCTTCCCCGATTGACCATTCCTCAAACTACACAAATTAGGATTGGACATAATTATCCTTTCATAGATTATACATAAATATTTGGTCATAGCTTCCAACTAAAACACTCTGTTCTATCTACAATTTTAAGCTCAGCATGCTCCCCTGCGCCCAAACCATCAATATTGGCAACCTCCCCGCCAGATTCCTACCCACTATTCCCACTTCCCACCCTTAGTCCTTCCTCCCCCCTTGTCCACTCTACCCCCTTCCATGAGCCTCAACCCTAGAGCCATTGTCCTGCACAGACTAGGGATGTGAATCGTTTTAGGACGATTAAAATTATCGTCCGATAATTTTAATATCATCTTAAACCGTTATGGAACACAATACAATAGAGATTCTAACGATTTATCGTTATAAATCGTTAGAATCATGAGCCGGCACACTAAAACCCCCTAAAACCCACCCCCGACCCTTTAAATTAAATCCCCCACCCTCCCGAACCCCCCCCCAAATGACTTAAATAACCTGCGGGTCCAGCAGCGGTCCGGAACGGCAGCGGTCCGGAACGGGCTCCTGCTACTGAATCTTGTTGTCTTCGGCCGGCGCCATTTTCCAAAATGGCGCCGAAAAATGGCGGCGGCCATAGACGAACACGATTGGACGGCAGGAGGTCCTTCCGGACCCCCGCTGGACTTTTGGCAAGTCTTGTGGGGGTCAGGAGCCCCCCCCCCAAGCTGGCCAAAAGTTCCTAGAGGTCCAGCGGGGGTCAGGGAGCGATTTCCCGCCGCGAATCGTTTTCGTACGGAAAATGGCGCTGGCAGGAGATCGACTGCAGGAGGTCGTTCAGCGAGGGTTCCGGCGCCTCGCTGAACGACCTCCTGCAGTCGATCTCCTGCCGGCGCCATTTTCCGTACGAAAACGATTCGCGGCGGGAAATCGCTCCCTGACCCCCGCTGGACCTCCAGGAACTTTTGGCCAGCTTGGGGGGGGCCTCCTGACCCCCACAAGACTTGCCAAAAGTCCAGCGGGGGTCCGGAAGGACCTCCTGCCGTCCAATCGTGTTCGTCTATGGCCGCCGCCATTTTTCGGCGCCATTTTGGAAAATGGCGCCGGCCGAAGACAACAAGATTCAGTAGCAGGAGCCCGTTCCGGACCGCTGCCGTTCCGGACCGCCGCTGGACCCGCAGGTTATTTAAGTCATTTGGGGGGGGGGGGTTCGGGAGGGTGGGGGATTTAATTTAAAGGGTCGGGGGTGGGTTTTAGGGGGTTTTAATGTGCCGGTTTTGCGATTTTACGTTTTTTCGATTTTTTACGATTTTTCACGATATTTTACCCCCCCAAACGGCAACAATATGATTCCCTCCCCCTCCCAGCCGAAATCGATCGTTAAGACGATCGAGGACACGATTCACATCTCTAGCAC
Source organism: Rhinatrema bivittatum (assembly GCF_901001135.1). Lineage (NCBI taxonomy): Eukaryota > Metazoa > Chordata > Amphibia > Gymnophiona > Rhinatrematidae > Rhinatrema > Rhinatrema bivittatum. The sequence goes on from NC_042617.1 coordinate 438,570,450, forward strand.
AGACAGCACTTCCCCTTAAAATTCTGGTTTATTTGACCAATCACTTAGTAATTTTAAAAACTGTGTGTTTGTTAGATGTTAGATGTTCACCCACTGAATCGTTTGCCTAGTTACTATTTAACGCTGCTTGTTTCCATTCTACAGTTGTCCTGAATTCATCACCCTGTTTCATATAACTTTACGCTTTTATGATACTATATTGTTGGTTATCCCTTGTTTGATGTAAACCGGTACGATAAGATATTTTATCTTGAGTATCGGCATAGTAAAAGATATTAAATAAAAAAAATAATAATAATAAATGGGATAGGAAGTGAAGTCATTTCATGGATTACAAACTGGTTGAAAGACAGGAAACAGAAAGTAGGATTAAATGGTCAATTTTTGCAGTGGAAAAGGGTAAACAGTGGAGTGCCTCAGGGATCTGTACTTGGACCAGTGCTTTTCAATCTATTTATTAATGATCTGGAAAGGAATACAGCAAGTGAGTTAATCAAATTTGCAGATAAATCAAAACTATTCAGAGTAGTTAAATCACAAGCGAATTGTGATAAAGTGCAGGAGGACCTTGCGAACTGGAAGACTGGACATCCAAATGGCAGATGAAATTTCATCTGGACAAGCACAAGGTGATGCATAGAGGGAAAAATAATCCATGCTGTAGTTATGCAATGTTAGGTTCCATATTAGGAGCTACCACCCACGAAAAAGATTTAGGCGTCATAGTGGATAGTACATTGAAATTGTCAGCTCAGTGTGCTGCCCAGTCAAAAAAGCAAACAGATCAAACAAGGTCTGGGTTTCACTGTTAACAGCCCTCCTCAGGCACACTATCTCTGCTCATATATGGTAAAGATGTACCCCATGCCTCCTTTCCAGCCGGTTCAGCTGCTCATGCATCAAGGGCTCTGTTGGTGATGGTGGCTGTGCTGGTACTGGTGCTGGTTCTGGTGCTTTGCTGGTTGTGGCACAAGGTGAATTTTGAGCCTCCAAAATGGCATGATGGGGCTGATGGACTGCTCCTGCTCAGTACCTGCTGCCTCATGCCGGCAATGTGGTATGCTCGAGAGAGGTTGCGCCGGCTCAACTAGCTCCCGCTGCAGGCTTGGTTCCTCTATGAATGCTTGAATGTTTAGTTGACATTGAGAGGGTTTACTGAGATGAGAAGTTCCAGCATCAGTATGTGCTCCGAGGGCTGCTGCTGCTGCTGCTGTTCCTCCTCTTCACTGAACTGCATCTGTGTATTCATAAATATGGGTGCCCAGAAAAGGGTTGAAGTGCTGCTGATCCCTGTGGCTTGGCTGCTTATTCCTAGAGCTTGATGGCTGGGACCAGCAGAGTCCTGGTTGAGAGATGTAGAAACAAAGACGACATAAGTACTAGGGATGTGCATTAGTTTGCAATGAAATAGGAAATATAGATGATGTTCCGTCGCGGTTTGGGAGTCCCCGAAAATGATAGGAAAACCCCATGAAATTTCGTGTGGTTTTCTTTCTGTTTTCAGGGGGTGGGGGGAGAAAGGGCACATTAAAAAAAAAACCCCAAACCCACCCCAACCCTTCAGATTTAATTAATTACAATCTCCTACTCTCTTGACTCCCGAAAACTTGCCTAAAGTCCCTGGTGGTCCAGCGGGGGTCCTGGGAGTGATCTCCCTCTCTCGGGCAAAGGTTATCAGTGCCATTTTGATTACTGGCAGCCGATGGCCCGAGTGCAGGAGATCGCTCCCGGACCCCTGCTGGACCACCAGGGACTTTTGGCAAGTCTTGGGGGACCCTCCTGACCCCCACAAGACTTGCCAAAAGTTCAGCGGGGGTCCGGGAGCGACCTCCTGCACTCTGGCCGTCGGATGCCAGTAATCAAAATGGCGCCGATAGCCTTTGCCATTACTATGTCACAGGGGCTACCGGTGCCATTGGTCAGCCCCTGTCACATGGTAGGAGCACAAGATGGCACCGATGGCCATGTGACAGGGGCTGACCAATGGCACCGGTAGCCCCTGTGACATAGTAGGTCAAAGGCTATCGGTGCCATTTTGAAGCCGGCGGTGAGGGTGAGAGTGCAGGGGATGGCTCCCGGACCCCCAGCTGGACCACCAAGGAGTTTTGGTAAGTCTTGGGGGGGTCAGGAGGGTGGGGGGTTGTAGCTAATTTAATTTTAGCGGGGAAACGAATAGGAATTAACGGATAAACGTATCGGGGAACCCCTTGCGAATGCAACGTATCTGCCCCCCTACGAATACGAATCCCGGATGCAACGTATGGTGTCCCGCTGCACATCCCTACTATTTCACCTATATTTATAGCAATTTGATGAATTTAGGCCTTAGACAGCAGGTATGAGGTACTTGTATTAAAAAATCCAAGCTAGGTAAGCCTGGGGGCTCAGTGTCAGTGTTGCCAATTGTTTTGTGGAAAGCCAGGGTAGAATTCCCAGATCAGGTCTTCAGTTTGCCGGTTAAGATGGAACTGGTAATGATGTGCAGACAGCTTTCACAGCACCCGGGGGAAGGAACCATGTGACAACAATAGCAAGTGATCAAATTTAGAGCCCATGATTGCAGTGTTCCAGAAGGAAACCGATGTATGGCCTCCAGTTAGGCACTGTCACTGCAATAACTGGAACAAGTAAGTTGGGGGGAGGAGGATTAACATAGAGAGAGAAAACTCCTGAAGTAGTTGTACACTAAGGCTCATGGATCCCAATCAGAGCCCTGTTTCCAAATCAGATGGAAACCCAAAGCAACAAAGGAAATTGCTCTTTAAAAAAACAAAAAAATCTATCCAAGCCAGATCAATTTATATTCTAAAGCAAAGCTACAAAAAATGTATGACAATTCAGAATATTTAGATTCTGAGCTAACCTTAAAAGAAAACTGAACAAAAATCTAAGCTGGAACTACTAAATAGTGGTGTGCACTGCATTCATTCTGTTTGTTTCAGGGAATTTATGTGTCTATATCTTTTACGGACAAAACAATTTATGCTGATAAAAATTCAGTCTTATGTGGATAAACTTCCAAAAACAAATAAAACAAATTGGTATTTTGAAAAGAAAATAGGAAATATTTTTTGAAATGCAAACAAATCAAAGATTTCCTGTGCGCATCCCTACCACCTAATTCTAACCAGAATTCAAAAGAAGTAATGGTGGAGTAAATCATTTTTATATCATAATATTGATTTTTGCTTAAAGTAAATCTTTTATTTGAATAGCTCTTGCGTGTGTTATTACTTTTTATGCAATGCATTTAGAGCAGGGCTGAGGACACCACAGCCAGTCAGGTTTTCAGGATATCCACAATGCATATGTATGAGATAAATTTGCATACACAGAGTCCCCTTGATACACAAATTTATCTCATGCATATGCATTGTGGATATCCTGAAAGCTTGGTTTGCTGTGGGGTATACAGGACAGGATTAGGAAGTCCTGATTTAACAGAAAAAATGGGTGTTAATATGTTTTATGAAGAAGGGATTGAGTAATATATGTTTATACACGGTATGCGACAGAACATTGATTGTTGTTATATTATGTTATACTTATATACCACCTTTCTCAAAACAAAAGATCAACCAAAAGTGGTTTACGACAAACAGAGCCACGGGAACAGATGCATAAAGTAAAAATATGAAACAATTCCACTATAGTAGTGCTATATATCAACACTTCTCAACCTTTTTTAGGCCTGGAACTAGCAAGATATCTTCCTAAAATAATATGGACTGCCTGTAGGGCTGAACCATGAGATTGAAGGCTGGGTGGGGGATAAGTCCCGTGAAATTGAAGAATCCCCCACATCAATCTCATGAGTCACACCTACAGCTTGTCTAGGAAACACTCTGAGGTTTGGATCATTACTTTCGAATGAAAATCAGAAAAAGCATGTAAATTGAATGTCTGTTCAAACTATGGCTCTTCAATTGTCAGATTTTTTTGTAAACTTTTTTTTTCTTTTTTAGTAAGTTCTTCATGTTCCAAGTGTAACCTTATTCACCCCGGGGGTAAATTGCTACCCAATGAAGCCATAAAATAATTTGTTTTTTCTCTTCTGAGCTGGTACCTTCCCAGCTAGATATTGCACTGTCTCTTCTTTTCAGGTCCTGGATTCTTGGTGCAGTGTGTGTGTGTGTATGAGGGGGGATGGGAGATTACACCCAAGGCCCCGTGTTGCTAAGGGTGGCTCCACGTGTCCTTTGCTAGGGTCTCTGGGGGAGGGTAGTTGTACGTCCCAGTGTACGCTGGAGGAGCCAAAGAAATCACTGGAGTCACTGTGTTAGTGTCCAAATAAATCTTTACTGTTCAAATGAGTGAAAATGGCACGATACTGATCCACAGCACCGCAGCATATGTCCTTTTACAATATCCTCCTCAATCTGTGCAGAAATATCGGCTGTCAGAGCAGGGGGAATTTCTACCCTCCAGGGCTTGGAAAACTAGAGTCCCCAAGTAGGCAGCAGGATGCCCTTTAGCTGGGCAGGAGCACCCCTCCAGCTGGCAAAGATACAACGTGTCAGAGTCTCTGCACAGAGAGAGAGAAACTCTTTCCTCCCCCAGAGGTCTTAAGAATCATCGGAGGGGTGTCTTAATGAAAGTTAGGCTCAGCCTTTTACTCACAGTTAGTTGAATAATTTCTTAAGTCTTAATGCAGTCCTTAGGTCTTTTCTTCAAATCCCTGATGGGAGAGAGATCCCCTGGAGCAGGGCTTTTGGTTCTCTGCTCAGGCAGGAAGGGCAGTCAAAAACTTCCTCCTGGCTGTTGAAATTAATCTTTTCAAAACTGAGAATAACACTGGGGGTGACTTCTTACAGCAGGTTACTGCCACCTCCTTCCTCATTGAGATTATGGGGGGGGGGGGGGGGGGGGGGGGGCAGGTATTCACTAACCTACCCAGACCCGGGGTTCCCTGTTCCCTGGGCCCAGGAGCTGAACAGGTTCCAGCAAGGCCCCTAGCACTTAAAAGCTTAAATTCCAAAAAAGTGCACTCAGAGGGATAACTCCCACCAGACAGGTTGTGTGCTGGCTGGGTAGAAAACTTCCCAACCCTGGCCAGGAGCACCAAACAGTGGGCTTGCTTGGCTTCTCTGGCTGGGCCAGAAAAATTACAAAAACCTTAAGTCTCTCTACCTCTGAACTCTGTCCTAAACTCAAAGGTCTGCCTCTCTAGCAGTAGCCAGAGTCCTGCTTTTAAAAGTGCACCAGAGGGATGGTCATTCCAGGCCCCACAGAAGGAGGGGCTGCATTTGAATGCATCCTCTCCACTTTCATCCTGATC